>NC_134874.1:23337931-23643764 GCF_049852395.1 Peromyscus maniculatus bairdii | reverse complement strand
CCTGCAGTGATCCTTCCCTAAATCTCTCTGGAGTCAATTACTCTAAACAGGGACATCTGGTGAACCCTTGGGGAGCCAGTTGTATTGCTCTTCAGGGTTTGAATCCTTTCCCTGGGGAGACATAAATAACATCCACACATCCACCCCCTCCTCAGAAGGCCCCGAAGAGAAAACAAAGTAGGATTCCATCCAGTTTCACCCTGGGGACCCAGTGGGTGTATTGGGCTTCCTTGCTGAGCATGGGTGAGGAGATACTGAGAAAGGTCGGGGTGACCCCAAAGTAGCCGCAGTGGAAAGGTTTTTACCCAGCATGGAGGATGAATCCCCACAGCTGCGTAGATAGAACCCCCAGTTAATCTGGCCCGGCCTCTGTTCTGTAGCTCTTCCCATAGCCAGGAACACCACACACTGGCTACTACACACCATTAAGGACAGAATTGCATATAAATGGCCTCGAGGACTGGCTGGGATCTGAGGGAATGTGACCATTCAACAAGCCTGGTCAGCATCGGTTTTTACAAGTAGGCAGCTGTTTTGCTTGGATGACCCCATTTTCCAGCACTCTTTTTTTTTTTTTCCTGATATTTGAATTCTTTTTAAGCTGATAATACCTTTTTTCAATGTTAGCGGGAATTTCAGCTTCCAATAGGATTTGTACTGTACAGGGTTTTCTAATCTCCCTGTTTATAATAGTGGACGGAATAAAGAAGGTGAGCTCTGCAGCCATAGCCGTTTCGATATAAAAGCCATCCTCACTTTGTACTTGACTTAGCCTTACATGCTTTCCGTTTAAATGCTGTTGTGATGGGTAATTTTAATGAAGGTAGGAAAACCAGCCCTCTGTGGGCTGCACCGTTCCCTAAGCAGGGGGTCATGAATGGTCTAAATGGACAAGTCAAGCTGAGCCCAAGCAAGCAGGTGAGCGTGCCCACGCTCATTTCTAGTCTCCTGTGAATGTGATGTCATCAGATAACCCAGGCTCCCATTTATTTCACGGCTTTGATGGATTGTAACTTAGAATTATGAGCTCAACTAAACTCTTCTTTTCTTTCTTAAAGTTGTCAGGGTATTTTATTACAATAACAAAAGTGTAACTAGGGACAACTATAAAACATAAAAGTATTTACCCTAGGCAAAAAACAACAGAGTAGGTAGTGTATAACTGAAATTAAGTGGTTTCTTCTTTCCAGGGTTCTCTTATATACATTGGTCCTCTACACAGTGAGTCCCTCAAACATTGGGTTTAAGCATAATATATTAAGGGAGCTTTAAGTTGCATTTTGGTATTTTTATCCTTGGTGGCACAATGGCATATTATATGTGATATTCACCTAATATGACTCTGTTTACAGATCAAATTGGCCATCTGCTTCTCTATCTTATTTTCTAGTCATGTATCACAAAAACAGCTTCTCTATAGTTTAGAGCAACTTGCTTTGTTACTTTTCCTGGGTTTATTGAATTATCATAATAGTAACAAGTATATTTGTTCATGCCCCTATATTGAATGCATATAACAAATAACTGGTAATCATTGTCGTGCTAGGTTAATTTTACAGAGACCACACACACACACACACACACACACACACACACACACACACACACACACACACACAAGAAGGCACAAAAAAGGCTGTATTGAGATTAGATACTTGGGTTTGAAACCTGCTTGATTTAACTGTTGTTAAATCACCTTATTAAATAAAACCTCAGTTCTACATTACTATCTCATAAAAGAAAAATGAGACCAGTGATACTTTAAGTTTGCTTGAAAGGATCTATTGAAATCATGGTTAAAGTACTCAATAATAGGGCCTGGAGAGGTGGCACAACCAAGGTTCAATTCCTGGCACCCGTGATGCCTGGCTCATAACCACTTGTAACTCCAGCTCCAGGGATCTGATGCCCTCTTCTGGCCCCTTTAGGCACCCAAATATACAAGGGGACACACACACACACACACATACAAACACACTTGAATAAAAATAAAATAAATATAAAAATACCCCATCACATATTATTAAAATACCAGGTGTTTTTCTTGCCCTATCTCAAACAGTCTTCTTATTGATAGCATGGGGGGAAATCCCTGTCTCTAATAAAATTTATTGTGAAATGTATGAATTCAGCAAGAGCTTTCTAATTCTGACAAACAGAATATTGATTTTTGAGTTGGCGACTGCACATTGTCAAAATGAAAGTTTCATGGCATTCCTTTCAAGTCACTTCTGATATATCTTGAGCAAACGAAGTCTGTATTTAATAGTAGTGTGCTAATTGGAAATCTACACTAACTTATCACAGCTGCTGAAAGCGAGAAGCTGCAGAGAACCCACAGCGCTCAAGCAGCAGCGGGATAAAAGCTGCCACCTCACCAAGCTCCCCGAGATGAACCCGAGACCTTAAGGAGGCTGTGGTGCTAATTACCGTTGGCATGTTTAAACTCTAATGTCTCACTTGTCAGCAAAACAGGGGGAACTCCTCCTTGGTCTGAACATGTCACACAGCAGTGTGTGGAAAGTGAAAGGCAGTAAGGAACCCTCCAGACCCCAGCTCCGCCAAGACTGCTGAGGTTTCAAAAGGAAGACGACAGACAGATGGAGTTCTACTTCAGAGAAGGGTGTGGGGTGGGGAAGAGAGATGGGGTGACAAAGGGTGCCTCTTTGTGTTCATTATCATCTTTCTTCTGTGAGTTCCGGCCCACAGGCCAAGGCAGGCAAGACTTGAGTGTAGGAAAACAGCCCTCAGATAGATCTTAACAATAATGATCCAAGCCTGTATATGCCAACGAAGAAGAGAACCAACGGTGAGAACATCTTCAGCTCAGGGAGATTCTTTGAGAACATGGTGGTCATTCCAGGTTAGCCCCACCCAATGCCCTTTTCTCATTCATCTGAACCCAGCCTGACTGTGTACAGACCTGACAGAATCAAGTAGTATAGCATGAGCCTTTTGTAGGTGCTTGTACCTTACCATGGGAGGAAAAAAACTCCTTTTGGAAACAATAGTAAAAAAAAGATATTAAAAGTTAATGAGAAAAAAACCGTAGGTGAATTTGTATTGTGTGTATTGATATGGTGTGTGTGTGTGTGTGTGTGTGTGTGTGTGTGTGTGTGTGTGTGTGTGTGTTGATGTTGGGGGTTTCTTCACTCACTCTCCACCTTTTAAATTTCACTTACATTTATTGGGGAAGGGTAGTGCATGCAGGCAAAGGTTAGAGGGATGACTGCCCAGCTGATCAGTTCTTCTTCACTGTGGGTTTTGAAGATTGTACTTAGGTCTTCAGACTTGGCAGCAGGTACCCTTATGTGCTGAGCCATGTTGCTGGTCCATCCACTTTCTTTTTTGAGACATGGTCTCCCTCTGAAGCTGGAGCTCACCTCTTCATCCCTAGTGTCTGTCCACCAAGCTCCAGGAATATTCCTGTCTCTGCCTCCCTAGCTCACCGTTGTGATTGGATTTTATATGGGTGCTGAATACTAATCTCAGGTTCTCATCTTTGCAGAAAAAGTTCTTCCCTGACTGAGCTATCGCCTGGCACCCCCAGATTGGTCCATTATGGTTGAATAGAGTTAGAGACTGATATTGGTTTAGGGCTTGCAGTGTGCCTGGTATAATGTTCATTGCATGCTGTAGCGAATGTTTTGTCCTGCTCCCTGCCCATCTAGATAGCACCTTCATTTTTCAGGTCAAAATGTTGAAGCTTTAAAGGGATAGAAACCAGTCCCTCAAATACATAATACTCATAAGCCACACGCTAAGACTTAGGAACAAACCATCTGATTTCAGAACTCAAGTGAAGAACATTTTACATGAAAACTGAATTGTAGAGCAGAGATAAGCCCTGTAGAGGGCACTGTTCAAATTAAACTCCCCCAACTACATTGTCTGACACTATGATGAAGCTGGCAAGCGCCAGGCCCTGATGCTGCAGACAGGTTCGCCTCTGGGGAAGGGAGTGCAGTGATTCATATAACCTGCTGTCAGGGTTATTTAAATCTCAGACCCAGCCTAGAATTTACCTTAATCATCTTTTATCATGTTCTCAAATAGTTTTACAATTTCTCTCTTCTCCGTGAAGAATTTTCCATAATGAATTCAGTTCTTAGGTGTCCTCCTCTCCGCTTTCAGCATCGAAAGCCCCCTTTTCTGCTTTGTCCTTGACACATCAAGGATAATAAGCTTGTGACGTGATAACAAGCTCTGTGGAAAGGTAGTGCAGGAGGCAATCCCGTACACCAGGGATGCGTTTGGGTGCAGACTCACAGCTTGGGTAAACTGTAAGCCTGATAGGACACAAGGCCGCTTCCATGGTCTAGTTTTCTTTCCCTCTCCTCCACCTGATGCCTTTGGAATGAGCTATGCACCGTATTTAGTCCAGAAGCATTGCCATCCGGAAGGTTTGTGCCCTAATTTCAGTTCAGCTGTGATCACAACATCCTGATTCAGAGCGACCTGGGGAGAGGAAGAGTGTGTTTGAGCTCACAGTTCCAGGTTACAGTCTATCGTTGTGGGGAAGTCACAGCTGTCGGAGCTTGAGGCAGTGAGTCATATCACATTTGCACTCAGCAGCTGAGAGAGATGAGTGTATTCATACTCAGCTAGCTTTCTCTTCTCTTACCCAGTCCAGGTCCCAAAGCCAGAGAATGGTACCACCCACAATGGACTGAGTCTCCACACATCAGTTAAGGCAGTTAGACAACCCCCTGTGTACATGCCCACGAGACAGCCTTATCTAGAGAGTTCTTCAGTGAGACTTTCTTCTCAGATTAATCTCAGTTATAGCAAGTCAACAGTTAAAATTTTTCATCACTGAAGGTCGAAGTTCTGGGCAAGGTTCACAGTGAGTGAGGCGCAAGAAGGTGTCTCCCAAGGGACTGCAGTGATGCTCTTAGAGTTTGCTCATGTGTCACCTGCTTTAGGAATACAGTTACTACAATTAGTGCAGGAACCCAGACATTTTCTCACCCAGCAGGTGATTTGAGGTGACTTCAACACTGGAGCTAAATGTCAAAAGTGTGTGTCTTCTGTGTTTTGGCCCCAAGGAGAGAACCGATTGGTGTTAGCCAACTCTGAGTATTGTTTCAGTGAACATCTGTGATTCCTCCCCACATTGTGGAGAGAGGCATTATGCCCCTCTCTTTGGCGCTGGGTATTCCAGTGTCCGTGTTTTCCTGGAGTCCGCACTTGAGTGTGACCCTGGAAGATGGCAGGATAACCCTCTTAAAGTAATGTGTATTTCCTTAGGAAATTTTTTTTGAATAAAGTATGAGAAGTCTTTCTGAAGGTTCTGTCTCCAAAGTGCTTTAATTATGGGGAAAGTTCATTTGCAATGGCCATGAACGTGAGTGCCGAGGATTAAGGAAAAGATGAGCCAACAAAATTGTAGTCTGTCTTTGGGAATATAAAGTGTGTACTTTGATACCATGAGGCCTCTCCCTGGAAATCAGATTCGTTTTCAGCACTGAAACCCAAATCAGAAGAGAATGTAAGCCCACTGAAAATGGAGGAAGAAAGCCGGAGGATTTTTCAAAGTTTGTGTTTAACCTATTCCAACCTATTCCAAAGGCTTTAGAGGTCTTGGGAAAACTTCATTTCCTTTTTTGCCTTCTTATTGTACTTTCTATCCTAAAATACTCTCTGGGCAATCAATTTCAGAAGTGTTTCAAGGAGTCTGCCTGTTAACTACTGCCGAGTATGTGGATTCCTGCTGTTTAGTGGCTTCCCTCAGAAATCAGGAAACACCTATTGTTGCCATTACCTGGATAAAAGAAATGCCTGGATTGGATTAATGAGGCTGTGCTGCTCTTTAGAAAGGCAGACCTAGGAAGTAATGAACCCGTGGCAGCAGGAATTAACATTGGGTCTCTTCATCACAGTTGCTTTCGCCCAATTTGTTTTTCTACGAAGAAGATACGAGCGCGCCCTGAGATGTACGCCGGGCCAGGGTGGTAATGTATCACAGCCTGTTAGGTACAGGCAATGCAATTGAGGCAGCTTAGGGACTCCATTAAGTACGAAGTGTTTAGGCACACCACATCCCTAGGTAGTGTATGCACTGTCAAGGAGGGCATTACACAATAAAATAATTGGGCTTGGGAAATCAACAGGGCTTCCATGGCCTCACATCTCCTTGTTGGGGACTAGGGGAAGGGTATATACTCCCCAGCACATACATACACTTTTAGCATAAAAGCTACACGGGATGAAACAGCAGAAATTTCTCCCTGAATAAATGGACTGCCAATATATTTTGAATAATAAAAAACAATGGGTATAATTAAGTTTTGTGCAGCACCGGAAGGATGCAGAGCACGTCATGGTCTCGGCACGATCGCAAGCCTTGCTGCTCTCTAGGCACCTGGGTATTTGGTTAGAGCAGCCGAATAGAAATAATTCAGATCTGATTAGTTACGGCAAACTCTACAGGGAGTTGTATGCCATGTGTTGATATGCACAGACTAGGTCCTTAAGTAAAACACCATTCATTCCTTGTGTTCCATTGCCCAGAAATGAGTTAAAATATGCAGTTTGGACTAGATCGGCTTCTCTGGGGCTTTCAGACAGGTAAACTTTTGTGGTCATTGGTTGACTATAAACTCTGTAGTAGGTGTAGCTTCCTGTTTATCTTCTGAGGTCAGTGAAGGTGCCATGATAGCAAGTTCCAGGTCCTGGTAGTCCTTGTACTCTCTCTTTGTAGAGGTTTATTTTATTTTTAAGTGTGTGTGTGTGTGTGTGTGTGTGTGTGTGTGTGTGTGTGTGTGTGCGCATGTTAGTGAATACAGTTCCTGCAGAAGCCACAGTTGGGTGTTAGATCTCTGGATCTAGAGTTGGAGACCATGATGAGCTACCTGACCTGTTGGGAACTCAATTCCTCTCCTTGGCAAGAGGGTCCAGACCTCTTAATTGTGGAGTTCTCTCTCTAGCCTCTGTTGTACTCTCTTAAGAAGCTGTCTTGGCTAAGTTTGTAGGTAGTTCGTAGACTACTTGCCTACACACAGGAGCCCTGGGTTGGATCCTTAACACCACGAAAACCAGGTGTGATAGTGCCTATCTGTTATCCCAGTGCTCAGGAAGGGTTAGAAGTTCAGTGTTGTGCTCAGTTACATAGAGAACTTGGGGCTAGCCTGTACTACATTAGAACCTGCCTTAGAAAAATGAAAGGTCTTCTTTACACTTAACATGTGTAGTAGTCATTATGACTAGTATATTGAATGAAGGAGAAAAGAATACAATAATTCAAGTTAATATTTCTTTTTGGAACATGCATTTAGATGACTATTGGTGTGCAGACACAAACACACTCATACACACTTGTAACATGGGGTTATTTGCTGCAAGCTTGCTGTTAACTTTTCTTTGAACATCAGACTTCTCAGAAAAATGAGGGCTCCAGAGCACATAAGTGACAAAATTTTTCTACTTAGCACACATGTATACACCTGTTAGTTCTACTTGTAAAGCCACTGCGTTTAATGCTAGTTGTTTCATTTTTGTGTGTGCACAAACATACTTACATGTTATATATGCATACATTTAAAAATATTATTTACCTTACTTTTCAATTATTATTTTTCAAACACTTTCTACTAATTGATACAAAGTGGTGATCCTCCACCCCCACCCCCGTCTTATCCTCTAAGAGAGTCATATTGGAGTTGGAACAAATGTTAAGTTTTTCTGGTTATATTTTCACAATTATGAATGGACTTTCTTAGTTAACTCTTTAGGGGAAACTTGTGCTCCCCTAATACCAGATGGCGTGCCCGGATGTTTGGAGAACTGTGGGAGGGAGAGACCTAGTTTATTCCCTCCACAGCTCTGTGAACACACGAACTGAGTAATACAGCCATCTTATTACCTAGCAATCCATTTTGCATTATCTTGGCTTAGTCTGTGGTGGGGATGCAAGAAGAAAAGAGAGGAGGATGAGAAACAGAGAGGTTACTTTATTGCTCAGTGCAATGCTCTTCGTAGCAGGATGGTTTTGTAAGTACTCAAGGATATCTTAAGTGGAAAGGTTTAAATTTCTTTTCAGATTATGTATTTGGGGGCTGGGTCCATGCATTTGATTGTAAATACCTGCAGATGTCAAAAGAGTCGGATCCCCATGATGCTAGTATTACACAGGGTTGTAAGCTACCCCAGTTGGGTGCTGGAAACCCTGTTTACATCCTCTAGAGCTGCACATGCTGTTAAACACTGTTAACCACTGTTAACCACTGTTAACCATCTTTCCAGCCTAAGGGTAAAGGTCTCAATTCCCGTCTGGGTTAACAGGAGTGAGCTGCTACTCTGCTGGTTTTCATGAGAATAATTAGGAAACTGAAGGTCCCCAAGGCCGTGTAGATAAATCCTGAGGTTTTAAACTCACACTTTTGACCTTGATGGTGCCGAGAGGCACAGGCAACTGTGAAAGCTCTGAGAAGAGAAAACTCGGTCCTTGCTGGCGCTATCAGGGAAGACTTCTTAGGGGTGGTGGCCTATACATTGGGCCTTAAGGAGTATCACATTGAACTGGCTATGTGCTAGAGGCACAATTGGAGTATTAGGTTCAGCATAATAAACCTTAAAGGCCATCTGTTCTGGACCCCTAATTTGCAGAGGAGAAAACTGGGATCTGGGAGGTTAAGCGACTTGCTGTAGGACATATGGCTAATTAATTGGCCTTGGAGTTGTTCTCCTGGGTCCTCTGACCAGTGTTATTTCCCTGCCGTTATGCACACCAGCTTTCATTCAGCTGGTTTTTCACGACTACTTCCTACTATCATTTCCTAAAGTGTTTCTCAGTTGAAAATGGAGACTTTCTCATGGATCTCTGTGGGATGACGTTTGACTAGGAAGGACGTGGGGCAGGCATGGGCAGGAGATATTAGGGATGTAAGGACATACAGAATATTACCTTCCTGGGTTTTTTCTCTAGAATTTTATGGCATTATTTGTTCGGTTTCCTTTACTGAATATGAGCATATAAACAAAACTGCAGTGAGAATTGTAAAATTCCACCACCTATCTGATTTAGCAGCCTCCTAAGAAAGTGACCTTGGGGCTGGGGCAGTGGCTCAGTTGGGAAAGTGCTTACTCTGCAAGTGTGAAGACTTCTGTTCAATCCCCAGAGCCTACATCAAAAAAATGTAAGCAGTGTGGCACATAACTGCAACCTCAACACTAATGAAGAGGAGACAGCCATATCTTTGGGGGCTTGATGGCCAGCCAGCCTATCCTGCTTGTCAAGTGCCAGGCTAGTGACAAAGCTTGTTTAGACAAACAGGGTGCTTGGCTCTTGAGGAATGCCAGGTGAGGTTGTTGTCCTATGGTCTTCTTCATATGTGTGTACATGCAAACACACATACATACATACAGAGAGAGAGAGAGAGAGAACTAATATCCTGAGTCCAATCTCTAGGACTTGCATGGTGAAAAGAAAGAATTGATTACTGAAAGTTATCCTTAGAAATCTATACATACATAGTGGTGCACGCATGTGCACACGCGCGCACACCCCCCCCCCCCAAAGTAAGTAAACCCGGGTTGTTTTTAGGTTTAGTAATGCCAATCAGCTTATATCCTTCCTGCCACCCGTGAGGACTTCATGAAAGTACATTGTGGCAGCATCAGCCTATGGGGCCATATGGGCCATACAGATGCTATGGGAGATACAAATGCAGGGTGTTGGCAGGCTGGTGTCTTCCCAGGGCCTAAGCTATCCATCCCTTCCTTCAAAGTGCACCAGGCAGCTTTTGCCTCCTTAGCCAAGAGGTTCCCTTGGGTTCATGTGCTGCTAAACCGTCATTCCAGGACTTGGCTGAACAGTCACGAGAAAAGCGTTCATCTTACTCTGATTGTCCCCTTGGAATCCTCTTCTCCACCTACCTCAGAGCTCAGTTGAGATCTGGACCTTGAAGTGGGACTTCTTCATTTGGTCTTCCCTCTAGTGATTCAAACTAAAAAGCAAACCTTTGCGTAAGATCTGAGTCAGCAGATATGCTCATCTCTTTGGTATAGGCTTTTAATAGACCAGCCAGATTACAGTAATTAGCCTATGTATTTCCTCATTAAAATGTCATTAGTGAAGGCTTTGTTCTTTCAAGATCTTCCAAATACCGTTGATTTCTTCCGCATTATATCATCAACTGTTCACAGGAGCCAGGTGTTTGTCTTAGGTGCCGAGGAGCAAGGGTTATTTGGGATTGTCTGAAAAGGGATGGCCACAGAGCAGAAACCTCCATACGCAATGCTCTGTGTCTCCGTGACATCTCCCTTCTGTTCTGTGAGTCAGGAATGATTGTCCTTTCTCATACTGTCTACTTAGGACTCCTGTCAAATGGAGTTGTGCGCTGTGAATAAACTTCAACTTTGCTTTTCTTGGTAGGACTGTGGACAGTTAAAACAACAACAACAATGAACAATGCTATAAAAATGAGTTTATCTTCCACTGTTGTCACAAGATAGAACATTTCACAAGAATGAGAACATCAGTGTTATATGGAGCCGGACAGATAAGAATACTGGCTCCTCTCTCAATGGACCCAGGTTTGCTTCCGAGTACCCGTATTGTGGCTCAGCATCCTCTAACAATTCCAGGGGACCCAGCACCCTCTTCTGACCTCCATGGTATGCTTACATACATGTAAGCTAGACACCCATCCACATAAAAATAAATGAATGTTTTAACAAAGAGAATGCAGGTATCAGAGTCAGACCGCAATGGGTTCACAGTGTAGCTTCATTACATACATTACTGTACATACATTACTGTACATACATTACTGAGTTTGCTGAGGTTTAAGGTTTAGCATTCTTAGTTCTCTCTGTGGGGTTGGAGGTATGTGTGGGGCCTATTTGGAAATCCAATCAGACCCTGTGTAGGAAGGTGGATTTATGTGGTGTAAAGTAGGGAGTCATTGGTTTCATTTAGATGTATTTATGAGAGACATATCAGTTGGTAACAAAGAAAAGACATCACCTGTGCAGTTAAGCCATGTCCAGGTGGAGTGTCCTTCTTTGGGAGGTAAATCTGTGGGCTGTTACAGACTGTCGAAGAAAATGGAAGCAAGAAGGCCAAGAACGGAGTCTTATTTACAGAGGGGAGAAAAACTTCCTTAATCCTCGGGAAACAAGGTGGGGAAGGAGAAGGAAGCGGTGCAAGACAAACTGGGGTCATCAGTGCGTCCGCATGTTCTGGCCAGCAGTGGAAGAACTGTCCACTAAATAGATGCACTTCTCCAAATTGCTTCTTGGATGTGCCCATAATGAGACCGAATATTAGCTAGCCTCTCACACTCGCGCACCTCTTGTGGTCTTCGTGGTCATTTTAGCATCATTTGTTCACGATTTCTCACAACTTTGTATGCAGCCCCCTTTTCTCAAAGAAGTAATGTGGTTTTCTTTTAATGCGGGTACTGTTTACCGTGCTGTCCATGTTGTAGAAGTAATGAAGCTTATGTTAGGTCAACAGAAACACATAAGACAATGGGGGACTCCTATTTTAAAGCAAAAACCTAATTCATGGGAACATAGCATTATATTAGGGTGTAAGGATTGAATTAATGCACCTTCTCCCTCGCTCCACCTTTATAGTAATTTTCTGGCTATTTGAGGCAATACTAGCTTATTGTCAAGACTGAAGAGGCACCAGCGACCCTCTCACCCTGCCGCTTCCCACTCCCTCATTCTGAATGCACACGCAGCATTTTTTTTAGTGAAATTTCAGTACTGTCTCCTTTCTAAAATGAAAGTGTTTCCACTCCACGATTAGCATCTGTTTATAGAATAGTTGGTATTCTCCTAATTAGATCCTGCACAGAAATAGAAAGGCTGCTATGTAAAAGGATAATGAATCTTTATTGCACAGTTGAAATCAGATTTGTGCAAAAGGCACTTTGAAGACAGTAATAAGCAGAGACATGTATTAAATCACCCAGATAAGACGTCCTCTTTATATTTTCTATTTATAAATGGAAATTATGACTGCCCAGTGGGTTCCAGATGACATTTCCTATTACCAGCAAAGGATTTTTAGCCTTGACCATAAAAGTTATCTAAATTCAAAAGCCTTTGTGGTTTCATGGCTCTAAAGAACACTTCTGGAAGGGACCAGGGCAGGGTGGAGAGGGCCTCTTGTCATTTCCTTTATGTGAGCATGCTGGCTGAGGCAGGGGTGCTAAGTGGGAGAAGAAAGGAAGCATTTGAAATCGCGCTGATAGCATCTAATCAGGGAACGAGTGTCCACCTCCCACGTGCAGCAACATTTGAAGTCTTCTGGCTCGGCCCCTTGAGATCCAAGTGCAGGTCCTTATACACTACCTTACACATTCTCTTTGTGTGCATTGTCCAGTGGCGAGCCTGGGATTCATCCCTGTGCTAAGTACTTGAGGGGAGGTTTATCTCTGTCACCTCCTTGATGTTTCTCTGAAAGCAAGGAGAAGAGGAGGAAGAAGATGAGGAGGAGGGGGAAGAGGGGAGCAGGAGAAGGGAGTTTTGGAGAAGGAAGAAGAGGAGGAGGAGGATGGGGAGGAGGAGGGAAAAGAGGAAGAGGAGGGGGCAGGGCTAAGAAGGGAAGGACAAAGAGGAGTAGCCGAAGGAGGAGGAAGGGGAAGAGGCCAGAGTCGGTAAAGAGACCAGGAGGCAGCAAAAGACAATGTCAGAGGAGCTGCCAGGGCCGAATATTACGGCTGCTCGGGACCTTGGAGAGTATCGCCTGTCTTTGGTGTCTATTTTGCAGTCCGAGCTTTATGTAAGATGGCAGTCTCTCCTGGACTGTGCTTAGTATCGATTTACTCCCAGGCATGCCAGACCATGTTAGCGTTACTAAAGGAGAAGCTCCGTGGATTTCTCTCGCCCCAGACGTGAAGAATGTACCCTTTCAGCTCCTCTCTTCCTTGCCGCTTCTCGTTTTTTCTTCCTCACACAGCTTTCCTCGTCACAACCCTCCTTCCTCTTCCTTTTTTTTTTTTTTTTTTTTTTTTTTTTTTTTTTTTAATTTTTAATCAGACCTGCTTTTTTGGAGTCATGATATTCTTCAAACTGTATTTCTACAGACTCTGATGTTGGAGTGAGGAAGATGGCACAGTGAGTAGGAGCCCTTGCTGTTCCAGCCTGGGGATCTGCATTCAGATCTGTAGCATCAATGTAAAATGTCAGGCATGGCTGTGTGTGCACCTGTAACCTCAGCATTATGGGGTGGAGAGCAGGAGCGGGGGAATCCCTGGGGCTTAATGGTTACCAGGCTAGTTCCAGGCCCCATTTCATAAGGCTGATAGTAATAGTGAAGGACTCCCAGCATCTTCCCCTGGCCTCTGCTGTTATGTGGTAGTTTCATTGACAATGGCCCCATAGGCTCCTGGTGTGTCTCAGGGCTAGGATTTGGGTATTCAAAAGCCTCCCACCATCCCTACTGCATTCTGCTTCTTGTTGAGGTTATTAAGGTGTGAGCTTTCTGCTCTTCAGCTGACATTCCTGCACTCTACCATCACGGACTCCCACCCCCTGAAATGGTAAGCCCAGTTAAACCGTTGCTTTTATAAATTGCCCTGGTCATGATGCTTTATCACAGCCATAGAAAAGTAACTAATACAACATGCATGTGCTAACATACCAATGTCTGTATACACCATAAACATCCACACACACATCCCCTAGTATTTCGTTTTTAATTTGTTAACTTTGGCGTTTTTTGAGAGGGGTTTTGTCTTAGGGTTTCTGTTGATGTGAAGAGACACCATGACCACGGCAACTCTTACAAAGGAAAACATTTGATTGGGGTGGCTCACTTGCACTTTCACAGGTTCAGTCCATTATCAACATGGCAGGGAGCATGGCGGCGTGCAGGCAGACATGGCGCTGGCTGCATCTTGATCAGAAAGCAACAGGAAGTGAAATGTGTCACTGAGCAAAGCTTAAAGCAAAAGAGCCCTCAAAGCCCACCCCCACAGTGACACACTTCCTCCAACAAGGCCACACCTCCTAATAGTGCCACCCCCTATGAGCTTATCAGGGCCAATTACATTCAAACTACCACAGGTATCATGTAACCCAGGTTGACCTGGAAATTTTAATTTTCTTTCCTCTATTACCCAACTTTAGGGTTTATAGGCATGTAGTATCTGGGCTGGTTTTTCTTTCAGTTTTTATTTTTAAGAAAGACGAAGTATTCTTTATTAAGAAAGTCCCCAAATCAAATCAAACAGATTTTTTTTTTTCTGGTAGAAATCGAGGGTGACAACCCTGCTGTGTGCGGGAAGGCCTCTGATGTTACTTGCCCATGAAGGTGGAACGGCCTTGTCGAAGGCTGGCTCTGTAGTACCAGGATGTGTGCTCTGTCGAGTGTTCAGTGGAAGGAACAACTCAATGCTACATTTGGAGACCAAAAATACCATCGTCTCTCACTGTTCTGGACTCTGCTGTTGTTTTTCCAGTTACTGTTTTACACTTTTCCCAAAGTTGGGGAGACACGTTGGCTGCTGAAGCCATGGTATCTACTTATAGTCTCAGCAGCTCATGGTCTTACTCCCTTCCTCTCGGATGGGGGTGGGGGTGGGGGTGCGGAGCTTGGGATGAGCTCCTGAGCATATTTACACATTCCTATGTTACCTAGTCCAGATGACACATGGCGACACAGAACACTTGGATGGATTTCCATTCTGTCGCATTTAATTCCAAAAATAAAATAAAATAAAATTGGAAAAGTCTGATGTTTGTTTTGTGTGACGAAAGTTCTTAGATCCTTTTTGGGTAGACAGAAGGTAGCAGTGTTAGAATGAAATCTCTGGATTTCTTAAAGAATGTGGATCTGATTCTCTGTTATATCCTCTTTGAGGGAGGATATTGTATTTGGGATCTTGCCAAGGTTTATATACAAAATGCCTATGTAACACACTCAATTGGAAGTATGTTCCCATCTCATATATATAGTCTCTCTCTCTCTTTCTCTCTCTCTCTCTCTCTATACACACACACACACACACACACACACATATATATATATATATATATATATATATATGTACTTTATGATTTTATTTTTCAAATTGTGTGTGTGTAGGGGGGGTTTATGGGCATTTGTACCTGACTGTGATGTCAGCAGAGACCAGAAGACAGCATCGGATCCCCTGGAGCAGGAGGTATATCAGCAGTTGTGAGTTGCATGACCTGTGTGCAAGGAACTGAACTTCTCTGCAGAAACAGTACATAGTCTTAAGTGCTTACTCTCTACAGCCTCAAGTTTTATTCTTGTGATATAGTGATTTAGTATCTGCTTTCTTTTTCTTTCTCAATTTTTAACTCTTGGGAATTTTTCCAGCAGCACTCATGTGTTATAAAAAAAACATAGACTCATAGGAAGACTCATTGGAGCCATGTGAAGTGATCAAAAATGTTGACAGTTTATTTTACCTGTTTTTATTCGGGAATGCTCTTATGCCGTAGCCTGTGTGTGAAGGTCAGAGACCTCTTATAGGAAGAGTCAGTTCTTTTCTTCTACTATATTGGTCTTAGGGATCAAATTCAGAGCCTCAGACTTGTCAGCCAGTGCTTTTACCTGAAGAACCAGCTCACTGTCCCAGGTAAACAATTTTAAATACATTGCAGTTTTGACAATTCCTAAGGTGCGAGAATCTTCTTTGTGTTTGAGCTTGTTCTGGTACTTAGCATAGCTATCATAGGTGTGAGTTCAGGAAGCTTTAGGAGGCGGCTCTGATGATGGGCAGTTGTTTTCTTTGCCCACGCAGAGCTTCATTTCGGACGGACCCCAGGAAGAGAACAGATGCTCAGAAGGAAATACCATAGGGATTGGATTAAACTGTCCTGATTGCAATTCTGCTTTTATTTGGCCTTACAAAACACCCTAACTTCCACAGACCAGGAAATGACTCAGTAGGTAAAATGCTTCTGAGGAACTGAGTTCAATACACAGAACACAGGTTAAAAAATATAAAAGCAGACAACAAGAAAAGAACAAAAACAAATGTAGAGCTGGAGAGATGTCCCAGCAGCTGGGATTCTTCCTGCTTTTTCAGAGGACCAGAGTTCAGTTCCTAGCACCCACACTGGATGGCTCACAAACTGCTTATAACTCCGGCTCTTGGGGTTCCAATATCCCCTGTGAGCCTCCAGAGGACTTACACTCAGGCACACATACCCACACATACATTTTAAAATCAGCACATATGTTTAAAATCCAGGTGTCATGGGCCTTGCTTTTAATCCCAGCACTGGGGGGATGTGGGAGCAGTCAGATTGCAGAGGTTCACGGACCAATAGTCAGCCCTGCCTATCTGGCAATGGTCAGAACATTGGGAGACACTTTGTCAAAAAGCAAGATAGATTGCACCTGAGGAACAGCATTCTAAAGTTATTCTCTGGCATCCACATGCATCCCCCTAAACAAGCACCAACATGTCCATGACCACATGGAAAGAGGGGGAGGGCACTCAACTTAAATGGTAGAGCATTATTATAAAAGTGGCATACACAGTGTTTCCCGCAGAGAAATCCATGTGGCGGTTATGAATGTACCTAGCACACCATCCAACACTAGCTGGCCCAGTAAATGCTGATACTGCTCCATTGCAGAAGTTGGCCGCTGTATCTCCAGGACAGCTAATGTCATCCCCACACAAGGGAAACACACCTAATTTGTATTTAAAGGTCTTTGAAATCCTCAAGCAGTTGGTTTATTATTTCTTTTCAGACAGTATATTGGGTTTTGTGTAGCCACCTATTTGCTGTGAAACAGAAGGCAATTTGTTTTGAACTCTGTGCTCCAAACTGGTGGCTTAATTAAGCAAGTTTATTGACTGCCTCTGAGGCTGCGGTTAAAAACTGGCAAACACATTGTGCCTGTATTAGTGTTTCTAAGCAAATAAATGAAAGAGGCAGCTTTCCCACCCAGCTCATCCCCCCCCCCATTTCTTCTCCCAAACTCATTCTTGCTCTGCAACATCTCACTTATAATCTGTTAATTAAATCACTTCACTCCATGTTATATAATTTTTAATTTAGCATTCATTTTCAACTTAGCTTTTGGCTTCATTTACTGATAATAAACAGAGTTGCATACAACACATGTCTCAGCAAACACCCAGACATACACATACAGATGCCAATAATTTTTTTTCCAGCGTGCCAGGCACATTAAAATTAAAGTCAGCATCTCCCCTCACCCTTTCCATTACCAAACGTGCACCCTGTTTGAATAATACATTCTTCCCAACCGTCAGCAGTTGGCTAATGTGTAAAAATTATGGGCAGCCTGTCGCTAGTACCTTTTTGAAAATTCATGGTTTTCTCAGACAGAGTCTAAACAAGACTTCTAGGATGGCCGCTCGTGTTTTTCTTCATTGTCATTGGTTTTTGAGGTATGGCCTCTTGTACCCTGGGTGATCTTGACTTTCCTGAGGATGACCTTGCACTCTTCTTCCAGCTCCCTAGAATTACTTGCTGGTATCTTACCTCTGTACCTTTGACTTAACAATCTGTATAAGATACAAAGGCTTTCTAGAATTCAAAAGAAAATATTATTCAGATAGGTCTCATGTAGCTCAGGTTATCCTCCAAATCCTTATGTAGATGAGAATGCCCTTGAACTTCTAATCTTCTTGCTTCCACCACCATAGTGCTGGGATTTGGGGAACACACCAACAGTTTATTCGGTGCTAGGGATGGAACCCAGGGTTGATGCATGATAGCTAAATGCCCTAACCGCTGAGATGTATCCCAGCCCCTGCCACACACCTTTCTTAGACATGGTCTCTGGTAAGCCCAGGGTGGCCTAGATCTCACCCTGCAACCCAGGTTGTCTTCAAACTTACATCAATCCAAATGCTTGATGCCCTTTTGCTCATGTGGTATAAGCTGTGAAAGCTTTCTAGAGTTCCCGCTTTGTACGTTTATAACCATCTCCAAACTCTGCTGTGATACTTAAATGATTTCTTCTGAACTTTTTTTTTTCTTGTAGTATCTTGAGTTCCAAATATTCAAATTCTCTAAGTTATAGTTGGAAACCTTAGAGTTTCCAAGTCTTTGAATGCATGAGCCATGCAGGTATTATTTTCTGAACGACATACCTGGTATGTGGGTACAGTTGCTAAAGTGCTTTGAATTAATTTCTTTTGTTGGTTCCCAGGTCTCCCTTGACCCCAGGAAGTTAGAAAAGTTCCTGCTGTGATGCCTACAGGAATGTCAGTCCCTTGTAACTCAAAATCTTTTCCTACCACTTATCACTAGTATCTGCACTTGGCCATATCCTTCTGACTTCCTGTTAATGAATCAGCAAATGTCATTTGGTATGTGCTTTGTGTTAATTAATGTGCAGGTGTAAATGGTAATTATGTCCAAAAATGTGCTTTAGTCTAGTTAGCTTCAACTGTCAACCTGAAATATCCTCGAATCATCCGATGGAGTCTCAAATGAGAAAATGTACAGGTCAGATTAGCCTGTAGGGGATTGTATTGATTGTTAATTGATAAAGGAAGGATTAGCCCACTGTGAGCAGCACCATTCCCTAGGCAGGTGGTCCTGGGCTATATAAGAAAGCTAAGTAAGTATGAGCCTATGAGCAAGCACCAGAAAGCAGCATTCCTCCATGGTTTCTGCTTGTGTTCCTACCCTGAATTCCATTGGAGATATTTTGTGATTTGGAAATATATGCTAAATAAATCTATCTCTTGATGAGTTGTTTTTGTTTATCACTGCAGCACAATGAAACTAGAACCCTTGTGATATTCTAGAATAGGAAGACATCCATTTTCCCAGATATTAATTCCATAAGAATAGATTTACGTGAAAAGACTTAACATGTCAAACATTTCTGGGCATGTCTAGACTGGCAATACTGTATACACCAACTAACTATCTTAGTTAGGATTTCTATTGCTATAATGAAATACCATGACCTAAAAGCAAGTTGCATAGGAAAGGGTTTATTTGGCTTATATTTCCATATCTCCGTTCATCATTAAAGGAAGTCAGGACAGGAACTCACATAGGGTGGGAAGCGGGAACCTGGAGGCAGAAGCTGATGTAGGAGAAGTGCTGCTTACTGGCTTGCTCATCATGGCTTGCTCAGCCTGCTTTCTCATAGCTCCCAGGACCACCAGCCCAGGGAGGCTGGGCCTTCCCACATCAATCACTAGTTAGGAAAATCCCCTACAGGCTTGCCTACAAGGAGATCTTCTGGCAGCATTTTCTTAAATGAGGTTTCCTTGTCTCAGCAAGTTGACACAAAACTATTCTGCACACCAAGATTGGGAGACCTCAAGAAGGCAAAAGGTGGTGTCCCACAAGGCTAGCAGGATGGGGATGTTAAGAGATACTCTTCAGGCAGTGAAGAATGAAGGATTTTAGGTGGGAACTGACTCAGTTGGTTTATTGTACTTAAGAAGCATCGCCATGTCGAAAATGGTGGTTGGATAGACAAACACATTATACAGGAAAAAATAGCGATAACCCCAGGCAGCACGGGACGCCGTGGTAGGTGGGCTAATTTGATAACTCTTTGGAGGTGAAATGGATAGGACTTTTAACAAGGTGAACCTAAGTAAAAGGGAGACATCTAGGGTAATGGGTCATGTGGGTGTCTGGCTTGAGCAATTGCATAAATGGTAGTAATTTTTCAATTTGAAGGTGATGAAATACTTGTTGTACCTATTTTGTGATGGCAATCTCAGAGTCAAGGGCAGAGGTCATAGCTCATAAAACAGATGACATTGGAGATCTCCTGTAAGGCGGGCCTTCTATTTCATGTGAGAAAATGTTTTTTGGCTGATGTTACAGATTCCCCTGTAATCTCTGCTTGGATTGTCACCTGATAAGCACTCATAATAACAACAACTGACAAGGTTGCCCATTGAGAATTTGACAAATTGCAAAATAATTTCGGAATTTGTGTAGTCTTGTATAATACTATCACCTCTTGCCTTTATTTTATAATTTACTTTATTAATGTGTGTGTGCGTGTTCATTCTGTGCATCCTTGTGCACGTGTGTGTGTTGAGAGAGAGAGAGAGAGAGAGAGAGAGAGAGAGAGAGAGAGAGAGAGAGAGAGAGAGAGATGTCATGGAAGATGTATATGTGTAGAGTTTAGAGGACACCTTGCAGAAGTCAGTTTTCTCCTTCCAGCAAGTGAGTCCCAGGTGTGATAACAAATGCCTTTACCCAATCAGGCATCTTACCAGTGCACCCCTCTGCCTTGCAGTCTTGTGCAGTCCCATATGCTAAAGAGAGTGCTGTGGAGTTTTCTGTACTACTCTGTTATAACTCTTTATCTTAGGTTTAATCTGGACAGCACTGGAAAAAGTGCATGAATCCTTAATGATGTAAGATTGGACTGAAGTCACAGCCTTATCAGTTGTCTAATGATTGATTTGTTTCATTTTAAGCAAATGAGCTGTAGTAGACACTCTTGGTACCCACTCATTCTCTACATTTTCATTTTAGTACATGCTGACCCTTTCCCCTCATGACTGCCCTAGAACTCATTTATCTACAGGGTTTCTCCTGTCATTGAATTCTGTTTTTTTCCCAAGGAGTGGTACTAATAAGGGAGAATTAACTGTTGTTGGGGCAGCCCTCAGGATGAATATTATGACTCACTTCCTTACACATTAGGTAACAGCCCTCTGGAGTGTGCATTTAAACTGGCTTCCCACTTCTGTTTGCCCATAGTGCTACTTGGCTTAAAGACACACCTTTCTCCTCCTTATTCAATTTTCATACTTGTCTTACTTTATAAGTAAACTTCTCAAGAGTCAGCTAGGGAGAGATGCTAAACTAACCCAAGACTGCAGTCTCTCAATACTTTAGTAAGATGGTCACTCTCTTGCACATGTCCCTGTTATACCTGATTGTGTATAACTCCTGACTTGCATCTGTCCTTTAACAAAAGCCTTGTTGAAGTCCACATTAGGTCAGTTATCTGAGACCATGAATTACCTAATGATCACAGATACAAAGGTAATGGAGTGTACTGGTTAGCCTCAACACATGTTTCATTGGGATGGTTGCTATATCACAAAACTGGACTAATGTCTGCTTCCTAAATAAAAAGCCTTCTGTCACTTTCTTTGTGTCCTGCATATTTCAGATTTCACCTCTGTGTATGTCAGTGGTATTTCACCCGTTCCATCATTTTTATTATTCAATTTACAATTCATTGCTTCTCTTTCCCAGCACCCTAAAAATATATCTTGGTGTTGAAGCTATTTGGGGGGATGAGATTTCAATTTTTTCCAATATTTATCTTTGATAAGCTAGTTTTGTTTATATATTCCTCCTTTTAAATTTGTTTATAGTTACTTGTTTTTCTTGTTATCACCACTATTTGGATATTTTAATCTGAAATTTTATTTGCCATGGCAGCTTTTATTAATAAGGGGAAATGTCTCTACACTTAAAGCAACAAAACAAAAGAAATGAGTAGAAGGTAGCTTTGTACTGTTTGTTTCAACATTCCTTGATGTATGTTTGTTAGCCAGTGCTCATATAACCTAGGGTTTTCTCCTCTCTATAGTCCCTCTCAGTGTGGTGAGTTGGAAATAAATAATGCATCTAAGCAAAAGAGATGGGGGAATTTATGTTGATAGCCTAGTAACATCTGAAAAGGAGAGGAAAAATTAAATAAGAAATTTGGTAGAGAGTCACAGTCTGGTGCTCATTGTTGAATGGAACACAATATTCAATCCCGGCTCACTCTAAGCTGTGTTTTCTTAACTACAACAACTGAAGAATGGAAATGTGTACTTACTAGACTCCCTTGCAGCTAGGATTCTGTGTATGAGTTAAATGTACTTGTTAAGTATTTTGTTTTCTCATTTGTGCTGATTTGTTTCGTTATGATCCAGAGAGAGCCTTACCATGTAACTCAGGCTATCCTTGAACTCATTGAGTGAGCCTGACTAGCCTAAAACCCATGATTCTTTTGTGTCAATCTCTCAACTGCTGGAATTGCTACCTGGTAGGTTATGAAATTAGGATGGTAGTAATGAGGTAGATGTCATGCATGTTTAGCATTAACTGTTTTTTTCCCCCACTGTGAAACCAAATTTATGATAACTGTGATTTTTGTTGTTGAGTAGGGGATGGGTTTTTTTTTTTCTTTTTGTTTGCTTGCTTTGTTTTTTGTTTTTTTGTTTTTGTTTTTGTTTTGTTTTCGGTTATCTGCTTTCTGGATATCAAAGGGCCTGTTTTTTTCTCCTGTATAGGATCATAATGAACCCTAATGGATGCTGTAGCCCAGCCATGGAGAACACCCATCTCTGTGTCCTCTCTCCTTCATATGCATGCATATTATATTAGTCTATTAGTCATTTTCTTGTTCCTGGGATCAAAGGCAGGTTAGGGAAGAAAAGCGTTTGGGGGTCTGATTGTTTTTGTGTGGTTTGTTGGGTTTTATTTTTGCTTTTGTTTGCCGATGGTTACAAAGGGATAGATTCCGTAATGATGGGAAAGGCATGGCAGATCTGGTAACCAAGTAACTAGAAGGCATGTACCTTACTCAGCCATAATGTGCTAGATGCATGGGTGATTCTCATTTAGAGGTGGCAGGGAATAGAATAGGAAATACAGGATGTTATCACAGTGCCCAGTTTAAACATATGCATTGGTAATTACTAGAATCTTCTCATTGAATAAATAGTGTTAAATTATGGCTGATTTCATATAACTGAAACCTGAGGATATGAAGTCAAAGGTGATCGCAAAGATGTGTGTGTGTGTGTGTGTGTGTGTGTGTGTGTGTGTGTGTGTGTGTGTGTTCCATAACATGACAAGTTACTAAGTGTCAATCACAAATTAAAACATGCCTTGGCACAAAATCCTAACTGTAACTTCAAAGGGAAAGAGAAATGCTTTATTTCTAGAGCCAAATATGAGTAACCAGGGCTTGGGAACACAAATTTAGATTATCCCAAATTCCATGTTCCAACATCAAGTTCCAACTTCTAAATATATAACTACAGCTCCAGGGCATCAAGTGCCCCCTCTAGCTTCTCCTAGCATCTGCCCATATGTGCACATACCCACATACAGACATACACATATTAAGGTAATGAAAATTAGAAAAAGTAAAACACTTAAAAAAATAATAAATGTTCCAGGACTTGAGGAATGACATTAAGATTGACCCCTACCCTCTGCACAAACAAGTACCTACATGCATAAACATTCACACACATGCCTACACATGCACAAAGCAAAGTAAAGCAGTTCTTAAACCAAGACAGCCAGGCTGTGTGTAGCTCCCGGGTGTGTGCTGCAGTAGACTTGTAGCTTCTTAGTATCTTCTGCTGCATTGGTCCTCACTTCTGATGTCAACAAGGGGCATTTTTCTCTTTTTCCCACCACAGAAGGTTTGCTTTCCACTGCAGAGAAGCAGGATGTGTTCCCTAACCTTTCACTTTAGAACTCAAAGGATGTAGAACCCCATGATTGAGTCTCTATAATACAGTTTTTAAGAAGCAGAAAATCTCATTTGCCAGGGCGCAGGCACACCACTGAAGGTACTGTCGAGTAAGCCAGGGTCCCTGCCCTCGGGGTCTCTAATCAGCCACCGAGGCATGCATTACCACTTCCTGTTTTCCATTCATTATGATAATTTCCCACCAAGTCCCAGCCCCACCTCCACCAATTATTTTTGTCTCAACCTTCTAATTACAACATTATATGACCATTCAGACTGGTACTAATTAAATCATTACTTAATTCACAAAGTGTGTGATAATGCTGATGCTTTTTGTCAGCTGAAATTACAGCATGGTGCCTTCCTTTCTCCACTCTTTGAGGAGAGGGGAAGGAGCAGAAGAGTTGCACCTCTGCACAAGGGCCCATGCTCTCCTTCTAACAGTTAGTTGACCACCATCATCTAGACCATCCCCTTCTCTGAAGAACAAAAAGTGCTGGCAGGCATGGCGGTGTGGCTAAGTGAGAAAGGGCTCACTCAAAAGGGACAAAGGAGAGCTTATTCTGGAGACAAACCTGAGTATTAACAGGAACATTAACTGGGTTTTCCCAAATGCCACGTTCCAATGAGGTAGTAGTTTCATGAACTTTTCGTAGTAACAGAACAAAGAAAGTCATAACGTATCACATTTTCAGGGCTGAACGGAGATCCTATCATTCTTGCAATGATCCCAGGATTAGTTCCCAGTACCCATATGGGGAGGTTCACAACCTCCAGGTCCATGGTCATCCAAAGCCGCCAGCATCCATGATCACCTGTACTCAAGTGCACACACACCCAGATACGCATATGCATAATTTAAAAAGTAATACATCCTAAATAAAATCATACTTTTCAAACACATTGGTGGATATGTTAGGTCCTGTAAAAAAGCAGGGAAGACTTGGGTCTCAGGTGCATTCCTCCCTGGCTAGACGCTGGCCTCTCTTTCTACACCACGGAAGATTTATGTGCTATCACAGAGATGTTAGGTCACACAGAGAGGTGGTTATCAAAGGAACTATGGTGGCCCAAGGTAATTGGGGCGTGGACTTGCAGCATTCTAACTTAACTCTTGCACCCCTCTGAAGCTCCAGTCAGTTGGGCAGCCTCAGTAGTCACAACTGCTTCCCAGGAATTCTTTTTCTCAGTGTTCACCTGCAGCTCCTGCCACGGGAGGCTATAGTCTCAACTTTTTCTGAAAACTATATTTATGGAAAAGATAGTAAATTTCACAGGCCTTTTTCCCACTGTGTTTTCTTGTCATTTTGTTCTTCATTTTCTACTATTTTTTTTTAATGGAGTAAAATGGTAACTTGTCTCTTTTTCTAAAACAGATTTGTTTTCTGCTCAATTAGACTTGTGATCCCAGGAACACAAAGTAGTGTTTTTCCCCTTCTGGAGACAGACACCGTGTGATGGGCAAATTGTCAGGATTAATTATACCAAATGAGGGAATAAGCTCGAATGGAGAGCATCTTTCTCCTTGCTGGTGGTGTGTGTGTGTGTGTGTGTGTGTGTGTGTTAAGGATACAATGAGCACCCTGCACATTGATGACAGGGTGAAATTGACAAGTGGCCCTATGCCATGATTTTTATTTTTAATTGCTAGTCAGCTAATTAGGCAGAACAACGTGTTACATAATGCACAAAACCACCGCTTGTGCTTCCCCCGGGTAAAAATGAGATAGATGGCATTGGAAACGCTCTCTACGAACTAGCCACGCAGGGGGGGGGGGGGGGCGCTTACAACTGTGAGGTCCAGACTCTGATGCCAGGAACCGCGGAGAGTCACGGACGGAAGCCAGGCGGTTGAGGAGCATTGAAGACGCTGTAGATAGATGAGACATGCTTTCATCACCAGCACATAGGCAGGCTGATACTGCCCGGCACTTAGACATATGCCGACACATACCGTCCACACACTGGCTCATAGGCGGGATGGCGCACAGACCTCAGATGGGCACACAGCTCTATACGGGCTTGCAGGCAAAGGCACTCGGCTCTGACCTCAAGACTGTGTGTGTACAGAACCCACATCAAAGTGGCCTTCTGCCAGAAATAGCTGTGTACCCGATTGTATCATTGCTTACTGTGGTTTCCTGAACGTCCAGTGTCAGCCATTTTGTGCTGACTCATACGCCTCTGGATATCCAGCGCTAGCCATCTTGGTCCACGGCAGAATATCCATCCCAGTGCCGTGTTGTCTAAACATCGCCGGCCCTGTAGCCGGCCGTCTGTTGCCTTCGACAACTCTGACTTCGTAGGGTAAACCAAATGATCCCTCCACCACACAGAGTAGCATTTATTATAACATTTGTTTTGACATTTAAATAAAATTGATGGCTAACTTTAGATGGAATTCAACATGGAAGTAGCATCCCACTTTGATGTAACTGAGTTTCCCGCAGTGGACTCAAGATATAGCAGCAACAGTTACTTCTCGTACATGGTTCGAAATCATTCTCTGTAGATGACAGATGGAGTAGTCTTGCCTTTACATCCACGGCTATTCCGTTCAAGTGGGACAGTAGACCTTGCATGAATACACACACAGTGTTCCAGTGAAACTCCATGAATGCAAACGTTTGATGCAATTTTCCTTATCACAGAGTATAATATTTTGATTATTTTTCTCCTCATAAATGAAATCATTTATTATGGTATCTCTTTCCTTACTCTCCCACTCTGTCCATGTTCCAGCTTAAACCTCCTGTTCCCCTATGTTCTCCTTCCTTATCCCTTGCTCTTCATTACCCCCAACCTCCACCCCCAGTTTGCTCATGTAGATCCCATCTATTTCTCCTTCTCTGGGCTATCCATGTGTCCTTCCTATGGTCTTCCCTGCTAGCTAGCCTTCCTGGAGCTGTGGGTTGCAGTCTGGTTATCCTTTGCTTTACATCTACTATCTACTTATGAGTGAGTACATACCAGGAACCCACAAGGATGACCCCATCTTAGACTACTAGCAACAGTGGAGAGGGTACCTGAGCTGACCTACTCTGGTGATCAGATGACTGAATACCCTAACTGTCATCATAGTTCCCTCATCCAGCGACTGGTGGAAGCAGATGCAGAGATTCATGGCTAGGTGCCAGGCCAAGCTCCAGGTGTCCAATTGATGAGAGAGTGGAGGGATTCTGTGAGCAAGGGACATCGAGATCATGATGGCAAAAAGTACAGAAACGACCAGCCAAACTAGTGGAAATACATGAACTGTGGATCAATAGCTGAGGAGCCCCTATGGTACTGGACTAGGCCCTCTGGACAGGCTAGACAGTTGTTTAGCTTGAACTGTTTAGGGGGCCCCCCAAGCAGGGGGATCAGGACTCGTCCCTCATGCACAAGCTGTCCCTAGCCAGGACAATTGAACTCGTGTTAATTTGACACACCAACATCACTGTTTAGCCATAACCTTCCCTTTCTTGTTCATTCTCAAGATCACATATGAATCAACATTACAATATAAACATTCCAAATTTTATTAGTCCCACAGTTATTAAATATTCAAACATGGAACAATTCAGTCTCTTTTAAAATCTAAAGTCTTTGTAGAGTTCCAAAATCTCTTTAAAAGTGCAAAGTCTCTCAACTGTGGGCTCCCATAAAATCAAAAATAAGTTAAATACATTCTTTTTCAAGAGGGAAGAACCAGGGCACAGTTACAATTGAATCAAAGTGAAACCAAACTCCAGCAGTATAAATACTCATTGTCCAATATCTGAGATCCACTCACTGTCGGCTAGGCTCCTCAAACAGACTTGGGTCATTTCTCTGGCTCTGCCTTCTGCAGCACACACAGCTTGTTCCCTAGGCTCAGGGCAGCTCCACTGGACACCTGCTCCTCTCCTTGTTGGTCAGCCCTTGGTGCTGGCATCTCCAAAACATTGAGGTCTCTTGCTGCAGCTGGGCTGATGCAGAGGCCATGGAGGCACACGGCTTACTGCCTTGCTCTTTGTGGCTTGTTCAGCTGGATTTCTTATCAAACCCAAGACCACCTGCCCAGGGATGGCACCACCCACACGGGGCTGGGCCCTCCCACATCAATCACTAATTAAGAAAATGCCCTACAACTCCATCTTATGGAGTCATTTTCTCAATTGAGTTTTCCTCCTTTCAGATAACTCTAACTTGTGTCAAGTTGATATAAAACTAGCCAGCACACAGGCAATTCACTTAGGCAAGATTATGATACTCTATTTCACTGATAAAAAATGATTCTATTATGTCACTTTCTGCTCTCTTTTCTTCTCAAGTTTAGCAATGTAACATGGCCATGTTCATGTAATTTCTTTTCTCAATTTGGTTCAGGAGTTGCATTGGTCATAGTGCTGCCTTTTACAGTTGCAATGTATGATTAAAATGTCTGTCAAAACCTTACAGTGGGCAAACAGTATTAAAAATCCATTCCAGGCCTCTATGTATCACATAGAAAGCTATAAATACTAGAACTAGAAATATTCTAATGAACTGTGGTAGGACTAGTCAGTGCAACCTGTTTATCCAATTTGACATGTAAATGTCTCTTCACCCGTGACGAGACCGAGCATTGTGTCCTTTATTAAATGCTTATCTGCTGCCTGTATGATCATTAGCCATTGTTCGAAAGGGAAGTTGATCTTGTAGAAGCTTCCCCGGTTCTTTGGAGAGCTGCATGCTGTAGAATCATTTTCTTAACATTCTTTCTGCTGTATTCAAGCTACTTTCAAGTAAACTACCTTCTCCCACAAAGAAATGTAGAGTGGGTTACCTTGGTTCAGTAGAAGGATGATTTGGTCCATTCTCTCTGCTTTCAGATTTTTGCTTTAAAGGAACATCACTTTCATTTCTTCATAATAATGCTTAGTTTAGAAGCCTGCTCTAGACTTGGGTGCTAAGTGTGTGGTATTGGTTATTTTGATTAATTCTTGAATCCGTACCATCAGTTTTCCATGGTGTGATGAGGTTGTGGGACCCTGTGTTTTTCGTAGTCCTCAAGATGTGAGAACAAGGACCCTGCACTGATGTCAGAAGACAAATTGTGCTGAAATGGATTTGAGTTTTTCAGGGAGTGGTGGCCATTGGAAAGAAATTCTTGAGGTTCATAGGTATTGTGGAGGGGCTGAGAATAGAGCTCAGTGTCAGAGCACATACCTGGCCTCCATGAAGCCGCAGGGCCAGCATCGTGGGAAAAGGTATTGGGGTGAGTCTGATTTCCTTATTGAATTTACTGCCATTAAGATACCCCAAAATCAGCATGGATTCTCATTTTTATGAATTTATTATCTTGAAACAGGAAGTCAAACTAGATGGCTGACTGAAGACCCTTTTAATGCATTCAGGACTGTTCATGGTATGTCTAAAACAAGCAGAAATAATTACTCTGTATAGTTTTAATGAAAACAAGTAGAAATAGAGAGAACTCTTACACTTGGGCTATAGAAACAATGCTAGCAGCGTCTGCACTCTTTCTTGATTTTTGTTTCGTTCTGTTGTAAATTTACAGTTGTGTAACCATCACTATAGTCCCCGATGGAACGTCAGCCTTGCTCAAGAGTTCCCTTAGCATTCCTTCCCTGTCACCATTCTCTGATTTTCACCTGTGGCTTTTATAATGGTTTTCAATATTTGGAAAACAAATGTATTGTGATGTGTTCTTTGACTCATTCAATCCTTAGAAACTCTTCAGTTCATTTCCGAGTCTTTGTGAATTTCCCAAGTTTCCTGTTGTTAATAGTGTATAATTTAATGAGAAATGCGGGGGAAAAAATCTCTGTGATATCTGTCCTTTTTGGTGTATTGATACTTCAT
This sequence comes from Peromyscus maniculatus bairdii, assembly GCF_049852395.1. Taxonomy (NCBI): domain Eukaryota; kingdom Metazoa; phylum Chordata; class Mammalia; order Rodentia; family Cricetidae; genus Peromyscus; species Peromyscus maniculatus. The sequence continues at coordinate 23,614,537 of NC_134874.1, read as the reverse complement.
GGCATAGTAGCTGTTGATCTATATGCCTCATGATGAAAAATGAGTTCATGTCTACCAGAGTGTTCCAGAAGGGTCAAGTCAGTTCTGTTGGCCAAGTTGCTCAGGGATACTCCATGGTCTATACCTTTTATTTCTTCTCTATTCAATGGCATTGTGAAATCTCCAATTACATATTGCTAAGGTGCTAATTTCTTCCTTGTGTGCTGTTTGATTTTTCTCAATGTATTCTGGGATTGTGGATTTAGGTACACACACACACACACACACACACACACACACACACACACACACACATACACACACACACAATCACATTTAAAACTAAGTATTTTAGAAAAGAATTTGGCTTTGGTTTTTTATTTGTTTGTTTGTTTGTTTTTATATGCATTGGTGTTTTGCCATAGGTGTTGGGTCTCTTGGAACTGGAGTTACAGACAGTTGTTAGCTACCATGTGGGTGCCGGGAATTGAACACAGGTCCTCTGAAAAAGCAGCCAGTGCCCTTAACCACTGAACCATCTCTCTAGCCCCCAAGAAGAGAATTTCTAACAATAGATTATTTTTTAGCTGTCATTTACTGGGAGATTTCTTTATCTGACCCTTCATTTGAAGGAAGTTGTTCTTGATGAGTGAAGTTTGGTCAGCATATTTGTGTATATGTGTGTGCTTGCTTATCTATGTGTGTTCTATGTACATGCTGTCATGTTTGGAGTCCAGATTACAGTTTCACCTTGAATTCCATGGCTTCCGAGTTGTCCTCTCTGTCCCACCCTCTATAACGAGTTATTATTTCCTGCTGGCTCTCTGTCATTTTAGCATTTACATATTTCTGTTATCGTGTGTGTGTGTGTGTGTGTGTGTGTGTGTGTGTGTGTGTGTGTGTGTGTGTGTGTACATCCCATGTGTATGTTTAATTTTTTAGACAGGTTCTCATGTAACCCTGCCTGGCCTTGAACTCCTGACTATGCTGCCTTCATAGCTGTCTTTGACATGTTTTTATGTTCTTTGCCTTCAAGACAGGCTAGTATATATTTCCATCAAAATGGGGTCAATGCTGAGTTCACTCTTTTTTCCCCATATCCATCCATAGTAGTGTTTGAAACAAATACTCCCTGGACTAATGCTAGAAGACTTTAACTCAAGAGCTTATTAACTAGAAATGGAATTTTATACTGGTGTGATTTGCCTTTTACTAACCAAAAATGCAATATCATTTGTTTGTATCTCTTTTAAAAAGTACAGAACTAAAAGCAGTTTTTAACTTCTGGGAATCAATTAAAATTGATGTCCGCCCCATGAAATGATGTCATGGTTGTTGTTGTTTGCTTTATGTGACTCCTTGAGACAGTGTGGAGTCATCGGAGAGTCTCAAGTGATGGCCTGCCCACATTTAGATTGGCCTGTGGGCGTGTCTGTGGAGCCCACTGTAGGTGACACCATTCCCTTGGTAGGTTGTCATGGGCTGTGTATGGAAGGTTGCTGACCATGGACCCTCTTCAAGTGAGCTACCACGCAGCATTCTGTATCAGGTACTTTCTTGATTTCCTTCCCCGACTCCCTCAAACGTGCACTGTGACCTGGAAGTGTAAGCCAAATAAAAGCTTTCCTTCCCTAAGTTGCCTTTGGTCAGAGTGCTTTATCACAGCAACAGGAAGGAAATTGGGACAATTTTACCCATCACCTCAGGCCACATGTACGTTGGAGATCAGGAAGCTGTAGAATAAATATGTCTAGTTTGTGTTCTCTGCAGTAATGTGTCTGCTGGTCTCCGCAAGTACTTCTGCCATACAGCAAGCCGTGTTCAGTCACCTCCTTTCATTGTTATATGTCAGTAGTGTTATGAAGGGCCCATCAGGCCCAACCCCTTCATTATTTAGATAGAGAGAGTCCCTAGACACCATATCCCTCAGCTGAGCAGGGTCTAGCTTGTTCTCCACGTTTCATTGTCTATCTCTGCATTTTAAGTGGCCAGTAGAAACTTTTGTATTTTTCTGGATTGTGTGTGTAGTGATTACAGAGCTGAAGTCAAACATTGCATTTCCCTTTCCTGAGTGTTTGATCATTCTCAGGTTCACAGTTATTTCATTGTGGTTTAAAGGGAGTCCACTCCCATTCTTTTAAAACACGGTTACCTTTCCACTCTCCCTGGTAAACAGACAGGAGCTGTCTCTCATGGACAGTAGTTCCAAGAGTGAGCAGTCTCAGAAACTGACACTGTTAACCGTCCCGCTTAAAAGCAGACTCCCTGACTCACATGTGATCCTGCCAGTGTCCAAAGTGTAATATTTAATTGCATTTTCTTAATCTTTACCACTGTATTGCTAAGCTTTCTAATACCTTCAAAATACCAAATCTCAGGCTTATCCTAATTAAAGAATCTCAATTTAATCCATATTGCATGACAATTCAATTTGTTGATTGCTTTTTTCCTCCCCCACCACCTTTGTGAAATTCCCGTCAAATGTATTAATTCAACATGATGAATCCTGTATTCAACCCACTGGAGTGAATAATTAAAATTAGCTGATAAAACTTTCAGCAGAATTACTTTGTGAAATTGCTGAACAGATGTGTCATTTTAATGAAAATCCACAGACAAGCTCCTTCTCCCCCTCGGCAGGATAAAAATATTATCCCCTCGGCACATACTTAATTTGGTGGTAAATACACTCGGAGCGATTGCTGGAAGGGAAGAGAAAGCAACTTGTCACACTTAGTAACTTGATTTTTCCCCAGCATGCAGTAACAGCCATCTACAGTAATTCATAGTGCTCTATTGTTGCTGCGAGTCCCAAAGAGAACTTATTAAAATGCAATAATCTCCTATTTAAACAGAAACAATAACCATTAAATTTCCTGTGGATCCAAAATTGAGCACAAGCCCCATCTGGTAAGAGTGATTAGAGGCCTGATGAGGGAATTTAATTTGCAACATTCAAAGACTAAATCGGAGCAGATCTCGTCACCTGGGACTCCAGTGCTGCTTGCTGTCTTCTTAAAAAATCTCAACCTAAACTGAAAATGGAACTCAGGAGTGAAAATGTTACCCAGGGGCCGCTCCGACAGGATCGCGTTTCATTTTGTCTCCAGCAGGCCTCCTGAGCAGAGGGGATTTCACTGCTGTCTGCCCCAGCTCCCTTCCCAAGGCCCTTTGACAGCACTGGCAAGAGGCTGTAGTTGCCTGGGGTGACCTTTGCTCCTTTAACATGGCCAGCGCCCATTGCTTCTGGCCTGCCCTCCCCCCCATCTTCTTTCTTCTGTCTTCCAGCTTCGTGAGTCCTCTGCCTACCTTAGGGTGTGCTCAGGAACTCACCTCTCTCATCCACATAACTAGCCTGCCAGCTGCCTTCTTTGAACCGCGCTTTGTCTTGTGGTACCTGGTACATCTTGAGTGTAGACAGACTGCCTTCTTTGGTACTTGTTGTTTTCATTTTAAAAAAAAAAAAAGATAGAGGGTCAGAGAGATGGCTCAGCGTTTAAGAGCATGTCTGCTTTTGCAGAGGACCCAGGTTCAGTTTCCCAGCACCCACATTGGGTGTCTCACAACAGCCTGTAACTCCAGCTCCAGGGGAGCCAACATCTCTGGCATCACTCAATGTGTATTGGACCTACATACACTTAAAAATAATTTAAATTTTTTTTCAATTGCAAGAGGGTCAAAATATGCCACTGCCATTACAAAATACAAAGGGTCATTTCATTTTCTTTTGTGACTTCAAAAGCAGTGGAGAAACAGCGCTGGCATTTGTCATTAGAGGTGTGTGTGTACATGTGCATGCACTTGTTCATGCATGTTTGTTCTTCTGGTCAGACAGTCCCGGGCCACACCTGTTGTTCATCAGTGAGTCTGAACTCCAAGTAGGTCTTTGCTATTCAGAGTGAAGCTCTTAGTGATGGTGTGATGATTGACAGCATGGAGGAGGAAACCAGTATGATGAGAACCGTGGTACTTCGTTGCCAGTGGCTATTTGGTTTTCTTTATTCAGACTCATGAATCTCCTTTATCACTAGACTTGCTCAGCTTTCCTTCTCCTGGGTTCTTTGTTTCTCTTAAGTATCCAGAGCATTACACCTGCATACTCTTCCACAAGTGTCCCCTGAGTTCGTGCCCCCTTCCCCCCCACCCCCCCTCTCGTATCTTCTCTTCCCTGGAACTTGGGGCAGGCCACATCTGTCCCCCCTCCTTCCCAGGTAGACTCCAGGACTTACTGTGGCCCACGCCTTGGTTTTGTTTTAAATTGCATGTATTTATGTGTGTGCATTCTTGCCACTGTCCATTTTTGGATGTCGGAGGACAACTTGTGGAAGTCAGTTCTCTGCACCCTGTGGGTTCTCTAGGGGTTGAACTGAGGTCATCAAGCCTGGCAGTAAGGCAGATGCCTTTACTGAAGCATCTTGCTGGCGTTGTTTTACTTTTTGAGACAGAGCCTTGTGTAACTCGGGCTGGCCTCAAACTCCCATGTGCATGAGGAGGACTTTGAACCTCGGGTCCTCTTGCTGAGAGTTTAAGTGTTCATCCCCATGCCCTCCTCAGGATTTATCCTTTGGAACGTGGTCTTCTGTCCAGTCATTGAGAAGCTCTTTCCGTTCCCTTCTCCCCTACCATACCAATGCTTATAGAGCTAGTCCTACTAAATATTCAGGGGTGAATGGAAAAGTCCGTTCCAGGAACTTTTCAAGAATCCACTCAGAAGGTATGGAGAAGTTTGAAGCACATGCCTGTGTCTGTATTTATGTATGTATGTCTGGGAAAGTGTGCCACAAACATGAATGTTGTGGTAGCGTACATAATGGGATCACTCTTTTCGGAACCATAGAATTACTGAATGTTGTCATCAGACATGTGAGTGTGGTATGAGGAGGTGACCGGGTGTTGTAAACATTCCCAGAGGTTGGCCTGAGCTCGCTTGTGACCTTGCCCTGGTATCTCACCGACAGAGTTGACAAGGAGTACGGCCTGGTGCTGGTAGAGATGGAGACTTAATGCGAAGCAGCTGGGCTCTGAGTGGCCGTGGCTTTGATGTCCGATGCATTTGACGGTGAAAGTCCCCTACCTCTTTGAGCCTGACTTTCTCAGGTTGTAAAGTGGTGTTTAATAACACCTTTATCATGTGCTTTCTGTGGGGCTTTTGTAACGTGCTTGCCATATGGAAGAGATAGGTAAATCACAGCCATGCCCTTGGAATCTTGAGGGTAGACGTAATGAATCAAATATAGAACAAAGCCCAGGGAACTTCGTCCCCCCTCCCATGAAGTATTCCTTAGATGTTTCCAGAAATGCCTATTTCATTTAATTTTTTTTCTATTTTTTCATGTGTGCTCATGGTTGGTTTTTTTTTAGTGTTTGTGTGTACATGCATGTGTGTGAGTATGCATGTGTGTGAGCATGCATGTGGAGGATGACAGAAATTACTCATCGCATTCATTGAGGCACAGTCTCATATCACAGACCCAGACCTTGCCTATAGTCTCTCCAGCCAGCTTAGTCTGGGTCTCGTCTCTGCCTTCTGAGGCTGGAATTACTGGTGTTCCCCACAGCCACTAGGCATTTAGGTAGTAGGTTTGGGGGAGGGTGGCAGGTCTGAATTCTGGTCCAACACTTGAATGGCTAACTTTGTTTGTTACTGCTCAGCCCTGTCCCAGGTCCTTTTTTTTTTTTTTTTTTTTTTAGGAGGGGAGGGAGGACAGGATCTTGATACGCAGTCCAGGCAGGCCTCACACTGTCCTGAGATCTGCATTAGGATGCAATTTCCTCATCCCCAGAACATCTTACCAGCGTCAGTGCCTGCGATACACCAGCTCTCTCTCCATTCATTTCTACGTAAGACGTTGTTAGCAGGGATATAGTTTAGTGGTGGAGGGCCTGCCTAGAATCCTCCAGTCATTGTCTGGGGACATAGCTCCATGGTAAAGCACCTGCCTAGAATTCCATGGTGGAAGGACTGGAGAGGTAGCTGAGTACTCACGCCAGGAGACTCCCAGGCACCTGTCTTTTGGATTCCCCTAACACCTGTATACACACTCTTTCTCTCCTTCCACCCCTATACCACCCTCATAAACCTAAAATATTTCCCAGTGGGGGTGTGGGGCCATATTGCTCAGTGGTAAGAGCATTTTCTAGTATGCCTAAGCCTTGGGTTTGATCCCCAAAATCATTAAAAACAAAAACCATTAGGCCACTTTAGTAGATTAAGAGTAGATAAATGGGAAAAATATCACCAATCGTTTTGAGTTTAAGACATTCAGTGCCTTCACACTCCATGTTTGGCTTCCCAGGAAAGCTAATTTTACACCGTAACCTAAAATATGTCTCTTACAAATTTCATTTTTCATCCCATCTACCATAGCTGTGTGTGTTCTAAACAATAGACCACCCCGTAAAAAAGTCCATCCATTTTTGAAGTTTTTGTTTTTTAAACTTGTTCTCTGGTAAACAGATACGTTTTTGTCTTTGATAGGACTCTCACTCCCTCTGATTGGGGTCTTTCTTCTTCGCTTCATCCCTAGCTACCCCTTGGGGACCATGAATGGAAACTGGAAACAGGGGCAGGGTTGGGAGTGGGGGGTGGGGCAGAAGCATGAATTCTTTAATAAATCCCCAAAGTAATCAAAAGAAAGAAATGCAATATGAACAAACTCACAAAACATTCTTATGCTCCTGTGGGGGATATTTAATGCTAGGAAGGTCAGGTCTTTGTAATGTTAATTCGTCGTTCCTCAGAAGAAAGCCACCTTTTTTTCCCCCCAGAGTAATATTGCTTTGATTTGGGAGGAGTGCTGTTTAAACACACCTGCAATTCAAAGAGGGTTGCTGGCCTCCAGATGCAGAGAGTTGGGGGGAAGGGCAGGGTAGGATGTAGGGATTCCCTTCTGGATGCTTAAGGTGTCCATTTAAGTCTTCGCGGAGTCTGCTCGAATGCAGTCCGAAAACTGCTCTGTACGCTTGATCCATCCCTTATCTTTTGGATATTCTGGTCCAGCGTGACAGACCCATAGGTACAGATGCCATTTTCTTTTTCCAAGATTGGCATGGTGCAGGAAATCCTCTAAATCAGGGCAAGTGTAGTTGCTATAAGCATGTTATAGGAGCAGGGCGAGGAGACATTTCTGATTTACACAGACTCGCTAACGTGTAAATCCCAGTGGTGTTTTTGGATGAGATTTTGTGGTGGGAAGCAACCTACCAATCCTCAGCTCCAAACAGCATCCAGACAAATGTCATCCACGCCATGTGGGGATACTGCCGTCTGTTTATTGCCCTCCGAGGCCACACGTCTGTGTCCAGTGCCACGCCTCTCCTGCCTCCACCTCCTTCCTCTTCAGTATGTTTTGTTGGTTCTTAGTCTACTTAGAGAGATGGAAGAAACACCAAAACTTAGTCTTTTCTGTCACATGCTCTACTACTTCTGTGTAAAGACAAGGAATTAAAATCTTTTTACCCCCTCTCCTAGTAAGACCTTTCTGCAAAGGCTTTAACCCCCCCCCCCCGCCCCCCCATGAATGGTAAAACTTTTGCTTACACAAAGCTGCCCCCTGTCCAGTCTCAGGATTTTAGTGAATCTAGTGACTAGTTCCGTCCCCTCCTTTCTTTCCTGTGGTTTTGTTTCAGAAACAAAGTCTTCCTATATGGCCTTGGCTGTCCTGAAAGTCACTGGGTAGACCATGCTGGCCTCGAACTCACGGAGGTCTGATTTCTTTCTGCCTCCTGAGCCCTGGGATTAGAAATATCTGCACCACAAAGCACCAATCACAAAAGACTTGAAAAAAAAATTAAACCCAAATGAGTTTTCTGTATTTCCTGTATTGACCAGCCCTGTTTGCATCTTGGCTCTCCCTTGTTGGAAAAAGCCTTGTTTTGCTGGGCTACCTCCTTTGGGCAACACCAAAATTACCTTTTGTTTCTAACAGTGTGCAAAGTCTTGGCCTTCCCCCTCTTGTTTTTAAAATGAACATTATTTATTTATTTCCTTGCTTACATGCTTTGTTGACACATGCCATGGGTCGGTTTAGAAGCCAGAGATCAACCTTTAGGTTCCACCATGTGAATCCTGAGGTGGGGGTGGTGTGTCAAACTCTGATCCTCAAGTTTGGCAGCAAGTATCGATCATTCATTCATTCACTCACTCACTCACTCATTCATTCATTCGTTTATTTATTTTAGCTAAAGTCTCACTGTGAAGTCCAGGATGACTTTAAACTCTTGACCTTTCTGCCTCAGCCTCCCCAGTGCTGGGATGACATAGATGTGCCACCATGCCCATCTCCAGAAAACATTTTTCACATTAAACATAGTTAATCCACAAAAGAGTCAAACGTCACTGTCCTTTGTGCAGTGCCACACAGGCAAGTGTCTACTCAGCAAGTTCATCTGTTACCACCTTCTTCCAGCATTCGAGAGTTCTCCAGCCTCTTCTGAGTTAATCCTATTTAGCCTGCTACATATTTCTTTCTTTCTTTTTCATTCTATTTTTAAAATAATTTGTTTTCATTTTAATTTTTATGTACATTGGTGTTTTGCCTGCATATATGTCTGTGTGAAGGTGTCAGATTCCATGGCACTGGAGTTACAGACAGTTGTGAGCCACCACGTGGGTGCCAGGAATTGAACCCGGGTCCTCTAGAAGAGCAGTCATTGCTCTTAACCTCTGAGCCATCTCTTCAGCGCTCTGTTTTTTAATCCTTAATTTTTGTTTTTGTTTCGTTTTCTTCAGACAAAATATCACTGTACCCAGGCTGACCTGGCAGTCAGGATTAGCCCGAGCTAGCATGGAACTCAGAGAGCTTGTCCTACCTCACCCTCCCCAGTGTTCATATTATAAACATGAGCCCCTGTACCCGCCTCCTGCCCCTCTTAGTTCCTCTTCACATCTTCCCACTGTGTGTCTTATAGCACAGCCATCAAAACTGACTTGTGTTGTCTGTGTGGAGTCTGCTAGGCCAACTTTTTATTAAAAGAGAAAAGAGAGGGAGAGCCTTGGTGTTTTTTCCTCTGACAGATGAGTGAAAATTACCCTCCCTCTCTCAAGCAGTAAAGGTCTCAGCAGTGGTTGCAACCCAGCGGGCAGCCTACCGCCTGGTACATACTCGGCATCACTCTCCTTTCCTATTTTACCCTCAGGCATTTTTTATTTCTTGCACAGATGGTCTAACTCAGGGCTAACAAAATGTTTTAAGTTTTGCATAAATTAAAGCAAGAGGTCTCTGAGTACAAAAGTGCAAGTTAAAAAAAAAACCTTGAAAATAACTATGCTAACATTTTTCAAAAAATTACAGCCTCAAGCCAGCACTCCATAATCGGGTTTGGAGAAGGGGCCGGGGGAGGGAATGCGTCAACGCATGTACGCACACGCTGAAACATGAGAGCTTTGGTGCCGATGTGGGACCGCTGGAGGTTGATCAGATGTAAGGATTGGATGATTCAGCTTGAGAAGATACTTTTAAGTGGTGTTATTCGTTGAGGCCGTGTTTGCTGGGTTTCATGAATGATCACTGTGGAGACAGGCTGGCACGAAGTCTCTTTCGTTCCTCCTCACAGTACCTTATCCCGGGGTCCCATTCAGGTGCTGAAAAACAGAAGCTAACCAGGAAGCAGCTTGTTTCTCCCAGCCCTCTAACCCCACCAACCCACAAGGACACAGGATTTTACATTTGTTTTTCTCTTTGGAAGAGGAATGAGAAATTATTTTCTTTTTCTTTTTTTTTTTTTTTTGTGTGTGTGTGTGTGTGTGTGTGTGTGTGTGTGTGAGAGAGAGAGAGAGAGAGAGAGAGAGAGAGAGAGAGAGAGAGAGAGAGAAGACCCTCGGAGAGGGTAGGCCCCTCTAACATACTTTGGTAGAATGGTGCCAGGCTTGGTCTTAGGCAGGTTTACCACAGCTGCAGAGAATTCGTGAGTGAAGTCCATGCCATGTGCAGAAGACAGCATTTCCTAACACTCCCGTTTTGGCCCTTCCATTTTTCCATCACTACCACCATCCTTCTCACTGTTCCCTGGTCCTTGTATGGACCAGTGATACGGATACCTGCTTAGGTCATGCAGAAGTTTGACCATTTGTGAGTCTCTATATTACACACACACCGCCACACACACACACACACCATTGGGGGAAAAACAACTTCTCTGATGAAGGCTGAAGGCTGGGAGCTGTGCCACTTCGTGGATATACGTGTAAGTTGTCAGAAGGAAGTTTGGCTCCATGACTATTCTGTTCTTAAGATAACTGCGAGGCAGTCTGTGTGTCTTCAGAACATTGCCTCTCTTGATCCAAACGTCATAATCCAATGAAGACCTCCCTCTATCCTTTCTGCTTCCCACGTCTCTTCTTGACAGGGACCAGATAAGTCACTTGTGTTACCAAGAAGTCTTTGTTGAGATAAAAATTTTAAAACTTGTTAGCCTTGGTTCTGGGGAGATGGTTCTGTGCTTAAAACACTTGCCGCACAAGTGTGAAGACTCGAACTCTGATCCTCAGACTCAGGTAGTAAACGTTGGGTGGGCATGGCGGCCACTTGTAATCCCCCAAGCAAGCTGGCTAGCAAAACTATCCATATGGGTGAGCACTGGGTTTGTTTGAGAGGTCCTCACTCAATCTGACCCAGTGAATAAGGTGAAAGAGTGATTCCCAACATCAGCCATGTGTAATCACACCTCTTACACACATGCCTGTATATATGCAGACGTGCACATGAATATCACACACACACACACACACACACACACACACACACACACACACACACACACACATAAAATGACAAAAGTAAAAAGAACCTTGGGTTGGCCTTTATGGAATTGGGCACTCCTGGCCAGCATGTATAAATCACCTTTAAAAAATAAAACCAATTCCAGAAAGAAATCCAGCAGCAGCAGCAGGAGCGGCCAATCCCATTCCCTGGAGTCAAGGGAATGTGTTTTTATCTTCCTGCATCTCACAGGAGTCTGGTCCTCAATGCCCAGTTAATCAGCATCTCATGTTTCCCATCCTCCTGCAAGAATTCACAAGTGACTGGGGGGTAGGGAGCCCTGATGCCGCCTAAGTCCTGGCAGCACTCGATATGGTTGATGTGCTTCTTGGCTCTTTCGTTCCGTCTGTTTCTGTGTCCCTAGTACATGTAATCAGGACCACTTGGATCCTATAAAGAGTGATAAATTTTCACTGAAAGGGAATAATGCTTTGATCCTTCTCCCCATCTTTGAGCTGTTGAGAAACACTAAACTTAGCTGTTAAAAGTAAGCATGAGGCATCTAGACGGATCGCAGCTTTTAAAAACCCTTGACATGGTAACTCTATCCAAGTAGACACAGCCTCGCTCTTTTGAAGCATATTCTACTGAGCTACCGATAACCTAGCACTCTTTAGGCCTTGATTGAACACCCATGATGGAATCTGGCAGCTTGTAGGGCCCTCTAGTCCCAAGCTCAAGACAGGAGTGGGGGGTTCATTAGATTTGCACAGCCTGCTGAAGAATTTAGAAGAAACTGATATCTGGATGGTAGCGGTCTCTAATACTTGGACATTTTTCTTTCAAGTACTTTATATCTTTTTTGTTCTCTGAAACATTTTATGATTTCTTTTGTATCTCTACTACATATTTGTGTATTTCTATTAGATTTTTATTTTTAGGTGACTTTTTTTAAAATGTCAGTGTAGATACCATTTTACGTTTGTTTTTGTGTGTATGCATTCTATGCACATTTATGATGTGTGAACATCTGTATAGGGATCATTCAAGTACCACAGTGTCTATGTAGCGGTCAGAAGACTACCTAGTTCTCACCTTCCACCATCTTGAAGGCTTTCAGGCCCACAAGGTAGCTCGGCAGGTAGACACTTGTTGCCAGACCTCAAGATCTAAATTCCGTCTGCAGGACTCACGTGTGGAAGAAGAGAACAGATTACCGTAAGTTCTCTGACCTTTCCATGCCTGCATTGGCATCCTCCCACACATATATCAATGTCTGCATAAATATAACTCAATGTTTCTTCTTGTTCACCTCTGTGTTAATTGGGCTGCCTGGGTTTCCGGGCATTTTCCTGTTGCTGTGTCCCATCTTAGGCTGATATATGCACAGTTCTTAGTCCAGCTTCAATTAGCTTCTGGAAATTTGAATTCTGATCTTCATGCTTGATCAGCCCCTATCCCCAAGCCCAGAAGTGGCGTTTTAAAAATTCCGCTGTTAGAACTTTTCGTGGGGAGGCCTATACCAGAAGGATTGAAAACAGACTCAAACATGGATGTTGCACTATTGACAGTGATCAAGAGATGGGAATGATCCCACTATCGATCAATATGCATGGAGTATGGCCAGTGTATCTATGCAGCCTGGAAAAAGGAATGAGGTGTGTGCCGCCTGGGCTGTCCTGGAGGACATTATCATACGTGAAATGGTGTTGCGACTCAATCCTGGGTAGTGACACTCACCTCCAGGGTCCTAAGTTGTGGCAGCCACAGAGATAGAAGAGAGTGGCTTTGTCAAGGGCTGACGAGAGAGGACCTGGGATGTTGTTATCTGATGGATAGAAAGGCTCAGTGTGGGGTGCTGGAAACATACCTAGTGATGGATGGGTGTTATAAGTATACTTCATGTCACTAATAGTCCTCAGTGTGAATTTTATGTTAATGCCTACTATGCTACGAAATTGACGTGTTCTATAATTCATGATAGACATGCATTAGGTACATACAACTAGCATTTTTGTAAAGATTTATTTCATCATTCATGTGCATATTTGTATGTGTTGGGGGGTGCCCACAGGGAATAGAAGAAGGTGTCAGATCCCCTGGAGTTGTAAGCCACTCTGTGTGGGTGCCATAAACCAAAGAGAGGTCATCTTTAAGAATAGCAAGAGGTTTTAACTGCTGAGCCCTCTCTCTAGTCTCCAGTCCCAGATCAGATTTGATTTTTCAGCTTTGAGTGTGAATCTAGCATTTCTGTCAAATTCCAGTAATTTATTCTAAGCTTCACGTATATATTTGTGTCTACAGTTACATCATATATGTAAATCTGGGTGTATGTCTATTGTAAAGCATTTATTTCTTCTTTGCCACTCATTATTTTTATAGGTCTTCATCTTGATAGACCCACGGCACACAGTAGAAATGATTAAATTGATGAGTGCAGAGTCGTGAGGCCTCTTGAATGTCTTCTACGAAGGGCAGTTTGGTGGTTTTTATCGTTTTGTGTGTAGGTGTCTTTTATCTGAATAAGGATGGTCATTTCTATTTCTGTTTTACTAAGATGTAGTTTTTCATCGTGGATTCTTGTTGAGGTCCTAGTTTTGACTTTGCTATAGTCTGTTACTGAGACAAACTGCAAGGATTGATTCCCTAATGTCAAATCAATCTGTAATTCTTGGTTAAACATGAATTGATGATGATAGATTCTCTCTTCCATGTAGTGCTGAATTTAGTTTTCTGGCATTTTCTCATGATTTTTTTTTCCATCTGATTCAGGAATAGTATTGCATTTGATTTATTTACTCTATGTACATCTGTGTGTGTGTGTGTGTGTGTGTGTGTGTGTGTGTGTGTGTGTGTATGTGTGTGTGTTTGTGTGTGTGTGTGTGTGTGTGTGTGTGTGTGTGAGAGAGAGAGAGAGAGAGAGAGAGAGAGAGAGAGAGAGAAAGAGAGAGAGAGAGAGAGAGCTCATGCAGGTTCATGTGCACAAGCATGCCTGTGAGTGTGGAAGTGTAGAGGTGCAGGTGTGCAAACTCAGCGGACAGCCTTTACAGTCAGTTCTCTCTTCCCAGCAGTCTTCTCAACAAGTGCATGTACCTGCTGCACCGTCCCCCAACCCCATACCTTTTGCTTAAATGGGATTTCACACGTTGGTGGCTTGTTTGCCGTGTCTTCATGACTACCCATGTCTTGAAGTCTTGGATAGAATACTACATGAGTCCGAGTCAGGCTTTTAATTGCTGGGAGAGGTATCCGAAGGAAGAGATTTAACAGGCGAAGGGATCTGTTTGTGACATGGTTTTCAGTACAGTCGATAGCTCGCCCACCCTGCCATTTCTAGCCTCCCTTAAGGTAAAGCATCGTGGATGCAGGATGTGGTGTCATAGGACTGGCTGCTTCCCCCGTGGCTGCTGGAGAATATGCAAGTAAGCTGCCCCCAGTAGTGGGCTTCCTCCTTCCTCTTGTCCCTCATTGGTGCCCCCAGTTTATTGGCTGGGACTCCCCAGGGTCAGGATGTGCCTTTCCCTTGTAGTTAATACTCAACAGCAAACACCCTCACAGACACACTTTGCTGTGTGCTTTACCAGTCTCCTAGGCATCGGTCAGTCCTGTCAGTGTGACAGTCACAACTAACCAGTCACCTTAGGTAACTCTTCTTTGAAGGGTACTACATCTGTAGACCAGCAGAGCCTGCCTTGGCCCTCTCTGGTGACACTGACTTTTATTGCCCCATTAGGGATGTCCTTCATCCATGCATCTGCCCCCCAACCTCACCCCCCCCCCCACATGTCCTCCTCTTCTCTCCAAATAGTCCTCCTTCTGCTTTGGTCACATATACACACATATTATATAGTGTGTGTGTATTCTCTCATGTAGCCTGGTCTAGCCCAACCTCAGGGTGTAGCAGGCGATGGCCCTGAATCCCTGATCCTCCTGCCTTCAGCTCCCCTTTGCTGGGAGTACATGTCAGTGCTACCTTGCCTTGTTTCAATTCTTACCCCTTTGTAGGAGTTTAGAACTCAAACAGTGTGATGTCCCCTTTAAAAAATTTCTTCATGTTGTCAGTGTGAATTTATGAATCCATATCTTTTTCCAACAGTCTTGAATTCATTACTGTGCTTAATAATGTTACTGTTCGTATTATCACAGATTTGGTCAGTGTTAAGAATATGTAAGCAGGCTCCTGTGTCCTTGGGGTGTGTTCCTCTCATTATTTTGAGTACTTTTTTTCTAACCCAAGATGCTATTTTGTATCCACTGTGTGTTAGCCCTGGAGTGAAAAAGGAAATTGTTTCCTTCCTAGTTGAAATGGTTGACTCTTTTTAAGATTCTATTTCTCTTTAAGACATTAGCTCTCCTTACTGGCAGTGGTTTCTAATGTGTGTTGTCTTTATCTTTCCTCGTTCTGTTTCCTTACTTGTTTGGTGAGACTTTTCAATCACGAATTGCTCAGTTGTCTTCGATTTCTGTTCAATTCATCTTTTATTATGTAGGATAAATATGGTGTGTTTCAGTCCTTCAGTTTTATTTGGTTCTTGTTTGGGGTTGGCTGTTGTCATTTATATTTTATATTATTTTATTCTATTTTTTGAGGCAGGATCTCAGTAGGTAGCTCTGGCTGTCCTGGAACTCACTATGTAGACCACCACATACAGTTTTCTCATGCCTCTTATAAAAGTAGAAACTACCTGGTTTTTTTTTTTTTAATAATGCCAGGCTAAGGGTTTTCAAGCCTCTCCATCTAAAAATCAAGGTTTAAACTTGTTTGTCATTATGAAATATCAGAAGGTCATTTATCATTCTCAGTGATAATAGTCAATAGTGGAGATGCCCAGTGCAGCCTTCTGGAGTGGGAATGTTTCCTTCCTCCTGGCAGAGGGTACATAGGTCATTTATGTCCCTCTCCTTTGAGATTTCTCCTAGGTTTCTTAGCTTAGGGGGCTCTGCTGTGTGTGTTCTGGGTGCCTGGGTTTACCAAGCTCCCAAACAAAACCTGAAGTTCAAGTCAGTCTGGAAACTGTTCGTAAGAGCAAAAAGTAAAAAGTTTTATTCTCCACCCTTTGCTTTGTTTTACTTTATTATTATTATTTTCATTATTAACTTGATTATTACTTCCTTTCTATCCTATGTGGAAATTCAGAGACTATTAAAAATCACTTTTTTTCTCTTTTCAGCTGTTTTCAGTAAAGCACTGTCTTGCTACCTAATCATCCATGGACTAAAGCTAAAAAAGCCATGTTCTCAACAAACTCTGGCCCTATAACCTGGACCAGAATATTCTACAAACCTTGAATTGTGTCTTTTATTCACTAAAATTATGTGTATACACACACACACACACACACACACACACACACATTAGTGTAATTTAAACTATTGATTCCATTCCCCCTTTTTCTCTTATACTCGCAAGCAGATTGTTCTCCCTTCTTAAATGAGATTAATATTTCATTATTCCGGAAGGCTCCAGAAATAGCTTCTTGTTTTGCAGACAGCGTCATGAATTTTGGGTGCTCTGTAACCTGATCAAGTTGGAGAGCTGCTGATATATCTAAATGCACTCTTGATGATGCTCTTCTTCTGTGCCCAGCACTTTCCTGCTCCTCTGCCCTGCCCTCCACACCCTCTGGGCCCTACACTCCATCTATCTGTGCAGGTTCCAAAGCCACAAACATTTCAACAGCTGTTGCTTCCCCTGGGTATTTTTTTTTTATCTTTTCCTTTGGACTATGTTGTATCCTTTCCTTGCTCATGAGCTCCATAAGAGGAAGGCCTTACGAGCACATTGGCTCTGTGTGATCTTACGTGGTAGAACATCCTCACATTCTGGAGTGCATGAGTCTTCTACATTTGTTGTAGAAAATGATATAGTAAAACACACGGGGCAGAGTTGCCATTTTCCTTGCTGGACTGTCTTGGCATATGAATGTTTACTGATTATGTATAATGTGTGTGTGCCTGTATGTATTTATATGTAAAAATGTGGACATGCACACTGTGTGTGGGGAGGTCAGAGGACATCCCAGTGTGTCAATCTTTGCCTTCAACATTGTTCCAGATAGGGTCTCTTGTTCATTCTCTGTTGCTTCTACGAATTCTGCAGCTTCTGCCTCGCACCCCTCCCTTTAGGAAGACAGGCATTACATGTACTTTGCTGTGCCTGGCTTTTATATGGGTTCTGTGAATCCAAACTCAAGTCACCAGATTTGTATAGACAACACTTACATCCATGGAACCATTTCTCCATCCCACATAGCAATACTTTTTTTAAAAAAAAGTCATAGTTTTATATGCACGAAAGAGGAACCAGAGGTTATTAGCCATGTGTTAAAGCTGAAAAACCAGTTACTGGAATTGCAGTTGAAGTCCCTGTTGTACTTGGGGACAGAGGAATGACTGGGTGGGCGTGGTGTGGCTTAGAGTCAGAAATGCACTGTGGAATACAGTGGTCCCACAGCATCACCTTGCTGATCTTCAAGAAAACAAGCGGCTGAGATGAGAGGTCGCCTGCAGGATGGACAGGAGCAAACATGAAGGGGAGTGGAATCCATGTGACACAAAAGCAGAAGTCAGATCTGTTGGGGTTGCAGGTAGAGTGGGAGAAGGCTGTAGGGGTGTCCTAGTTAGCTTTAACTAACTAACTTGATCTATAGCCTAGAGTCACCTGAGAAAGGAGTCTGCACCAAGGGATTGCCTGAAGAAAGTTAGCCTGTGAGTATGTCTATGGGGTATTGTTTTGGTTAGTAATTGATACAGGAGGGCCCAGCCCACTGTGGGCAGCATCATTCCCTAGGCAGGCAGTCCTGGGCTATGTAAAAAGCTAGCTAAGTGTAGGTCTTTGTGCAAGCCAGCACACAACATTCCTTCACAGTTTCTGCTTGGAGTCCCTTCTTGACTTCCTGCCCTGACCAACGATGGGCTGTGATCTGGAATTATAGTCTAAATAAACCCCTCATCCCCTAAATTTCTTTGGGTCAGAGTGTTTTATCATAGCAATATAAATCCAACCAGAACAGGGGGTAAATAAGAACAAAGTATAATGATGTATGTGCTTGAAAATGTCAGAATGAAATGTGTCGCTTTATACTCGAAGAAAAACAAGAAAGATTTAATGAGGAAAACAAATTACCCTTCCCTTTTCCAAGTGCACATTCGCATTCCAAACCCAAGCCCCACAATAAAAAGATTTTTGTCTGTAATTCCTCTGGCATGCACAGCTCTTTGTCCAGCTGTATTTTATAATTTTGCCAACATGGAATCTTTTTTTTTTTACAGAGACGGTATCATGATTATTTTCTTCAAAAACTCATGTATTATATCCTGAGTTTTCCCTTCTTGTTCTAGAGGGTGTGTGTAGACAAATTTCTAAACAGCCTTATTAAATAAGAAACACAGAGCCAAATACAGGGGTGAAAGCTGTAGAGATCAGAGTGATAGCCACCAACTCACCTAGCTTACCACACCGCCATTGCTTCCCAAGAGAACCGAACCAGCTTTTTCCTGTCTAACCTGTGTCTTTATTGCCTTGCTGTTCTGCCTTCTCATTGGCTTTAAGCCCAGCCACATCACTTCCTCATCACTGCCTGTCTATACAGACCTCCAGGTCTCTATGGTTGGTACTGGAATTAAAGGAATGTGTCACCATGCTTGGCTATGTTCTTGAACACACAGAGACTCTGCCTGCCATGTGATCAGATTAAGGCCGTGTGCTATCACCGCCTGACTTTTGTTTACGGCTGGCTATGACCTCTGATCTCTAGCCATACCAACACTGAGGAGGACCAGGAGTTCAAGGTTATCTTCAGTTATATATGGAGTTCAAGGTCAGCCTAAGCTAGGAGACACCGTCACAGAACTTAACCAGACAAAACAGAACATCGAGGACCGAGTGACTGGCTTTAATAGTCTCTACTTCACCTGCCAGGGAACCCAGGTTTAATTTACCGTTCTTTTTTATCTGACTACATTTTCTTCCTTGTTTTCTATTTGGTGAATTTGAAATTTAAATTATATTTATTTACGTGTGTGTGTGTGTGTGTATGTGTGTGTGTGTGTGTGTGTGTGTGTGTGTGTGTGTGTGTCATGCATTTCATTGTGTATATATGTGCATACCTATAGAGGCCAGGGCACGCTTTTAGGCTCTTCTATCACTTTTCACCTAACTGCATTGAAGCAGCGTCTCTCACTGACTTGGAAGCTTGCTGCTGAAGGCTAGGCTGGCTAGCCAGACAGCTATTGCAGCCCATCTACCTCCACCTCCCGGTGTTCCCAGTGTGGGACTGCAAGAACCCACAGCCACGGCCAGCTTTCTACATGGGTGCTGGGGATTCAAACTCAGGTCCTCATGCTTACATAGCAAACACTTTTGCCCAAAGAACCGTCTTCTTAGTGCCCATCCAAATTGTTTTTGTGGCTAGGATCTCTTCCCTGACCTGGGATTCCCTCGGTCGACCTGGCCAGCAAGTCTTGGCCATCTGCCTGTCTACCTCCCCAGTGCTGGTGGGGTTCCAAGTACATGTCATTATGCTAGCTTTTTTTTTTTTTTTTTTTTTTTTTTTTTTTTTTTTTAAGAACGTGTGTTCTTGGGGAATGAACTCAAGTGCTCATGCTTGCAATGAGGGCTAGTTGGCTTGCGAGCTTCCAGCCTCTCCTGTGTCTGACTCCTGTATCCCTGCAGGAAGACTGGCATCATAGATTGTTCACTTGCTTTGGTTTTCTGAATGGACCGTGACCCTCAACTCACTGAGGTTTTTTTAAGTTGTGGGAAAAATCAGCCCCTGCATTTCCCTTTGTTCACAGCATTTTTTTTTTTTTTGAAAAGTTTAAAATCCCTAAGCATTGTGGGCCTGGGGACTGAACTCTCTCCCTAAAAGCCGGGGCTGTTCTGCGATGGTGTGCTGACATAATGAGTATGTGGGGACACTAATCACACAGTCCCTCGGTGTTCTCCCACCAGCAGACCACTGATAGTGAGCTGCGTGTCATCAGCCCAAGTCACACAAGAGGAGCCCTGGTCACCTCCACCGGGCCATCCCGCTCCACGCCTCTCCTCCTTGACGTTGCTGTAAAGAACACTTGGATTTTGAAGAGAGTTTTGTGTGTTCGACTTCTAATTAGATCTTCAGTATGTCAGGTCAATAAATTAGGTCTCCATCCTCCTCATGCTGCACTGTAGGGACCTGTGAACATAACGGAATGGACTGCAGGGAGGAGGAGGGTCGTACAAATGGTGATGCAGGTATTTCTTCCATCATGCCCTAGTCGTGTCTTACAGTGGGAAAGGTCAGTGTCTCTCCGTAAGCCCCAGCCGTGAATGGCTTTCAGGCCGCCGGAGACCTGCTATATTGTACCAGCTCTGTATAAAGGAGGCAGCAGAACGGAATACACAGAGGTTGTCTGTCCAGGCCCCATGAGTGTCCTGAATTCTGTAATCTTCTGCAGTATAGAAAGAAACTCCACCTTGTCCTGGTACAACCCACACATGTCCTGGCTGGGAGCCCTAGAGACCACGTGCCTTTGTGTCCTTACTCCCTAGTTGTCTGTATCTCCTGCCTGTTCCATTTCTCCCCGCCCGTCCTGTCTTCCTTCTCGATGGACCACAGACCAGGGTGGGAAGTACTCTAGCATCTTAACCCCTGGCAGCCCTTGGTGTGGTAGGAAGCTCAGGCATGGAGACTCTTTGATGGCCAGCCGACACCTCCACCTCTGAGAGCTCTTTTCATGTGGGAAGCCTCTTCTCCAACAGTCTTCTTCCCACCTCGTAAGAACGTCATGGCCAAACTCTACCTGGCCTTGTGAGGTCTCTCCCTCCCCCAACACCCCCCCCACGTGTGTGTGTGTGTGTGTGTGTGTGTGTGTGTGTGTGTGTGTGTGGAGGTCAGAGAAAACCTCAGCTTTTGATGGTTCCTCATTCACCAGACGACTACTACTACTACTACTACTATTATTATTATTATTATTGTCATTATTATTATTATTATTATTATTACTTCTACTTCATTATTATTGTATGTAGAGCACATGTGTGTCACAGCACACCTGTGGAGGTCAGAGGACAGCTTTTAAAAGTTACTTCTCCGCTTCCCCTGTCAGTTGTGAGGAGCAGCCTCAGCTTGTCAAGCTCGCATAGAAAGTGCTCTCACTTACTGGGCCATCTCACCAGCTCCCATTTGTTTTTGAGATGGGGTCTCTCACTGAGAACCAAAGCTTGCACTTCAGGCCAATCTGGCTACCCCAGGGAATCCCCCTGTCTCAGCCTCCCTGGTCCTGGGATTCCACACGTACATCACTAAGCCTTTGCTCGGAGCGGATCTGTGGTCTCATGCTTGCATGGTGATTACTGTACCAAGGGAACCATTTCCCTGGTCTTCTAGCTGTTTGCTGAGCACAGTCCTTTCATAACTGGCGAGGCCTTCCTCCCTACTCACACTGAGTGGCTGGACCCGCCTGCTGCCTACCCATGCTTTTGAATTTGGCACATACTGATTCTCCTCCTCCTTCTCTGTGAACCCCGCACTCCAGCACCGTGGTGGGATTGAGATGGATAGGCTAGAACACAAGACGGACAGAGGGTCTCTGTTCGTTTCTCTGTGGGGGTTCTTCACAACCCCACTCCTGGCTGACATGAGCCGAGACGTTTAGCCCAGTTGTTCCTTGGCCTGCCTCGCATGACTGCTGCCCTGTTTCTGTTTAGCAAGCTGCTATGCCAATTTTCTATGCATGTTGTTACATCCCCAGCTCTAATTCGACTGCCATCTTGCTCCGTCCAGACGATGATTGCTTATGGCAGGGCCGTAATACGTTGTCAGCACAGGTTACTCGCTCCTCGTTGGCGATGCTCTGACATTGCCTGAGACGGCGGTGGCGGCGTCACCGGGAAATGGTCTGACAGTGTTGAGACTGGAGTTGCGTGGAGCGGCAACAACTGTAGAGGTCAGGAAAGGGCACCTGCACGGAGCCGTGCTCTCAGGGGACCCGTGGGGAGGGAATGCCAAGCGGGACGGTGGCACATGACACGAAAGAGCATCTTCTCACACAGTTGTCGTACTCCGTGTTGTTTTCTGTGAATAGTGTTGTTTCGGTTGTTGATAGAAACACATTTCTGACTTAAATTCTTCTGAGCACGACTCTGTCCAACCCCCTCCCCCTACAGCTCCTGTCTAACCCCCCCCCCATATTCTCTGCCTAACCCCTAACACCAGCCCCATATCCCCTGTAACATTTCAGAAAGTTCTTGAGATAGCTAACGAATGTTGTAATGTGACCTTTGGGGCCACTTTCATAAGATTTGGGGGGCATTTATCCAGTGAGTGTCTGACTACTGTGCTGGACCACACTACGGCCCTCCTTCAGCTCTGTGGTGGTGGCAGTGGGTTCCAGCCAGCTGGGCCTGCTGTGGTAGCGCATGCCTGTGATCCTAGCACTCCAGAATCGGAAGCAGGAAGGTCTCAGCACTACAGAATCAGAGGCTAGAGGATCATAAGTTCAAGGTCATCCTCAACTGCATAAAGAATTGAAGCCATCCTGGACTACATTGAGACCGTGGACTACTTTGACATTTCTTCTTGCTGCTGTCACTTCCCCGATTTCTAGCCAGGCATGTGATGAGAAATAAAATTATTATAAATTAAAATTCTAAATTATAAATTCTTATTATAAGTTAAAATTACTATAACAAAGTGACTAGAAACTCCTCTATAGTCTGTAGGACAGAATGATCCTCATAATCGTTTTTTAAAGTCTGTGTTGTGCATGTGTATCATGCATATGTGTTTATACATTTATGGGTGTGAGTGCAGGTATGTGTGTATCATGGCACATGCATGGAAGTCAGATGTCAGTCTTCAACATCCTTCTTGTTGATATGTTGTTATGCTTGGGTTATCTGGTCTGTAAGTTTCAAGCGATTCTCAGGTCCAGTCTCCCATGTGTCTGTGAGAACACTGTGATTACAGATGCTTGTCACTATATTAAGTGTTGTTTGTTTGTTTGTTTGGGGTTTTTTCAAGACAGGGTTTCTCTGTGTAGCCTTGGCTGTCTTGGAATTCACTCTGTAGACCACGCTGGCCTTGAACACAGAGCTCGACCTGCCTCTACCTCCCGAGTGTTGGGATTAAAGGTGTGTGCCAACCACTTCCTGGATTATATTCAGCTTTATATGAGTTTAGGGGATCTGAATTCAGGTGTTTAACACTTGCTGATAGTTTACCCATTGAGCCCTCCTCTCAGCTCTGACCTTAGCCGTTTCGATGATAGCTTCAGACTTCTAAATAGTATACTTCCCGGTTAATAACAGAGTGCCATCAACGCCATCATGTATAAACAAAAGAAATTTGTTTGGCTGTGGAGACTAAGACGGTCTTTGCCTCTGGTGAAGATCAGCCGTGGTAGAAGATAGAGCTAGACAAAGAGCAGAACGGAGCTTCCTTCTTTCAGAAATACTCATGAGACAACAGCTTAATGCGTTCATGAGGGCTGAGCCCTACCACTGGTTAATCTCTGCCAGTTCCATCTCCAGATTGATACATTGAGGATTAAAACTGACACGTTCACCCCTCCCAACATGTGGGCATGCATGTATACTGGTATATGTGTGCACTTGCCCATGCATGAACGCATGTGTGGTGGACAGAGGACAGTGTCCAGTATCTCCCTCTGTTGTTCTCTACTTTTTAATTGTGTGCATGTGTGGGGAGTGGGAAATGCCTGTCATGGTGTGGGCATGTGGAAGTCAAAGGACAGCTTATGTGATTCAATTCTCTCTACTGTATGGTTCTGAGGAATCCCTCAGCCTTGGTAGCAGGCTCCTTCCATTTTTGAGACAAGATCTTCCACCAAACCTGGAACTCTCTGTTTTTGCTAGACTGGTTGGTCAGTGAACACCCCAACCCCCAACCTTAGATCCTCCTGTCTCATCACCTCTTCTTCATCATTGGGATTACAGTTGTGTGCCAGCGTACCCAGACATTTTTCTTTTTCGATACGGGGTTTGTCTTTGTAGCTTTGGAACCTGTCTTGGAACTTGCTTTGCAGACCAGGCTGACCTTGAACTCACAGAGATCTGCCTGTCTCTGCCTCCTGAGTGCTGAGATTAAAGGGGTGTGCCACCATACCCGGCCAGGATTTCTTATATAGGTGCTGGGGACCTGAACTCAGATCTTCATGCCTGCACAATAAACATTTTATCCCCTGATCCATCTTCCCAGGCCCTTCAACGTGACATTTGAAGGTATAGTCATTCAAACCATAGCAATATTGAGTACTGATATTGGTCCCAGGAATCTGTTAAGGTGGACTTAGGACCTGCTCAGACAGTCCCAGGAAGAGAATTCAACCCCTGCTACCTCCATGCAAGTCCAAGATCATTCCATGGTCTTTTGTATTGTGATTCACTTCATAGAAACTCACTGTGACGTATACATTCATTCTGTAATCTTATAAGAGATGGTATGGAAAAATAAGAACATTTTTAGCCATAGCAGTTAACCTGTGAGAGCACCTCTGAAGGGCCAGTAAATCTACATTGATATCCAGTTGGTGATGGGAGCTATTGGAGCACTTATGAACACAATATGTCCCCTGCCTTACCAAAGAGGCGCCAGTGACCAGAAACCTTTCTTCCTGAAATAGCTAGCCTCTGCTTTCAACATCTTTTATTTCATACATAAATCCATAAATGAGACGACAGTGAGTGCGCGTGCGCACATACACACACACACACACACACACACACACACACACACACACGCATGCACGTGTGTTGCTCAGTTCTTAGATGTGGTTGCTCGTGCATTCTTCCTCATCAGCAGAGAGCTCTGTGATTGAACTGACAGCCAGTGAATGGCATTGGCCCAGCTCTTCATGTCAACAGGCTGCTGAGCCTATTGATGGGGGATATTGTACATGCTTTCCTCACCATCTTAAACCCTTTCCCAATGATGGCTCTGCCAGATTGCGTGACAGCCCATGTCCATGCCAGGGCGCTGGTGGTTGTGCCAGAGTCTTTGACAGAATGACGAGTTGGACCCAGCGCCAGCCACCCAGCAGATGCCTCCTCCTTTCTGACTACTTGACCAGGAATGAGCCGAGGAGAGAGTTTTAGAGCCCTTCTCTACAGAGCAAGTGTTGACACGACTCCAGGTCAAATCAGACTCCTCAGGGCTCTTCTGTGACTGGAATCTCACAAAGCTTGCAACTTATTTATATCTTGGCCTCATGTTATTGAGGAGAAATAGATGCTAAGTATTTTGAGTGAAGTCAAAATAAATGATCCTTAAGTGCGGTTGTGTGTGAGGATCGTGACTCGCACCAGAGTTAGATATCTGGTTCAATTTTTCAAGAAAAGATGAACCATTGTTTGAATGGCTCATCATCCAAACAGTGAACCAAGAGGTGGGTTCTGACTCGGCATTCTCTTCCTAGAGTTTTGTAGTATTTTTGATACTTTGATATGGTTTTGCTGTTGTTGTTGGTGGTGGTGGTGGTTTTATGTTTCCTACACCAGAATAAGAAGGAATAAGGACTTGTACTCTTCAGTGTTCAGCCAGGAGAAGTAAAAACCATAACCCACACTACGGGGGCGATATTTGCAGTAGCTTTTTTATAATACCCCAAATCAAGAGGCAAGTTAGCAGTGTCCATTTCTTTTGGATTGTGTTGTTGCTAAGTCCTGAAGTGAGACTATTGATTCCCACTGCTGAGTGCAGCACATCAGACATAAGGAGCTATCTTCACTGTGAACTCACACAGAAGAAAATGTGAAACAGACTAATATAGAGTAAAAGAAAATCATTTCCAATAAATGAACTCGGAATGTGTGTACGTGCACATCGGTAAGCATGCAGTAAATGTAACTGGTTCTCTTGATGTCCTCTGTGTTTGTGTAAGGGTTATGTGCGGAGGTCTGTTTGATGACAGCAGCAGGATTTTAGCACGATAGACTCAACTGCGTCGTTCCCATGGGCTTCACTAGCCCTGATCACTTAAAATGGTGACTCGCTGGTTGAGGCTTGACTTGTGAATCTGAGTTTCCATTTCATCTCTCTCACGTAAGGGCATCCAATCTCAAGTGGTCAGTCCTCAACACATCCACATACCAGCAACCTGAAATGGACTCAGTAGGAGCCAGTCTGTTTGTCTGTCCAGCTATCTATATATCAGTAATTGAAGAGGAGGCCACAAATTTGAGAGCATTTGGGAAGGGGCCATGAGAGTGAGAAGAGGTATGGGGTGCGATATTGTAAATACATTCTCATGTATAAAATTCTAAAAAAGTTTCAAATAAAAAAATCCTTCTTTAATAAATAGTTATATGATATAAATGCAGAGACTGGTAGAAACCCAGTATTGGTATTTTTTAAAGTAAACTGAAATAGGTCAGAATTTTTATCCCCTTGAGAAAATTTCACGTCTGATTAAATAGTTTACATAAACTTAATCTCTTTCTGCTAGATGCATTATAATCTCCGACATTATTCATGTAGCTATTCCTCTGTGAACCATAAAATGTTCATTTCTGCAAAATGAATATGAGGCTCAAAGCATTAGTGGTCTTAAGAGCATAAAAACTTTATTGCTTTGTGCGTAACATTTTTCAAGTAACTTTGGAGAAGCCTGAAACAAATTTTGCATTTAAATTAATGGGAGATGTTTTCCATCTGAGGGAACTGGCAAGGGAGCAGCCATCACAAAAAAAATCCCCCAAGGTTAAAAATGTACTGCTTCCCATTCTTCCTGGAGCTGCAGACTCAGAACAATCATTTCTCAGCGTGGAAAGGTATCATAATTGGTCTATACACTGCCAATGCCGAAAACGAGTGTGCTTCAGAGAGAGCTAATATGACTCTCCTTAATAATGTCTCTCAAGAGCCTGAATCTCCAAGTATATTCCAGCCAGCTTGAGACAGACAGTTTGTTCCTATAAGTTCTAGTGGAAGGAACCCCCCCCCCCCCCGTGCAGTTTGTTTGTTTATTATTTACTGTGTCTAAAGACACATGGCCTGACAGTGTTCCCTTAGGAAAATGGCCCAGTTGGTTGTGCTGCTTCTCCACCCTTCTCGTCTCCTGCTTTTTATATCAGGGAGAATGCAGGTGTATCTAAAGAAAGTCTTCTTTATGGAGGTGTTTGTGTCTTTGTATTTAAACCTGGGGGCCCGCTTGTGACGGTTGGAATCCTTCAACAAGCCCACTGCCCCAAAAGGGGCCTTTATCATGACTTGTTTCATCTAGAATATGGCAGCGAGGGGCTACAGGTGTGATTCAGTGGCAAAGCCCTGGGCTAGAAGCCTCTAGTGAGGAGTGAGGGGTATGGACCAGTGATAAAGCACCGATGTGGAATCTCCTAGTGAGGGACTTCGGTTGTGGTTCAGTGGGAGCGTGCCTCCTAGCCTTCCCAAGCCCCCAACCACAGACCAGGGGCTGGGGAATGTGGCTGAGAGCACTTGCCTAGAATCTCCTTGTGATGGACTGAAGGGCTGGCTCAGTAGTTGAGTGACTGCTAGAATCTCTCGTTGGGTGGCTGGAAGCATGACCATTTAATGGTAGAGGGGTTACCCAGCATAGTCAAGGCCCTCACTTCCTCCCTCAGCACCACTAACAGGAAGTAGGGTTGCTGAGTTGGGAGATGGAGGAGAATGCCTGTGATGATACAGGATGATACAGAGACAGGGCTGCAGTTGGAACCCAGAGGAAGAGCAGGAATGTTCAGGCCCTTCCATTCCTGTAAAGGTAGGTCCTGTACCTCTAAGAAGTAGGAGTAAGCTGAAGGTCAAGTTGCCGCCTACCCTGGCAGGATATTCTTTGTGGATTCATGCCAGACTGTATTTGAGATAGCATTTCTCCTTCTGTTGAGTCCATATTTCCAAAATGTACCTAATTCCTTAGGACTAATGCTGTTTGATTGGTTGTTTTTGGTAGCAATTTTTGCCATCACTGGTATCCCAGCTGGTTTCTGTGTCAAATTGACACAGACTAGAGTCATCTGGGAGGAGGGAACCTCGACTGAGAAACTATCTCCAGAAGCTCTGGCTATAGGCAAGCTTGTTGGGCATGTTCTTAATTCGTGATGGTGCTGACCTGGGCTGGTGGTCCTGGGTTCTATAAGAAAACAGGCTGAGCAAAGGGAGCAAGCTGGTAAGCAGCACTCCTCCATGGCCACTGCATCAGCTCCTGCTTCTAGGGTCCTGCTCTTTTTGAGTTCCTGTCCTGACTTCCTTCAGTGATGCACTAAGATGGGGAAGTGTAAGCCAAATAAACCCTTTCTTTCCTCCCTAAGATGCTTTGGTCATGGCATTTCATCACAGTGGTAACCTTGACTGAGACCACTGGAGAGCAGCAGGGCCTTTCCAGTCTTTGCATCTGAAAATTCACAGGTTGAAAGTGAATTCATAATTAGCAGTTGCCTTGATTGCCAACTATCTGGTATGGCAGTGAGGAGAACCAGAAGCAGGAAAGCTCAATATGTTGATATTATTCCTCTGGTAGGACCCCATTGAGTCTGTCCCCACAAACCCACTGTGCTCGTGAGAGAAACTATTTCTGGCCAATTTTCTTTTTTAATTCACTCCATATTTTTTGCTTTCCCAATATAATATAGTAGATTCTTCTGTCTGGCCATTGGCCTATTAAAAATGAGCTATATAGTGAAACGTTGAGATTTGACTGGAGAAGTGATCACTGAAGGGAAGAAACTGTTCTCGGCTTCATGCCTTCTTTGCCTGAACTTTGTAGATGGGTTCTGGCCCTCATCCTTCTATACACACCCCCTCCCTTCCTCCATACCTCTCCCTCTTTTTACTCCCTGCAGTCTATGATCGCGTTCCCTGCTCCTTTGCATTTTGTTTTGATTTTTGATATTTTGAAACAGTCTTACGTAGCCCAGTGTGTCTTGGACTTTGCTGTGCGTACCAGGCTGGTCTTGAACCTATTGTAAATAGCATTTGCTAGTTGCTAAGATTCCTTTGGTTTAACGGGAGGGAGCCGGGGATATAGAGGCCCATACCCTGCCCTTTGGGTTCAGCTCTGAGCCACAGCCCACATTCCATTTGCAGGTTGCCTGTTGTCTGAGAGTATGTTGAGGTTTCTTCACAGAGACTCCGGCTTTTAATGTTGGTGATAACACAATAACTCAGCTACTTTTA
This sequence comes from Peromyscus maniculatus bairdii, assembly GCF_049852395.1. Classification (NCBI taxonomy): domain Eukaryota; kingdom Metazoa; phylum Chordata; class Mammalia; order Rodentia; family Cricetidae; genus Peromyscus; species Peromyscus maniculatus. The sequence goes on along the minus strand of NC_134874.1, from coordinate 23,585,724 downwards.
TGCAGCTGTGTTCCTTAGGCTGTGATGTTTGTAAATTATCCTGTGCTTTGTTTTTGTGAGAGGCTGTCTTCAAAATCTGATTGATTTGGTTATAGACATCTGTATATCAGCTTCCCTGCCATAACAAACTTCATTTCGAAGCCCTCTTGCACCCAAGAAATCGTTTCTCATTACCAAAGAAAAACTCCAAAAGTTTCTTTTTGTTGTCGGTATTGTGTGCCCTAACGCCATCAAAAAAGTCTTTTCTTGGACTGGAGAGATGGCTCAGTCAGCACAGTGCTTGCCATTCAAACATGAGAACCTGAGTTTGATCCCTTGAGCCTGCTTTTATTTATTTTTTCTTTATTAAGAAATTTTTTACTCATTTTACATACTAACTACAGATGCTGCTCTCATCCCTCTTCCCGCTTCCCCCAGCCTTCCCCGCTCCCACCCCCATCCCCTCCTCCAAAAAGGTAAGGCCTTCCATGGGAAGTCAGCAAAGCCTGGTATATTCAGTTGAGGCAGGTTCAAGCCCCTCCACGCTACATCAAGCTTGTGCAAGGCTTCCCACCATTGATAATGGGCTCCAAAAAGCCAGCTCATGTACTGGGGATAGATCCAGTTCCCACTGCCAGAGGCCTTATGCAGAGGGCTGATCCAATCCCATGGAGGCTCCACAGCTGTTGGCCTATAAAGTTTGTGAGTTTCTATTAGCTTGGTTCAGTTGTCTCTGTAGATTTCTGCATCATGATCTTGATGCCCCTTGCTCATAGAATCCCTCTTCCCTCTCTTCGACTGGACTCCTAGGGCTCGGCCTGCTGCTTGGCTGTAGATCTCTGTATCTACTTCCATCAGTTACTGGATGAAGGTCGAGCCTACTTTTTAAACACCTAGTCCCTATAATCTCAGCACTCAGACAGCAACAGGAGGGTCCCTCGAGCCTAATGGTCAACCAGACTAACCAAATTGGCAGGCTTCAGGTTCATTGAGACTGTGTCTCAAAATATGGGTGTAGAGTGATTGAGGAGGACACTAAATGTTGACCTCAGACCTACGCGCGCGCACGCGCGCACACACACACACACACACACACACACACACACACACACACACACACACACACCTTTTCTCTGTCTGGCCATTCCTCTAAAGTGCTTTCTCTGCTTGCTGACACCACGAGCCATTGCCTGAGTGTTCATCCTGGTGAAACCATGTCTCTTTCCCCCGATGCTGAGAGAGCAGCAAGTCAGCTGACTCTGTTTGTTCCCCTCACAAAGTGCTGACAGGATAATGGGACGTGAATGAGCCTTGGAATGCCTTTCTCATGGAGCAGGGCTGAGAGGGGCCACCGAGGCAGACAGCGCCACAGCCTGAATTCCCTTAGCCATGTGACAATGAGATCAGTAAGTAGATGCGACAGTTATGAATGATCCTCTGTCATGTACTCCAGCGTTGGGACTCAGATAAACTGACACCCGCCGTCAGACACCAGCTATAGAGTGCCTGGACCCCCGATGAACCTTCTAATATGGTAAATGGGAGTCTTAATTCTTCATTAACTGGAAAAAGGAGATTTGGCCATGTAATTTTCTCCTTGCTGCCTGTTTTAAAGATTCCAATAACCCGGCATTTACAGTTGACTAGGCAGGGATTGCTTTTCCCCCCCACACTTGCAACACGCAGACTGTGAAATCTGAGGAAACGCCGCTTAAACCCAGACTTATTGCCTTGGTTATCTTTAATGACTTTGAAATGTATTGGCCTCATTATGGGACAGTGCAGTTATCAATTCCTCTAATTAGGTGATGCACTCCCATAAGAAATTTAACATTAAAGCACAGAAGAGAACTGGTTAGAGGCATCCAGTGCCAGCATCCCCTGTCTCTATGATGATGAAGGGGAGCTGCTGCCTCTGTACTAGCTCTCTTGTCCTCGGCCTCTAGCTCCTCCTTGCAGACTATAAAGCACATCATCAGGGTTTTTTTTTTTCTTTCCTTTTTCCTATATGATTTCGCAGCACTTCCAATACCTCATGACATTTGAGAGATTCTTGATAATGAATCAAATGCCTTAGCAATAAATTGCCTGGGAACCTAAGGTCTGCTGGGCATGAGCAGTTCATGTTAAAATGCTCTACATTCCCACCACTCCCTTTCTGTGGTTCTAACTCATGTCTCTTTACTTTCTTGTTTCTATATTTTTTTGTTTTTCCATACAGGGTTTCTCTGTGTAGCCCTCACTGCCCTGGTACTCACTCTGTAGACCAGGCTGGCCTCTGCCTCCCAAATGCTGGGATTAAAGGCGTGTGTGACCACCATCCTCCTGTTTGCTTTTTATTTAGTTATTGGTGAGGGAATTGAATCTGGGACCTCTCCCAGTGTGTCATGAGCCACAGTGCCAGGCTCACACCAGGGCTTCTAGTCAGACACTGAGACTACTGAGCTATGCCCTCAGCCCTTCATGAGGCTATCCCAAGCTAATGCTGTACAGGTGAGCTACATCCCAGCCATCTTTTTTACTTTTTATATTGATACAGTTTCTTTCTGCATTGCCTAGGCTGGTCTTGAACTCACTCTGTAGGCCAGGCAGGCCTTGAACTTTCCATTGTCCTGACTCAACCTGCTGGGTAGCTGAGAGGGCAAGCTTCCACCACCAGGCCTGCCTTCCCATTCTTTCTGGCCCCTCTTCAGTATTGGTGAATTAACTCAGGACCTTGTAATCTCACTCTACCACCAAGCTAGTCTTCTAGCCCATCACTGTTTTTTGCAGGGCTACTGAAGCTTCTTGGCTGGTTTTTCTCATATAAATCTAACTAAACTTTTTTTCTTGGTAAAATCTTTTAAAAGATGGATACCAAAAACAACTAAAAAATAAATAAATAAAAGATGAATACTCCCCCCCCCCCCCGTGTGTGTGTGTGTGTGTGTGTGTGTGTGTGTGTGTGTGTGTGTCTGTCTGTCTGTCTGTCTGTCTATCTGTCTGTCTGTGTCTGTGTCTGTGTACATGTTGAGGCCAGAGGTCAGTGTCAGCCAGTTTTGTCTTTGAGAAGGGGGGTGGATGGGGTATCTCACTGAACCGGAAGCTTGCTGACTATTTGAAGTGACTAGTCATTCAGTCCCCAAGATGTTGCTGTCTCCACCTCCCCAGAGCTTGCATTTATAGGCATGGAATGATTTGCCAAACTTTTTAAAAGGTGGGTTCCAGGGGATTAAACTTAGTGCACAACGAGCACCTTTCTGAGTTGTCGTCATCATCCCCGCCTGCACCTACTGTTATTATCCTTTGTCCCCAACCATTTATTATCATTTACCTTTGAGTTCTCTCTATATAATAATACATGAACTCCAAACTGTTGATCACAATGTATTAATAAAGACAATAAAGTACATTAGCTTGTTCTTCTCTATCTGCTCTCCCCTAACATGCTGTCGGGTCTTACAAAATACTTCCTTTAAAAACTAATCTGCTTATTAAGAATTTAACCAATGTTTCTTTGTTACGTTTATTAATCTGATTCTCCGGAAAAGCGAGTATGGCAGACTTCTTCCAGGGAACACTTAAAGCAGGTGTTGACTCCTACACAGAAGGTATGGAAGTGGTTTTCGCTCTGAAAGGATGAGCCAGAGTTGATTAGGTAAGGAGGACTGAAAAGAACTTTCTAGACCCGGACAACAGCACAAGGAAAGTTGGGATGGTCTCATTCACCAGTCCCAAGGGACTCTAGGTTGCACATCAGGAGTTCATGTTTCCGGGGAACAGAATAAGATTGGCAGTGCCTTGATGAGAAGACCCTTCCCGGAGACCTCAGGGAGTTAGACATAATCCTGCGTGGGCGCCCAGCAGTCTCGGAAGGAGCTACAGCTGGGAAGCGCTCTGGCGTGATTGGCCCTTCACTCTGATGGCTCTGAGCAAGGGTGTCTTGGAAAGGAGTTGGAGAAAGGAGTCAGGGGACGTGTCAAGTAACGTTTCAAGAGGCGCCTAACCCCTTCTGCTCCTCAGACTACTAACTAGCAGACACCGTCGAGATGAGCCGTGCTTCTGAGAGGCAGGTCTTTGAGCCGACTTCCGGGTGATCCTTGGAGTGCATCAAGAGGGTTCGTGGAGGAGAGGCGCCCGGCCCTTACCCTGCTCATCTTCTGAAAGAATTATGTGGGGCTCCGCTGCGGACTGAAGTCCTTGAGCATCCTTTCCCCGAGTGCTGGCCAGCTAGCAGCTTGCCGATGAGAGATGAGGATGACACTCTCCTTGGGCAGGGAGAGGGCAGGGGGACCCTCATGCCGGATGCCATTCCCACACGTGGCCTCTCCCGCTAAGTGCCATAAGCGCCCCCTCCCCACGGTCCCCAACCCTTGTGCCTTCTTTTCTCTCTTGCTGGCTTACCTCCAAGCAGTGAAGCACTGAGGCATTGTGGGCCTTTCCTTTTTTCTCTCATTTACCTGAAGAGGAGTATTTGCCTTGAGAGCTTTACGAAATTGTTAACAACATTTGCAGGGAAGAAAGAAAACCTCATGCCTTTGTCTCCTAAAAATGGTGTACTTCTGTTACAGCCTTCCCTTACGAAGTCTTTATGTATATTTATTATCACAATTTCTTGTAGAGAAGGTAGACTCTCTTGTCCCTATCGGCAGCGGGACATTTCTTCCTCTTCTTCCTTTTTCTTCCTCTCTTTATCACTTGCAATCGCGTGTTTCTGAGGTATTATTACTATAATTACCTCAAGGAAATTGATAAAAAAAAAAATACCATGACAATTTCACACAGCAGAATTACTAGAGTTTCTGTCTTTCTTTCTTTTAAATACTGCTCTGTGTCGGTACGGTATTTGTTATTCGTCCCTAGTTATCGTCGAAATCCTCATGAAAAGCATTTCCCTCCATAGCTGCCCTGTGCCTTTCATATCAGCCACTATTTCTTTGAATGGGCTTGCCTGGTCTTTCATCAGAGAAACACATCACCCATTTCCCCGTCTTAAAAAACAGCAATTATGTGGAAATACCTCCTGATTTATTCAAGCCAGGGCCAGTGGCCAGTGTGCGTCGGTACAATTTATTGCCAACTGTCACTTTTACATGATAGGTCTGTAACAAATACCTGCCGCATATTGTTAAATTAATCTTCCATTTAAAATTAATGGAGTTAGACTCCCCAGGTTCAATGTAATTTCGTGTTCACGGCCAGGGAAGGACTCACACTGCATACGGAATGAGATGAGGCCCAACGCCCTAATCTTTCATCACCTTGAACTCGAAGACTAGGACGTGTCTCAGCACCGACTAATGAGATGGAGGCTGAGTCTCTCCTGAGGACGCTGGCTCAAAGAGGCTTTTCTGCCCAGAAATAGCAGGCTCCATCTTATTTTAATAATTCCTCAGATATGACAAGTCTGATGTTGTGTGTGAAAGAGCCAGGCTTGGGAAAGAAATAAAATGAATTTTATATCATTACTTCAAAACCCAAGTCAGGGAACGCATATTGCAATAATAATAATAATAATAATAATAATAATAATAATAATAATAATAATGGAGATAATTTAGTCACAAAATGCAGTAAGGCTAAGACAGAGGTCTGCTTTTTATTTATTTGAAGGCACAGTTACTTTAGATTTCTTTTCCATCTTCTCACACCCATTCCCACATTAATCAAAATAATGTGATTGAAAGTAGGAGCTTGTTCAGTAAACACATAGATGAAAATAAGAGAAAGAAGGTGTCACTCCTGACGGGCTGTGTCACACAGAGCCTCTGAAGTCCCATGCCTACTTTTACTGGCATCTTTTGAGAATGCATCTCTCCTGTGCACCACAGATTGACATCTGTTTAGTTTCTCACAGGGTGGAAGAAATGATGAAATCAGGGCTGGGTTCTCTGTGAGTGTGTGGTGTGTGTCCTCACAGGAACGCATGCATGGGCATGCATGTAGATGTGTGTGCCTGTGTACATGCAACATGTGTGCACACACGTGGAGTCCAGAGGACAAACTCCCTTGTTGATCTTGTTTGTTGAGACTGTGTCTCTCCGAACCCCAAATCCCTACAGAAGCCAAGGGTCACGGGCAGTGAGTCCCTCCTCCCCGCCAGTACTTGAATGACAAGCACGTGTTCCCACACCCTGCTTTTTTCCCCCTCCACATGGATTCTAGGAATTGAAGTGAGAGTCTCAGGCTTGCAAGGCCAGCACTTTTCTGACTAAGCTATCTCCCCAGCCCATCTTTAATTTCTTAATCATTTTTACAAATTGGGTGACTTGTGTGTGTGTGGAGAAAGGCTCACAGCAGGTCTCTGCTTTCATACAGCCGTTGTGGCCCTGCCAGCCACACGTTCTTGAATTCTTAGGGACTGTGGAACTTCGGGGACCCTGGGATCTTTCCTTCATTCCAAAGTGGTAGCTGGGGAGTGTTCAACGTATATGCTTTTAAAGACAAGCGATAAAGGCAGGGATAGGACCAGGTGAGGTAAACCCCCTGCCTCTCTTGCTTTCTTTGAGTTGAGGTCTGCTTTGTATTACTCTTGCTTGTCTCAGAAAGGGCTTCTGAGTGTGGACAGGGCGTGAGCCCTCTGACTGATAATGCCGCATGTGATCTGTTCTGAAGAAAGATGGATGTCTGTGATGCTTGAATGACATGGGAAGGCACTTAAAGATGCTGATTGTATTACTCAAAAGTGGTTAGTGAGACAAAATGGATGCTGTGTATGTTTTTCCATGCCCCGAACACACATTCACACATAGACACATGTATGTACACAGGCATGTACATAATGTAAATGCATACACAAATACACACATATGCACATACCACCCATCTATCTGTGCTTACACATACACACATATACATACCCTTAAACAGAGCATGCATATATCCATACATACATGCATGTATATATAACACAAATATGTGTACACACACACACACACACCCCATACACACATTCCTTTATACATGAAAACACTTCCAGCCTTCAGAGAGTGTCTCAGTCCTTCCCTCCATGTGTCTAGCTGGCATTTGACTATTCCCCAGCATCCACTTTAGACTGATGTTTTTGAATCTTACATCTTTTCCCTTTCTCTTTTCATTTTCCCTCCTGACATTTGAGTGTTTCCCATATGAAACTCATCGGAGATAGAAATAGCTCCTAGCCAAAGAGGCATTTTCATGAAGTACTTCTAAGAATATAAATATGACATAGTCAGTAAAATGCCTAGAGAATATTAAGTATAATATAAAATCATCTTATATTTGTATGAACATAAAAAACACTATTACCTAAATTTATTTTTAGTTTTTCTCCAGAAGAAATTTTGTAACAAATTCATCCAATTTATTTATTTACTTTTATTTTTTAACTTAAATTATGAATGTCTGTACATGTGGGTCTGTGTATGTATATGTGTATGTGTGTACAGGTGATCACAGCGGGCAGAAGAGGGCATCTGATCCTCTGGAAGTAGAGTTACAGGCAGTTATGAGCTGCGCATTGTAGGTGCTGGGAACTGAACTTGGATCTTCTGGAAGAGCAGTACGGTCTTGCACACAGAGCCACTTCTCCAGACCATTTTTAAAATGCCATTTACTAATGAATGTATGTGTGTATGTATATGTTTTGTTTAGGAGGACAAATACACTTGTAGAGTAACAAGCTTTCTTCTCAGACTATTTTTGGACCACCAGCCCTCAATAATGACATGGAGTCTTCTTATTAATTATGAAAGCTCAGTGTATAACTTGTATAACTTAGGCTTGCTCCTAACTAGCTCTTATAACTTAAATTAACCCATTTATATCAATGTACATTCTGTCACCTAGAGTTACCTCTCTCATCTTGCACCTTCTGTTTCTCTTCATGTATCCTGGCTTCTCCCTTCTCCTAGGAATCTCCTAGATTCCTCCTTCTCTTCCTTTCTCTCCGCAAAAATCTCACCTATACCTCCTATCTAGCTATTGGCTGTTCAGCTTTTTATCACACCAGTCACAACAATACACCTTCACAAAGTGTACAGATATGCCCGAGCATGCCATGGTATGTGTGTAGAGGTCAGAGGACAACTTGCCAGAGTCAGCCCTCTCCTTCCACTATGTGAGTGTCGGGGAAAGGACGTAGGTCATCGTGCTTGATGAGAAGCACCTTTGCATGCTGAGCTAGCTCATCAGCAAGCCCAGGCTGACCTCAAACTCCCTCTGTAGCTGAGCATGACCTTGAACTCCTGATCCTCCTTTCTCCTCCACCTTCCCAGTGCTGGAATCATGAAGATAGGCCTAGCACTCTTCCTCTTCGGAAGATTGTTTTTGATGTGCTTCAGTCTCCAGGGAGAGGAAATTTGTTAAAACTCAGACGCATTGCCGTGGAATTTGCTTTCCTTTCTGTCTTTTCAAATCATATTTACAATAACGTGCTTAATCGGAGTCCTGGAGCTCTGCACACTTTTGAGTAAGCCTCTTCCTCCTCTTCGTCTGCATCCCTGATAAGCCCGGAGGATCAGGTGGAGAGCACTTGATCTGAAATCGTAAAGTTTCTGCCCCTCGCAGCCTATTTGATGGGAATGGAAGAGAGTGACGCTGCTCTCCCCTGGCCCCTTTTGTTCGCCTCAGCTCTGATTATGAGCCCTGTGAGCTGAAGTTACGTCCTATTTAAGAGCTGTGCTTACTGGTAATGGGGGCCAAATGATTTTTTGGAAAGTTCAGACGGACCGGACTCCCCACAGAAATGAATTCAGCTCTGAAGGTATTGATGCAGACCCTGAGCGAGGCTGCTCTGGTGGGACTGAGAGAATTGTGTGCCGGGCAAGAAAGGAAGGAATAGTAGAATTAAAGATCAGATGGATACTCTGCTCAACAGCAGTCTCCTCTGAAGTTCATCACAGCAAGTTAATCAGGCTCAAAGTGTTTTCGCCCAGAAAGAGATCCGCCATCTTGATAGTAGGAAGTAGAGTGATTTCAAAGGTTGTTTGTTTCTAATCATTATGCAAGGTTGGGCTCCCTGTGTATATGTTGGTGTGTGTGGGTGGGTGTAGCGGGTTCGTGTACATGTTTTATGCATATGTGTAGGGCCTAGAGGACAGCTGCAAGCTGTCATTATTCAGGCATGTGTTAGCCACTTTGTTTTTGATACATGGTTTCTTTTTTTTTCTTTTTCTTTTTTTTTCCCTGGAGCTGAGGGCTGAACCTAGGGCCTTGTGCTTGCTAGGCAAGCACTCTACCACTGAGCTAAATGCCCTGGAATTCACTGAGTAGGCCTGGCTAGCTGGCTAGCAAGTCCTGGGGTTTTATCTAATCTTTTTTTTTTTTCTTAGTGCTGGAATTATTTTGTGAGCACATCTTTTGTGGGTAGAGCTTTCTCCATCTACTCCTTGCTTGGTTTTTTGAGACAGTTTCTCTGTGTAGCAATTCTGTTCTGGAACTCACTTTATAGACAAAGTTGGTTGGCCTCGAACTCAGAGTGATCCATCTGCCTCTGCCTCCTGAGTGCTGGGATTAAAAGTGTGTGCCTCCACATCTGGCTCTCCATTTCTTTCTTAAAGTGCAACTAAGAAAATCATTCTTAATCATCTGAGATTATTGCATTCTGAAGTCGCAGAAGAGGGTGAGGCCAGAAAACCATGAGTCCTAGGCCAGCTGTGCTGCATAGTTTCAAAATAACCTGCACTACATCGTGAGAGTCCATTCAATGAGAAACGGTCAATAAAAAATAGAAAACCTAACTCCCTCTTCTAACCTCTCCCATCAACAAATTGATGTGAGGAATGACACATTTTTGGCTAGGAAGTATTTTGTCAATTGGGTTCAGATTTTACTTGCCTAACGAGAAGAATACATTAAATTTTCTTCTTTGTCACTTACCAGATCTTAAATAGTTAAAAAAATACGTAAATATTAGACATGAGTCTGAGTTAAATATAAATATACTACACCCATTAGGACTTTGCTTCTCTTCAGCCCTTGGGAGCTAATGTATCTTGAGTTATATCACTGTATTTTTTCCCTTTTCTTTACACCTCTGTGTGTGTTCCTGTGACTGTGTGCATGTGTGTTTGGCAGGGCAGGGAGAAGGGAGGCACCCATAACATGTCACCATGGTGGTACCTGCCTCCTTTCACAGTGTGGGTACCAGCATATTAAAAGAAAATATTATAGAATCAGACTAATTTTCCAGGTGCCATTTTTCTAACCTGCACCTCAAAACCCTTCCTGCCTCTGCCCTTCTACTGCCCTTCCAGTGACTTGCTGCCGGAAATCCCCTCTTCCCTACACGGACTTTGACGTAGTCGTCAGAGCTCTGTAACAAAGCACAGTACACTCTGCAGTGTTAAAGCAACACAGGTTTGCTTTCTCGTGGTTCTAGAGGCAGGGAGCTCCATGAGTAGTATGCTGGCAGAGACAGTATCTACTGCCTTTATCATCCCCGGGTTGACAGCTGTGAACTCACCATGGCCTATTTCATCCGTCCATGTCTTAGGGTTTCTATCGAAGTAAAGAGACACCATGACCATGTCAGCTTGTAGATGTAACCAATCGTCTTTTTAAAATAAGAAACACAGAGCCAATGTAAAAGAGAAAGCCGAGAGGTCAGAGCTCAGAGATAAAATCTTACCTCCTGCAGTGCTCCTAGCTTCCCCGAGAGAGGGAGGTACTTCCTGTGTCCCTGTTTAAATAATCTTTCTGTTCTGCCTTCTCATTGGTTGTAAACCCAACCACATGACTGCCTCATCACTGCCTGTAAGTACCGCCCTCCAGGTCTTAAAGGCGTATGTCTCCAATACTGGCTGTATCCCTGAACACACAGAAATCTACCTAGCTCTTCTAACCACCACGCTCTTACTATGGCTCTAATAGCTCTGACCCCAGGGCAACTTTATTTATTAACATAAAATTAAAATAACATTTCAGTACAAATAAAATATCACCACATCAGCTCTTATAAAGGAAAACATTTGATTGAGGATGGCTTACAGTTTCAGAGGTTTATTAGTCCGTTATCATCATGGCAGGAAGCGTGGTGAGATGCAGGCAGACGTAATCAGCATGAGTAGACTGTGTCCTACACTAAGTGTAGCTTGAGCCTATAAGACCTCAAAACCCACCTCCACGGTGACACACTTCCTCCAACAAGGCCACACCTACTCCAGCAAGGCCATACCGCCTAGTGTTGCCACTCCTGATGGGCCAAGCATTCAAACATCTGAGTCCATGGGGTCCATACCTATTCAGACCATCTCAGTGCACTAATGCCATTCACAATGACTCCACCCTTGTGATCTAATCGTCTTCCTCAAAGGCTCGACCTCCTGATGCCATTGCCATGAGAGGTAGGAATCTAACATATGAAGTCAGGGAAGATGTTTGTTTCAAGGTAAGCCCACCAAGGACCACCACATGAACACTCTTAAAGCCAAAAAGGAGGTTTTTATTGCTGGCCAGTGGCTGCATGGGGAACTTGCCCAAAGCATGCAACCCTAATCCTTATAGCCCTTTGTCTTTTATGCACAAAAACCACATCCTGGTTGTCACACTTCAGTTAGCAGGAAACAGAACTACAGAAGCCAAAAGGCAAGGTTGGTACATTTCGACTTTCCTGGAACTATGGACTAGCTCTTTGAAGGATTTGGTTTTTGTTCCTGTTTTGACAGGTGGTGGAAGCCTACATGCTGGGTTTGAGGTCACAATATTGCCTCTGGCCTGGCCCCAGTTGTGCTAGGGTCTGGAGGACTACCATACAAATACTTAAACCAAAGCATCCACTGAAGAACACGGCAGCCATGCAGGCTTCTTTATGCTGAGGAAAGTAATACAGAATGAGCCATTTTAAGATGGATTTCAGGAAAAGGGGAGTGGAGGGATGGGCATGATTAAGGCGAATTGTTCCTTCCCTCAAAACCATCCCTGTCCTGGGGCTGGGGTGATGACCTCATGAATAAGAGCACATGGTAGGAAAGTGTGAGGACCTGAGTTCAGAATCCAGCACCCAAGTAAAAAGCCAGGCATGGCCGCCCGTAACCTCATGGTAACCTCCATGCTGTGGAAGGCAGAGACTGGGGATTGCTGCGATGTGGTGGCTGCCAGTCTAGCTCCCAAGTTCAGTAAGAGACCTCATCTCAATGCAGTGTAGAAAGATAGAGCAGGACATGTGAATCCTCCTCTGACCTGTGTGAATGCACTAGTGCATTTATACCTGCACACACAGTGTGCGTATACTACACACACACACACACACACACACACACACACACACTTCCCTACCCTCAGATGTGTTACCTATCAATATCAATTCTTTTATTTTAGAGGAATTGTGACTTTATCACTTTAAACATATTTGGTATTTAAAAAATCAGACCAACTTGTTGAAATCATCCCAACATAGATAGATGATGATGTATGGGCACAATAAAAATGTTTATGCTATTAAAGAGGCGCATGCCATTTATATACTATATTAAGAATAGAAGGATTTGGTGTCCCCCCCCCCAAAAAAAATGGAGTGCCAATCCCACTCAGAATGTTATCTGGTGCCGTGACTAGAAATGCATAGATGGCTATCTTTCCATCGCTGTGGAAACTCTTAGATAAGGGTGGGATTGGAGAAATCCTTCTACCCAGAGATGATAGTAATGGTTTTTCTTTGTTTATGTTTTCTTCTGTGAATGGAAGGATGGTTTGGACTCACTGAGTTATTTACCTGCCCTCCCTCCAGCATCAAAAGAATGAACTGTCAAACTCTGTTTCATTTCATTGAAGGTGCTGTCACTTGAAACATGTAATTTTATGTTATCTGCCACCAAGAAAATGCAGCAACAAATGTGCATTCAGGCCGACAAGAAGTCTCGGTGGATAAAAGCAGACAGTACATCAGCCAGACGACCCACGTTCCCTCCCCTGGTCCCAGGGTGGAGGGAGAGAACGGACCCTTGGAAGTTGTCATGTGACAACCTCCATACATGCATTGAAACACATGCATGACTGTATTTCATACACATATGAATATACACAAAACAATAAAACTTACATGCCGTTGAGCTGACTTTAAGCTGCATTCCAGTTTCAGGAATGTTAAAATGTGTAAAAAGCGTCTTGCCATTAGCGACATATGGTATGTAATTTTCACATGATATGTGTATATATCTCATGTATGCTGACATTCCCCGTGTGGTTCTGTGTGGTTATATCTTTTTTTTTTAATATTTTTAATTGCTTTTACTCATTTTATCTCAGATGTTATGTATTTTAATCTCACAAGTTTATTTATTTTTGCGTGAGGGATGGGCAGCGTGCACACACCAGGATGCATGTGTGGAGGTCACAGGACAGCTTTCAGGAGTCAGTTCTCTCCTTCCACCGTGTGGACACCAGGGATTGAGTCAGGTTGTCAGGGTTGGCAGCAATCATTTTTACCTGCCGAGCTGTTACCTTGGCCCTTCTTGTCATTTTAAACCTTAAGCTTTTCACTTATCCTTTAAAGTTGCTGCTGACCTTTGATACAGCTCATTTAACATGATAGGAATTTGGAGACTTCGTTAGATCAGTCCCTCGGCAGCCCTAGTTGCTCAAGCCCTCAAAACGGGAAAGGGGTCAGTCACAGGAATGCTGAGGGGATTCAGTAAGGAGTAGCAACATTGAAAAAGGAAGGTAGAAGCATCCATTGTTGTTTGGTTTTGCTCTCTTGGAGGACTTACAGCCCAGCTCCCAAACAAACCACACCCGAGGCCTATTCTTAATTATAAATGCCCGGCCTTAGCGTGGCTTGTTTCTTGCCGGCTTTTCTTCACTCTAAATCATCCCACCTGTCTCTTGCCTGTGAGCTTTTACCTTTCTCTATTTCTATATACCTTTCTCTTTTACTCTGTTGCCGGCTGTATATTTGGGTGGCCGACCCCTGATGTTCTTCTCCTCCTCCTCTCTCTCCTAGATCTCTCTCCCAAATTTCTCTCTCTATTAATTTTCTCTACCTGTCAGCCCTGCCTTTCTCCTGCCTCACAATTGGCCATTCAGCTGTCTATTAGACCATCATGTGCTTTAGACAGGCACAGTAACACAGTTTTACAGAGTTAAACAAATGAAAAATAAACAAAAGTAACACGCCTTAAAATAATATTTTCCAACAGTCCATTCTGAAGAGCTGGGGCTGGAGAAATGGCTCATAGTGAACAGTGCATCGTGCTGTGAATAGAAATACACATATGGATCTCCAGTTCAGTTCTCAGTACCCACATCAGACAGCTCACAAATGACTTAAGTCCAGACCCAGAGATCCACCTGCAGCAGCACTCGACCACATGTACACAGTCACACATTTATACTTACAGTTAAAAATAAATTACAGGGGGCTGGAGAGATGGGTCAGAGGTTAAGAGCACTGACTGCTTTTCCAGAGGTCCTGAGTTCAATTCCCAGCAACCATATGGTGGCTCACAACCATCTGTAATGAGATCTGGCACCCTCTTCTGTATACATAATAAATAAATAAATCTTTAAAAAAAATAAAAAATAAAATAAAATACATTTGAAGCATGTGCTAACAAATTTTCATCTTCATTTTCTAAGGGAGAAGGTGATCATTCTTTGTATGTCATATCCGCAAGTGTATCCTGCCCTGCCTCCTGAGAACTCTGATTCTAGGCACGAACCACTGTACTTGGCTAATAATTCTCTCTTGTGATGGTTATCACTCTTCTGTGAATTCCTTCATCCCCATTTTGCTTTCTTTGTTAGGGTTTCTGTTGCTGTGATGAGACACCATGACCACGGCAACTCTTATAAGGAAAACGTGTAATTGGGTGGCTTATAGTTCAGGGTTTCAGTCCATTATCATCATGGTGGAACATGGCAGCATGCAGGCAGACATGGTGTTGGAGAAGGAGCTGAGAATTTTATATCTTGGTATACAGGCAACAAGAAGTGAACTGAGACACTGAATGTGGCTTGAGCATATATAGGAGACCTCCAAGGTAAATAGTCATTGCATATGTTTGGAAGGGAGCTTCCTCACACTTTCACTGTAACAGGATTCCAAACATCTCTCCTCTCATCAACCTCACTTTGACTTTAATCCCATTTTAGTTTTAATTAACATTTTACAAATTATACTTGACCTTGTGCCCCTCTGTACATCTCTGATGTTTGCAGTGTGATCCTTGATAGGAAAAAGAACAGAAGGTCATAAGAGGTAGTACTCAACAGACTTGAACACTGTACCTGGCTACCTGAGAGGCTTCGAAGAACCTCGCTCAAAGTTCTCAAGTGTTTAAGTTTCATAAAGCGTATATAAGTATTTAAAGAATAGGAAGCTGATTAAAAACTAAAATCTGAAGCTACAGAAATGGCTCCGCGGTTAAGAGCACTTGGAGGGGACACAGGTTCGTTTCCCCTGTCAGGCAACTTAAAAACTTCCATAACTCCAGCCCCAAGGTATTAGAACACATTTTTCATGGACACCAGACACACATGTGGTGCACATCCATACATGGAGGCATTCAGTAGTTGCACATAAATAAGAATAAATCTTTAAAAATAAATACATCAAATCTCTGTAGTGTTGAGGTGAGATCCAGCACAACCTCTGTTAGCTTGGTCTCCTTGCCATCACGAGAGAGAAATTCTGCCTTCGGAACCAGAAGAATCTCCCTTCTCCCTCCTCTTTTCTCCCCCAAGTCCCATCCACATCAGTTGTCAATCAGGAAAAATGCATATCACGCTTCCCCACAAGCCAGTGTTGTGGGAGCATTTCCTCAAGTGAGGTTCCTTCTTCCAAAATGTCTATAGCCTGTGTCAAGTCATATCATTAGCCAGCACACTGTGATATTGCAATAGTTACCAGTAAAGCGGCATAGTGTGTACCTGGGTGCGTCTTTCCCAGGGATGCACTGGGTGGTTTCTTTGTGATCACCTGTGTGATATCAGAAGCTCTTCTCATTTCATCCAACACGAGGACTATATTTGAAATAAATCAATACACTCTTATTCAATATATAGCTGTGTCATCTTCAGGAGCCACAATGACCCAGTAACAAGATGTATTAATAATTCCCACTTGGGAATTGTGTGTGAGGGAGCTTAGCAAAGAAATTGATGGCCTGACCACTCCATTGTTAGGGAGAAGATTGTGAGTAAGAGAAAGACAACGTCCAGAGGTGTCTGAAAGAGTACAGAGCAGAGAGAACAAGAAGTAAACTGGACCTGGCCGGGGCTGTTCGTAATGGAAGCGAGAAAGTGTGAGAAAGCGTAGTAAGGGAGAATAGTAGAGATAGCAAGCTAGCAAAATGGAGAGGGAGGAGGAGAGGGGAATGGGGAGGGGAGAGGGAGAGAGAGAGAGAGAGAGAGAGAGAGAGAGAGAGAGAGAGAGAGAGAGAGAGAGAGAGAAGCTGGGTTATATGGAGGATGAGTAGCTGGGGAAAGGGAAGGGACAGGGAGGCCAGCAAGGACTTTGAAATGTGTAACAAGTACTTATGAGTAGGGATTGAGTAATCCTAGAGGCCAGCGTGAACTTTGATATACAACCATAGGTTCCTTCTCCCAGAGCTAAGGGAAATGACTCCTTCTAGCAGATGGGACCCAGTTATGTAAGTTCCTGAGGAATGCTGACTTTTCTCTAACTCACTGAAATTCTCCTGTGCTCCAGCCTGAGCTCACATCTGGATGTATAGACACCCTGAGACCTGCCTAACCACAGAACACATCAGCTCCTTTTATGCCTTAGGATCTGCTCTTCTGTCCTTCAGGCCCCTCCTTGCCTGTTGGGCAGGGTGTGTTTCACAGTAGACAGGATGATATCCAACAGTAGAAGCCAACCTAAAATAGACGTGGCTCACATTTGAACAGTTACATCATGCAGGATAGTGAATTTGCCTTGGCCCGTGTTGCTGTTGC
The DNA here is from genome assembly GCF_049852395.1 of Peromyscus maniculatus bairdii. Taxonomy (NCBI): domain Eukaryota; kingdom Metazoa; phylum Chordata; class Mammalia; order Rodentia; family Cricetidae; genus Peromyscus; species Peromyscus maniculatus. The sequence continues at coordinate 23,568,891 of NC_134874.1, read as the reverse complement.
TTCCCCCTTTATCACTGAAATCTTCCTCAGCTGCGTCTGTGCACCAACAATGTCTTCTGAATCCCTTAAGGATCTCCATCAGGGGCTGTGGACATGGTTCAGTTGGTCAGGAGTTTCCCTGGTATGTACAAAGCTGTAGGATCCACACCCAATACCACATAGGTCAAGTGTAATGGTGCATTCCTGAAATCTCAGCACTTGGGAGGTCGAGGCAAGAGGATCATCCATACAGGGTCGTCCCTGGCTATATAGGAAGTTGCATGCCAGCCTGAGCTCCATGAGACCCTATCTTGAAGGAAAGAAGAAATAAAGGAGAAAAGGAAGGAGGGAGGAAAAGAGAGAGATTCGGTAATCTAGCTTTTATTCATTAGCAAATGATTGGAACCAGCAACATTAATCTAGGACGTGGCTCCTTGTAGCAGCTCAGTCTGTAGATGATGGCTGTATTATTTTATCCACCCGTATGGTGGAATATAAAAGTCCCAGATTGAAATCAACGTCCTCACTCAGAAAAGACAGGAAGATGCACAGTGTGATCTATCATTTATGCTTTCTCCGGGTCTGCGTTTAATATATGTGTTTGGTTTATAAGCTCCCCTATCTTTGCTGGGACAAGCCTTATCAAATGAGTCTTGACGGTGAAGATGGGCAGAGAATCAACAAGAGATGCCTTGCCAGTGAAGAAGGAAAAACAATGTCACTTGTTGGGTTTTGTTTTCTCTGGCAGACTGATGTAGTGTCGTGATTTAGAAGCCCGTGCGGGGAAGGTTAGTGACAGTATTTACATCTCAGCCTTCAGTTCCCCCAGTGGTGTGTTGTTCACCGATGTCCCCAAATGCATTGGTTTGGTTCTAACTCAGTACAGCCGAAGCTCGGGCTTTCCTGCCTCTTAGCTAAGTACTAAAATCACCCTCTAAAGAGGAGACCCGGAAGGAAATACTGAGCTGCAAGTGGCCTCGAGCAGGTAGAAGGGCACAACCCCATCCCCCACCCCGACCCCCCACATCTTTTCATCAAAGATGTTCTCTGTGTAGAATTTCATATTTGGCCCAGGGAGACGGCTCAATGGTAAAGCACTGACTATGCTGGCCTGACAACCTGAATTCCATCTTCAGAATCCACAGTGGAAGGAGAGAACTCATTCGTAACCTTGTCTCTGTCCTATACGTACTTACTTTAGTACTCACACAGCTGAACACACACACACACACACACACACAAACACACACACACAAATACTGAATTTAATAATGTTAAAAAGATTTTACTGTTTCAAGGGCTGAGAAAGATACCTCACAGCTGCTAAAGTACTTGCTCTTGCAAGCGTGAGGCCTTGAGTTTGAGTCCCAGAACCGACATTTTTTTTTTTTTTTTTTCGAGACAGGGTTTCACTGTGTAGCTTTGCGCCTTTCCTGGATCTCGCTCTGTAGACCAGGCTGGCCTCGAACTCACAAAGATCCGCCTGGCTCTGCCTCCCAAGTGCTGGGATTAAAGGCGTGTGCCACCACCGCCCGGCAGGACCGACATTTTTAAAAAGCCAGATCTAGTGGTCTCCACTTATAACTCGGTGCTAGGGAGGGAGAGACAGGAGGATCCCTAGGACTCACTAAACCTGCCAATCTAGCCTTCTCAGTAAGCCGCAGATCCCAGTGAGAAATCCTGCCTCAAAAAGCAATATAGAGAACAGCTCAGGACGATGTTGGAGGTTGGCCTCTGACCTCTGCACATGGGCGTACACACAGAGAGCACTCAGGTTCCTGTGTGCATTCTCCTTGTCCGAACGTTTTCCCTCCTTCCTGACTTATTTCAGAGCAGACAGACATCTTTCCTCTGGGTGTTGCTAACCTCTAATTGCAGATTTATTGGGTGCCCTAACATAAGAGGGGAGGAAGGGCAGAGGAGAAAGAAATAGAGAAGCTAGGGGAGAGACTGTTAAGAAGGCGAGAGAGGGAGGAACAGGGGAGGAGGGAGATGAAAAATGGCTAAATGAAGATGAATGGGAGAAGGATGAGCTAGGGAGGCTGAAGGGGAGGCGAGCTTGCAGGAGTTGCTATACAGCATCGTCTGCTGGAGGATCTCCAGCCAAAGTGGTGTAAATCAATGATGAGTAAATTAATAGGCAATCGCGCAAGTGGGACTCGCTCATTTAAACTAAGCATAATACATCATGAATGACGGAGCATCCTTCGACCCGAGGGCCATACCTTTTTATCTACCTAAGACCCAGTGGAGTGTGCTGTCACTTCAAGGGGAAGAAGGCAGAGGACATTGGGCATGTCTCCTCGTTTGAAGACTGTTAATAGGGCAGCGTGTGAACAGTACAGAAACTCATCAGACTCACAGAGTTCGGCTGTAATGTGCGGATTCAAAGGCAGTGTTACATATTCCGGAATCCCCCCCTTCACTATCTGTGAATATTCCCTTAAGAAGCTTTTGAAGGGAGCTGAGCATGTAGCCTAGTGTGTAGAATGCTTACTTAGCACGTAGGAAGCCCTGTGTTATGTTACCAGAACCCTGTAAACCTGGTGTCATTTTAGAACTTGGGAGGTAGAGGTAGGAAGACCAGATGTTCAAGGTTAGAGGGCACTGTGGCAGAAACCAGCACTCCAAAGGTAAATGAAGGTGGATCTCTGTGAGTTCAAGAATAGCCTAGGCTATAAAGGAGTTCCAGGACAGCCAGGGTTACTTAATGATACCCTGTGTCAAAAAAAATAAGTTCAAGGTTATTCTTGACTACATAGTGCGTGAACTTGAAACCCTGTCTATAAATAAATAAATATGAACATGCAAACAAATTACTCATAGAATACTTCCCAGCACATACTGTGAAGGGGTACTTAGACCAATTCACAGTTTCCTTTGTGGTTTAACCTCACTCTTTTGTTTTCTGTGTAAAGGGAAATCAATTATTTCTGAAGTCTGTAAGACAAAATGCCAAGGATATTAACTAAAAAAAAGTATATTATCACAGGTCTGTTTAAGTTTACATCAGAAGGCACTCAGTGCTCTTTAAATCATTTGGGATATCTGCTTCTATTGCAGGTATGAGAGGTTATCTGCAGAGAGCACGTGTGTACAGCATCTAGATATGGAGGCGCATATAAGGAAATCTTAGCCCATGTTAAAAATAAGAAGTTTCTTTTTGTTGAAAATTTAGGTAATTTTAATCACTTAGCTTTGTCTGCCCACTCTCTTTTGAATGCCAGAGCTCTGTAATGTGGGTGCTGTTGGTCACCCTTAGCCTAACCCCAGAAGCCAGACTGGCTCCCTTCTCCTTCCAAGTATGTGTTATGGAACCTCCATCCATCTCCCTTTTCTCTGTTCCTCTTATCCTACTTGGGATGTCAGATCAAATCTTTTGATGATTGTCTCCTGTCTAGAATTGCTTGGCAGTGAGCTGTGATTCGGCATTGCTTCTAATAAATTAGATTTATAAGAGTGCTCCCTCCTGCCAACAAACCCAGTCATTATACAGTACGTATATTTCCAATGTGTTGCTATAAGAATCTACTTAGCCAAACATAATAGGCCATTAAAATAAATTTGAAATAATCCGTTGCCATCTCTAGGTTTTAAAAACCATTAAACAAAAGCTAGATGGTCAGTGTTTATCATGTCTCTATTTTCTTTATTTACAGAGAAAGGCACTTGGCTGTGGAACTATGTATGTCTTATGTCTGCAGTAGATGTTTGAATCTGGCTAAATCTCTCTCTCTCCAATGGAACAGTTTACAACACTAAGCTTTTTTATAGGTGGAAATTAGTTATGTAACAGGTATTCTGTCTCATAACCAGAATGCTCTGCCACAAAGAACAATATGTCCTTGTATTACACATGTGTTATTTTTCATAATTCCTGTGTTTGCAGAGAGCCAAAGGATAGACTGTGAGCAGATCTAAGGACTCTATAAAAAACAACAAAAACAAACGTCCTTTTATTTATTATTATAGTTCTTCTATCCTTTTTTCCAAGGAGAAGTCTGAAATAAGTTAATACAAATTTAATAAATGTGAATACTAGAGAGAATTGAGAAAATGACTTGGTGATGCATGTATGGGGATGTATTGCTAAGATTGATTATAAAATTAGAACTGAGGGGTCTGGGGAGATGCCTCAGTGTGTAAGAGCACATCCCAGAACCCAGGTTAAAATAAATAAATGGATGGATGGATGGATGGATGGATGGATGGATGGATGAATAAATGGATAAATAAATAACGTGTGGCTGGCCACACCTATCACCCCTGCATTCACAGGTAGATCCTTAGATTTCGATGGCCAATGAGCCTAGCCAACATGGAAAGCTTCGGGCTGAGTGAGAGACCCACTCATGGTAGTAAGATGTAATGATGAAAGACAATTTTTGTCCTCTGCATTTGCATACATGTACCCACATATCAATATACACACATGCGCATAAACTGCATACACACACCAGAAACATATAATTTTAAAAATGGCACTGAGGTTGCTAATATCTAATTATGGAACACTTTGGTGGCCTCATTTCAAGAAACAGTAGCTAGCTGCTTCTATTCATTTTGGAGACTGAGCAAGGGGAAACTGTAGTTTTGTATAATTCTAATCTCTTAGAAAAATATATCACTTAAATTTTAGGAGTTTGCACAAGGGCATCATTGATGTCCATGTGGTACAAATTCTCTGCAAATTCAAATACAGAATTCAGGTTCGGGTCTCAATCCTAACTACCCCTTGATGAAGATAGAGGTGCCACTTGGAAGCTTAAGCAGCAGATGCATTTTCAGGTGATGTGGCTTTTTCTCTCCATCATACTCCGATCGTCGTGTTTGTATTCTATTCCAGTGATGAAATAATGTGTAAGCTTGCACTATGCAATGTATTGGTGAGAGAGAGTCTATTTATAGGTGCATGTGTGCACCAGAGAACAAACATTATCGTACTGTTCCTCAGGATCTGTCCATCTGGTTATTGGAAACAAGGTCTCTCATTGTTCTGGAACTCTCTGATTAGGATATGTTGGCTGTCCTGGGAGCCCCAGAGATACACCTCTCTCTACCTCCCCATCTCTGGATTCACTAATGTGAACCAAAGCACTAAGAGACCCTTTCTCAAAAAATAATTTGGGAGAGCAATATAGGAAGATCTGACATTGATTTCTGGCTTCTGCATGCACACGTGCACACACACGCACATACTCACACATGCACATTAATATATTTTTGTAAAAAGGGATGGAGTGATAGTTAAAACAAGATGTAAGATGTGTGAAAGGGTGTGGATCACTAAACTTTAACAACGAAACACTGAAGGTACACATTGTATCTCTTCTTAGTCACTCTCCATTTGTTTTAATTATGACTCTGAGATGGTTGCCTCCTAAGAAGAGTCAGAGTGCAAAAGGCTGTAGTGAATAGATGATCTTCCAATTAGTCACAATCGTCCAAGGCAGCTGACATCAGAACAGTGCCCCTGTGAGTGACGGAGTCCCCTGTGCAGCTTGTGATCATCATCAGCAGCATACTATTATGTGAAGCTTCTCACAGTGTCAAAGCCCCATCCTGGCCTTACCTTAGCCTCGTAGACTGTCTTTGTACACGCTGTTCTCACATCCTCTCTCCCTACCTCAGGTGCTCAGCAAGCACCTCCTTATCCATCAAAACATGATACCAACTCTGCAGAGCCCTCTCGACACCCCTGTAAGCAGGCATATGGTCCCTGAGCTGTTCCTCCCCAAACGCTTAAAACCTGAGTCCCTGCATCTCACTGAAGGCCTGTCAGCTGGGCACCTTGGGGTCAGTGTGGCCACAGTTCACCTTCCTGTAATGAACAAACTCGTGATGCTCTAAGGATGAAGATCAGTGCTGAGCGACTTGGAAGTTACAGGACCACACTTCCATAGTTCAGACTCATGACTCCCAGCTTCCATGGCTGCTGGTTTCTTTGGCTTATCCATCACTCACCTGGAGATAAGCCATCCTACCAGCTCACACTCAGGTTCCTCCGCTCCCCACTGGTATTTCACAGTAAATCTGGGAGGTGGAGGCGGGCTCCCTTTGAATGAGGTGTCTCCACTCCAGTGTGGCTTGACAGTTTTTCCCTCATTAAATCACAAAAGAAGGACGGGCAGCTCTGTGCAGGTTAAACCTTATTTCTGCCCTGAATAGCTTCACTCTCCTCTCTCCCTGGTACTCTCTTCCTTGAGAATGCACGTTGGTATGTATGCTGCCCTCAGGGACATTGTTCCCTTCCTGGCCCCTCTCGCCATCAGGACATCTGGACACCACCCTCCTCCTCCCTGCTCTCAGCACTGTGCCCTGTGGAAGATCTGACCCACCAGTGACATTCTGATTTAAAAGTTAGAAAGTGGGCTTGTGAGATGACTAGGTGGGTCAGGGCAGGACCCACATGATGGAAGGAGAGAAGAGTCCTCCACATGCTCAGTGTAGCACATAGACACTCTCACACACCTACACACAAGTGAAGAAATGAATAATTTATTCTGTTTTTTGAATTAAAAAAAAAAAGTACCCTTCCACTGCATCTTTGCTTTCCTCTGGGAATGACCACTGAGTGGATGCCGAGTTTTTTTTTTTGAATGTTCCATGCGAGTAGATGCCCATGATAAAAGCATCCATCTGAAGCCTCAGAGACATTCTTGGCTGTAGAGTCTCTCAGCCTGTGACGAACACACCTCAGTTTCTCAGTAGGTACTTCTCCACACAGCTTAGGATGTGTATATAAGGCAGACTACAATGTTTATGTGAGAACAATGTATATTATCTGAGCCTTGGCTGCGGAATCTACCTGGAAATGGGTCTCACAGCTTTACATAATTGCCTTCTCTTTGTGTTTGCATAGATGGCATTACATGGCTGGAAGATGAAGGCAATTATAATTTATTATGCTGTAATTGTTACCTAAATGTTTTTGAATAAGCAAAAATCACATCTGTTTAGGAATAAGTTGCACAGCAAGAGAATTCCCTGTGAAATGAGTGCACATTCTCATATTCTGTAACTGTACACATAAAACAACGTATTTATTTCCCCACCGAGTCCATTACATTCCCAAGTCAAACTGCATCCTCTCTTCCCTTCCCATATTAAACCCTTTGATTTAATGGAGGTTTTAACTACTGGTTCTTTAGGGAATTTTCAGTAGGCTTCGTGCAGATTAGGTTATTGGAAAGTATAGTTATTTGCTTGTAAAGTGGCAGTTCTGTGTCAAAATTGATTTTCTCTGGAGCCACAACAGTAAAAAAGATAAGTCTCTGCTTTGCATCCAAAACACCCTGATGCTCCCACCATGATCTTTTCCCACCCTTTTCCTCTTACTCAGCACCATTCAGTCACAAGCTGCTCTAGACAGACAGATAGGAACACATGTAGTTAGGAGGACTTTGATATCCAGTGGTGATGGGAGATGAGGCTTCCAGTACATTCTGGTTGTTACTGGTCAGTGACAGTCAAAATTAATGAACACCATTCTTTTTCCTTCCAAATTAAATTAAGAATTGCATGTAAGACTAAGTCTACAGAAAAGTAATATGTGGAATAATTGTCTGTCCGTGAGTCCGTCCGTCCATCCATCCATCCATCCATCCATCCATCCATCTTTCTTTCTGACTTTATCAACAGTTTCTGGTACTCCAGGCTAGCCTGTAACTACTATGGTAGCCGAGGGTGACCTTGGGCTTCTGATCCTCTGGGCTCTACCTCCCAAGTGCTGGGATTCAACAGTTTAGCTAATTATTGTTTGTTTTGAATGTTTTATTTTTTAACTCTGTATCTTTGTTAAGGTTTTTCTTACTGTGAAGAGACACCATGACCATGTCAACTCTTACAAAGGATACATTTAATTTGGGTGGTTTGCTTTTAGTTTCAGAGGTTTAGTCCATCAACCTCATCATCATCATGGGGGGCAGGACATGGTGGCTGCAGGCAGTCATGATGCGGAGTAACTGAGAATGCTACATCTTGCAGACAATAGGAAGTCAACTGACAGTCAGTCACCCTGAGGGAAGCTTGAGCAAAGGAGACCTCAAAGCCCCCGCCCCCACAGTGACGCACTTCTTCCAACAAGGCCACACCTCCTACTAATGCCCCTCCCTTTGGGGGACATTTTCTTTCAAACCACCACACTATGTACTTGTCTCTGTGTGATTATGTGCATGTCAGGGCAGTTCCTGCAGAGGCTAGAAGAGGGCATGGGGTCACTCATGAGATTATGAGTTCAAGTTACAAGCCATTGTGAGCCTCTCTTTTTGAGTTTTGAAATCTGACCCCAGGTCATTTCAAAAAAGCAGTAGGGCTCTTAACTATGGAGCAGTTTTTCCAGTCCCCTCTATGTCCAGTTTTTTATTTCATGCTGGCAATCAAACCCAAGCTTTCTGTATGTCAGGAGAGCCCTGTACCAACTGAGCTACATTCCTAGGCATTGTTTCAGGTTTTAAACTCTCAAATGAGGGGTCCTTTAGGTGGATTTAGGCCTCAGTCTCACAGGCTGCCTTACAACAAAGGTCCGTCTGTTAAAAGTTATACTGGTGGCCTCTCCAGGATGAGTATCTTGGCCTGGGGAAAAGGCCCGGTGGATAAAGTGCCTGCTAAGCAAGCACGAGGACTTGAGTTCGGATCCCCGGCGTCCAAGTCAAAGCCAAGCATAGCAAAGATGTTCTAAAAGCCGCTCACCTCAGTGTGGTTGGTGTAGATAAACAATTCAGTGTTGCGCATGGCTCTGCTCAGCCCGCCTCAAGTCCCTGTGCAAATCTTGAGGCATGCCTTATGTCTTTGTGAAACTGACTTAAAACTAGTTCTTCCAGTTTGAGACAAAGGATTCTGAGACAAAGCGGCAGGGTGTGGCCTCCTCACCCCAGGTTCCCAAACAGAAGGTCAGTGGCTGTATGCCTACAGAAAGCAGCTTTCCCAGCTGCATTGCTGGGCGTTCCCTGGCTGGTTGAAAGGGGCGACTTTTATTCCTGTAGGTTATAAATTGCTACAAGGCCCCAAGAGACTCCGTCCCAAGGGAGATTAGTGAATGTATGCGTTGACTTCTGTACCGCGATACCCCAATCCATATGAGCCGTGTGTGGCTCAGACCTGAAGGAACTATTAAATTATATCCCAGTTTCTGTTAACCCTCCCCACTCTGCACTGGTGGTACCTGGGCTCACCTTCTCCTTAACCCAAATTAACACACGCTCTTAGCAGTCTCAAATCTAGACAAGTCCCTGAGACGATCGAGTGACTGGGAAGACCAGAGAGAAGAAAATTAAAATAAACGATAGGGTGACCTCCTTGCAACACTTGTGGTTTCTCAATTAACCGGAAGGCACCCAGCTCCACGTCGCTGTTCTTTCAGTAATAGGTTTCACCTTCCCATTTAGTGCCAAACCACATGGGTGCCACGCACAGACACACACACCTCTAATCAGATTGGCAGCAGATAGGATTAAACCATTAAGGCAATTAAGCAGTTCTTAGATAACATTTGATCAGTTCAATGAAAATGCAAATGCATTCTTCTCTTAGAGAAGTAAGTTGACCAAAGGTCATTCCACATCCTGTAATCTTCCTTAACTCTTTCCCTCGTGGAGATTGAAGAGTTTGGGTCTCAGAGCTCCGTGGACTGGATGATATTTTTCTTTATATTCTGTGTGCTCCGGTGAGCACATTCATATGTTGTTGGGGTGCCTGAATGTGTGGTTGTATGCATGGACATCTTGGCTGGGTAAGTGAATGGATGTAACCAAGGACACCAACATCTTTCCAGTTCCGTGGTATGGAGGGGCAGTGCGTATGGCTCATCCGTGAGATGCTTCTGGAGTGACCTGCTCTATTCCTGAATATCCTTCTTTACCTTCCCGTCCTGCCCTCCATCTTTTCTTTGTGCTCCCAGTAGGCTCTGCAGTGGACTTCATCTACAAGGCTGCTTTCATTTAGGAATGGCCTCTTCCCACAGTCTCCAAGTGAGAAAGGACCCTGCCCTGCTCACTTGGAGGATGGTGTCTGTGGAACCAAAATAAGACCAAAATGTTCTCACCCCAAAACTAAAGGCCTAAGACTGCTCCTTTTAGCTACAGGCCATAAGTTACTGGAACAGGCCAGAAGTTACTGAGACCAGTCAGTTCAGATTCCAGAAACCAGGAAGTGTAAAAGTACAGAGCCACAAGATAGTCACGAGGTAATGCCTGCCAGACTATGGAATGTCCTCTCCCTGGTTTCCAGGGTAACTGATCACAGAAATGCCTCCACCTGAGGGCAGCCAATGAGAAATGGTGGCGGGCAACCACTCCCTTAGAAGTAATTTCTAGAAGTCCCTAGAAGCGAGCCAATTAGAATTGTACCTGTACTAGCACCCCTAAATGATGTAACCTTGTGACTTTTCCCTTTAAAAACTGAGCTTGCAGACAGGTGGGCGCTTCCTCCAGCCTCCACTGCGTTGGATGTATTGGACGAAGTCCCTGCCTAGGCTTGTATTGCTTATGGATATCCAGAATTAAACCTTGCTTTTGCATTCCGGCATGCTCGTCTTTGGTGGTCTCTCTGGGGGTCACGATCTGGGCACAACAGTGTCCACCAGTACACAGCTCTCTTCTAATCTTGCTTTGTAGGGGTGACACTTTGTAGGGGTGTAGAGCTGCTTTGCACTCTGCTCTACCAAGCCCAGTGTCTCTCCTATGCTACAATTTTGTGAGCTTTTGGTTAACGTCTTTTGAGCCTTCTATTTCCCTCCCATGACAGGGGCCCCAGGGATATGTAGTGTGCTCCCCTCGATTACCTACAGCAGGACAGAAACAGTTCCCAGTTGGTGCTGCTGATTGCTAGTCCCAAGTGAGTGCTGGTGTGTAGAAAGGAGCTTGGGTTGATCTGGGGTTTGGAGAGTGGTACTTGGATAAACACACACACACACACACACACACACACACACACACACACACACACACACACACATCTCCTGCTTCAGTTCTCAAGAACATCTTAGAGTCACCCTTCTGGCTTCAGTGTTTTTCTTCGGCCTCCATTTGGTTTTCTAGCACAGAAACTAAGAGGGGAAGCAGAGACTCGTCTGTTCCAGCTCCCTCCCTCGTGGGTGTCAGTAGCTTTAGATAGAAGACACCCCAGAGAATGCCATCTAATTCAGAGATTTATAAAGGTCACCTTATGGCCTCAGCAATTTGCTGAGGGTTGAGCCTTTCCGTCTGCAGAGCACGTTTCCTCCTTGCACAAGAGTGTGCGGGTGCCCAGTGCCTTCTCCTGTCTTCCCATTCTTTACACACAAGAGCGACAGAGGTGTTTCTTTCTGCTCTTCTTTTAGACACATGCTCTGTCTTTTCATTTTCCTCCGGTTCAAGCTTGCAAGGGAATGCACGCACATCTTCTTCATGGCCCAACTACACTCTTCACCAGGGCCCTATTTCAGATTGCCTGTGGGGTATTGGTTTGAGACTTCTGTACTCAGCTGCCATTGTCACCCTTCTGAGGTCTTAGGACTTGCCATTTTCATGGGGTCCTGGACCCTTCATTACTACTGTATGCTGCTTCTTTACCCTAAGCATGGGAGAGCCTGCAGATCCAAGCATGAGGGAAAGCAGGGGCTTTTCTTTTTACGTAGAGTTACCTCAAGGTAGTATCATGCAACCTAGGCAAGGAAGTCAAGGTGGCTGCCTGAAGCAACTGTTCACACTGCATCCACAATCAGGAAGAAGAGAGAGGTGAATGCTGGCTCTCTGCTTGTGTATGGTGTAGGATCACAGAGAGAGGGAATGGAACCACACACAGTGGACAGGCCTTCCCACCTCCGTTAACACAAGTTGATCCACCATAGATATGGTTGTCATTATAGAATCTTCTAAGTTGATGGTTAATACTAACCTTCACCTGTATTGTAACCATTCCAGTCTTTAGTGTACCTCACATAAAATTCCTTCAAGCTCTTTAAGTATACTTCCCTATTATGATTTTTAGTGCTTGTGCAGGATGCTGTCTTACTCATTCCATAATTTATCTAACCTGTTTTCAGATATTTAGATTTTTTTTTCACTTCTTCATTTTGGATAATGTTGGATCTCGGTGGTTATTTCTTTGGAATACATTTCTCACAAGATCACTCAATAAAGAGGGGGGGAAGCCCCTTTAGAATGGGCTGTGGATTGTCATGTTTCACTTCAGACAATATCCTGGCTCATGTGGCCACAAGTGATCTATGAAGGAGCTCACAGAAAAGCCACACACACCTTTTTGGTTTCCCCTTTGTGAAACAAAAAGTCATCCCACCACATAAAAATCAGTTCTTGTGCATGATTCATGATGATTTAGGTTCACATCTTGGAGTTTATAAAAATATTGAATCTGGACTCTCTCCAATTTCTCTCTGAGTAGGAAAGCTCAAGTTCAGTAAGTAATTCTGTTAGCATTTTATTGAGTGGGGACGTACACTTGGATTTTGGAAGTTATGACAAGGAACAGACAAACAATTAATTAACTAATAAATGAATAATATCTGTTGAAACCTGAAGTCCTGCAAGGATTTATGTAAGCCCTTAAATGAAAATATCGAAGTTACTTCTGCTTTTGTCTCCATAGAGATGTCTGTTGGCAGGGATGACAGGCTGTAAGCCGAGGAGATCGTCACATAGCAAGTGTCTGGTTTGCCATCATTTCCAGCTTCTGTTCATTGCATGGCTAGAAAAGCCCTTCAACGTTGGTAAACAGGGGTTGGAGAATCGCTGAGCTGTTAAGAGCACATACCGCTCTTACAGAGAACCTGCGTTTGGTTCCCAGCACCCATGTCAGGTGATTAACAACCACATGTAACTCCAGCGCCTAGGAATCCAGTGCCCTTTTCTAAACTCTCCAGGCAGCTGCCCCCCCCCACACACATGCATCTACCCACACAAAGACACACATCTACTCATAATTTAAAGATAAATATTTTTAAAATTAGATAATCATCTAGTGATCTTAGCATCCATGAAACTCTCTGTTAGCAGCACTGCGTGTCCAGGTATGGTTGTGCACACTTGTAATGCCAGCATCCAGGCTGGAGAAATGCTAGTCCAAGGTCTGTCTGCCAGTTCTCTGCTTCATAGTGAGTTCAGGGCCAGCTTGGGCTGTGTAAGAACCTCCAAAACAATAAAAAATAAAATAAAATTTAACAGTAGAGTATTAGGACTAGTGGGGTGGTCTACTTCCTGCTCGGACCTTTGACTTCCGCTTGTATACTGAGTGGGCTCTAAGCACAACCACACATCCCATATCTGCATCGTTTTCTAGTACTCCACTTAGCACCAAAGGCTCCGGTTACCTTCAATGGTTGGCAAGTAGTACAGCAAGCAAGGTAGAAACATCGTTATTCTATTGTCTAGTAAAAGCCATGAATTACATCTAAAATGTTACTGCTCTTTTTATGTGGTCTTTAAAAGTAGGGAACATGAAGGCTTCCAGTTACGGTAAATTTATTAAGTGGGTGCATCTGTAGCAGAGGAAGCCATTTTTCTTTCAACTCAGTCCTGTTTCTAAAAGAGCATATCGACTGTTCAGTGATAGAGAAACATGGCTCAGCTTGGCGGCTCTGTCTCTGGTGCTGTTCTGCCCGTCGCCCAGAGGGATAAAGAGATAGGAGGAGTGTAGATCTAAGGTAGAGCCTGCAGGAGAGCTCGGCAGGTAAGGGCACCTGTCACCAAGTCTGAATACCCGAGTGTGATTCCTCAGGGCCCCCATGGTAGAAGGAGAGAACTGACTCCCACAAAGTTGTCCTCTGACCTCCACTGTGGCGTGCGTGTGTGCACACACACAAGAAATGTGTAAAAAATAATAAAGTACTAAGGCAAACTAACGTCATGCCATTTATGTCCATGTATCTGTGTTGTTCATATGAGTGCATGTGCATTTGGCGGGGCGTGCCCACGCAAAGGTGTACGCGTGCGTTGGTAGGGCACAGGACAACGTCAGCTGTCATTTCTTAGATGCCATCCATCTTGTTTTGTGAGCCAGGGTCTCTCACTGACCCGGAGTTCCCTAATTCGTCTAGACTATCTCCTCTTGTCTTCACCTTTCCAGTGGTGGGTTAACAAGGTCATCTGCTCTCTTGCCGTGTGTGTGTGTGTGTGTGTGTGTGTGTGTGTGTGTGTGTGTGTGTGTGTGTGTGTGTGTGTAATGAGCCATCTCCCCAGCTCAGTTCATATAATGTTATTTAAGGATTCTAGAATCTCCCATACTGAGGCAGAATTGTTCCTTAGTTTTTGACCAGAATAATGGCTTGTATGTTTTTACTGGGGGGAAGGCAGAAGATTAATCTGTCTGCTCATGGCCGCTTCTTAGCTAGTCAGATAGTCATTTGCAAGCAATAGAAGGTAGAAGAGACTGGGAAGGTAGACCAGTTGGCAGAACAGCTGCTTAATGCGCACAAATGTTCTAGCACCTTATAGATAAGGCATGGTGGCACATGCTTGTGTTTCCAGCCATTCCCACCAGAGACAACCACTCAGACATAGTTTATAGCCAACCAAAAATCTTTATTCCAACTGGCTGACATTACACTCAGGTATTTGGGACCCACATGTACTGCTGAATGTTTAAAGGTAAAGGATTTTTAGAGGCAAAAACCACAATCTGGTATCTTGTTGGGTAGCTGCAAGGGGGACATTTTCACAAGCAGACAGTTTACCAGAAGCTGAGTTAGCTCGGTCATCTTGACCCTGGGTTCTTAGAATAAGAGTTAGGTAGTCTTCTATGGGATTTTCCATCTAAGAGATCCAATTCTAGTTACAAAATAGCCTCAACAAGAATGCAAGATGGAGGAACCTCTGCACTATCTTGCCCTGCCATGGTGGGGAGGTAGATGCAGGAGGATCAGTAGTTCAGGGTCATTCTCGGGTACATTGTGAGTTTAAGCCTGCCTGGGCTGTACACAAAACTGTCTCACAAATACAAAATAAAATTAAACAAAACAAACAAACAAAAAACAGGAGGAAGGGAAATGAAAACAAACTAACTCATTGGATGGTGGAGAATTGTTTGCTTGTGGCCTAGAAGTGATCTGTGGTATTGCTTATAGCAGTTGTTCTCAGCCTAATTTACTGCTGACCCTTTAATACAGTTCCTCATGTTGTGATGACCCCCCAACCATAAAATTATTACATTGCTACTTCATAACTCTAATTTTGGTACTGTTATGAATCATAATGTAATTATTTTTGGAGATGGAGGTTTGCTGAAGGGGTCTTGACCCACAGGTTGAGATCTACTGGTTTAGAGTCTCTCAAGTTCAAGGTGTGTGTGTATGTGTATGTGTATTGTGTTGTGGGAGACCAGCCCCCACTTTTATGACCATGTACTCTTGAGTAGGGAGAAGTGGGAAATATTTAGATAGAAAGAGATACCTAGACGACAAGAGGAAAGATAGAAACACAGGATAGTCTCAGGAGGACCTGGGTCAAAACCCAACTGACCCCTTCTGTGTCTTCTAAAGGACTTTTAAAGGAATGCAAAGGGGTGGAGCAAAAGATCTCCCTGCAGCACAGCCAAGTGCAGACCATCTCAAAAACCTGGTCAAGCCATCCCCTAATGCAGCCCGGCTGTGTAAAGCAAGCTCAGATCTCACTAGGAAACCTTTGTAGGCTCCCACAATGTGTGGTGGTGGTGGGGCACAAAGAAGGAGATGGAAAAACACGGAACATATTCTAGTCTGAACCCTCTACACTTGCCCACTGAATACCAATGTGCCCAGTCCCGGCTGAAGAATGCAGGTGGGCCGACCGGACAGACCACTGCTGCCCCCCTTCCCTTAGCTCTCATCTGCTCAGGAAACATTGCAAGAACGTCCAGGTGAAATTTAGCTCCAGCCCCTGGCTGTCTTTTGGTGCACAGCCTCCCAGCCTACACCCACCCATGTCCCCACATCACCCTCCTTGTCTCTACCATCAAAGGTGATTTTTATCTGTTTGTCTTTGAATACTTGTTAACACCAGGATGGCATTAAAGATGGTAAATACAGCTTAAATCAGACGCTTTTTAAAACAAAATGACAAGCTCTTTTCAGGTTTTGTTCGGAAACGAGGCTCACTAAGCCTAGATTATATTTTACCAATTCCAAAGGCACTTCCTGCAAACCTGCCTCCTTAGGCTGTTTTGTGAGCTGCTTTTCTTGTTCCTGTAATCCATGAACTTTTCTAAGGCTTGAGCGGGTGGTTTAGTAGCTTACTGATTGTTAGGATGTCACGAGATGAACAGAGAAGATTCAGAAACCTCTTCCAGGCTCCTCTTGGTACTCCACTCTTGGTTGTCATCATTGATGTGGCTTCCCTGCCACCTAAGGCTCAACCAGGTCCCCACATTCATGTTCCCCAAAGGTTTCTCTTTATTTCTGCAGAGTATTTTTAATATAATGTTTTTGTTAATTCACACATTTTCACACGTGCAAACAATGTGTTTGATCACATGTACCCCTTAACTACTCCTGGATTCACCTTTACCTCTGCTCCCCTCCCAACTTCGTCCTTTATTTGTTTATTTATTTTGGTAACTCGTGAAGGCCGTTTTGAGCTACTGCTATTACATGTATCATGGACTACCCAATGGCGTGTGGTCCACCTACTGGGTTAACCTTAAGGAAAGCTAACTCTTCATCCTGCAGTAATCATCGTCTGTCAATAGCTCCTCAGAGGTGGGGTCTTGTGGGCTCCTTACCCGCCATGTTAGAATGTTGATTGGATTGCTCATGTGCAGGAAATCCCCGATTCTGGGAATTCATGAGTGCAACTGTCCCATCATGTCCAGAAGACACTTACTCCCATTCTCCCCAGCCCCTGATTCCTACAGTTTTTCCTGCCCCTTTCTAATGAGTATGTTGGAATTTTCCAGGTCTTTGGGGGTATTCCTAGCATGGCTGATCCTGTCGTGACACAAATGGTTTGGAAATGTGTGCTGAGTTCTAGAGCCTGCTCTCTCAAGAGTATCAGATTAAGACTGTGACATCTTCCTCAGAGCACATCTCTTCTCGGGGAGCAATTCCTAGTCGTCCTAGTGTACGTTGCTACTTTCGAAGGATGCATTCACTTCTCCTCCATTTGGAGAACTGCTTGTCATTAAAAGATGGGGAGATAGCAAGATTGCCACTGAGGAAAGATTCCTGCTGCCAAGGCTAGGGGTTCATTGCATCTCTGGAATCTACATGGTAGAATGAATTGATTTCTGTAAGTTGGCCTTTTATCTCTACATGTGTGGTGCACATACACACACAAGTGAAATTTTTAATGAGATGACCATTTTTTTAAATAAAGATGTGATTGGAGGGAAGACTGTCTACATGTCATTTCCTTCCCTTTAGACTTCTGTCCCCAGATGGATAGGAGGACCCTGAACCTGGAGCTAGAGGACCATGTTCTGGACCAAAGTGACTATTTTCAGTGGGCGGGTGTCCTTCTTATATTTTCACATATCTGTATCACTGCATGTGGTTCATATTCAGCCCAACTACCCTCTCTTGGCTCCCTTCCTAATTCTCATTCCAATTCTCTCCCTCCTGTTTCTCTCTTTCCCTCCCTCTCCCTTCTCTCTTCTCCTCCTCCCTCTCCCTCCTCTTTCCCTTCCCTCCGTCCTAGTCTCCATTTCTCCTTGTCTCCTCCTTCCTTCTTTCTCTCTCCTCTCTCTTGGTATATATTCAGATCTTATCTTACACACCAGAGAAAACGTGCAGTATTCTCCTCTTCCCTCCTCCTCCCTTGGTGTGCCTCCCGCTCTTTAGACTTCTTCCTCCACGGCCCTTCCTGCTTTCACCCTGACATCTTCTAAGCTTGTTTTCCTAGCTGAGATTAGATGGGATCAAAGGACATTCTGTGACTCCATGTTTTGGAATCTGAGAGGGAATGCAGCTCACTTTGTCGAGTACTTCTGTAATCCACATGGAGCCCTGGGTTTGATACCCAGAATAGCATAAACCCAATAGAGCCTTGCAATGTTATATTTGCAGCACTTGGGACATAGAAACAGGAAGACTCCCAGGTAAAAGTTGTCCTCAGCTACATTAGGACCTGGAGGCCAGCCTGGGACTCTTTCTGAAACAAACAAAACAATTTTTTGGTACTTTTGGCATTTGGTCATCAGTGCTGGTGTCCATACTTTCAAGGTGTCTAAGTTGTTCATTTGTTTGTTTATTGTAAGCTAACATGTTAAACTTAAAGTCAGGACCAGTTCGAAGCCCTTTACAGATTTCCTTCCTGGCCTGTGCCCTGCTCCTCCCAAAAGAAGAAGCAAAGACATGAAGCCTGTCTTCTCCCCTTTGTCCATAAAAGTAAAAAGAGCATCTGCTTCTGTCTTAATAATAGAATCTGTGCGTATTTAAGAGAGGCGGTGATTCGTCCTCAAGCTGAGTTTAGATCTGAAAAGATGAGAATATTAAAGCCTGACAGCCAGCCCACAAACCAATTAAGTATTTCTGAGCTGTCAGAACACGGGGTGGAGTTCTTTCTCTGCTCTCCACTGACAACCCTCACAATACAAGAGAAAATTAGATCTCCTAAACACATTCTCAAGTAAAGATGGCACTGAACCTAGGTGACAAGATCAAAGATGGGTTTTCACCTAGACCAGGATGTCAGCCAGAGCTTCAGAGCCTCCCAGAGCAGGCTGAGGAAGAGAACTGCCCCTTAGAACTGCCGCTAACATGCGAAATGGTCCAGAGGGTCCTATGAGGTAGCCACAAGCCACAGGATGTGTGAGTGGATGTGGCTGGGGTCCCTTAGATCTGAGTTTTTAATTTTGCTTAGTTCTGAATCAGTTCCTGAATTGACTACATATTCTTTGGACAATATAGGTCTAGAAAACAATACCTATTGTGGCACACATTCCCGTACGTCAAGAAACTGCCATGAAGGAGTCTGGGAAGAAAGCTCAGTAGATAAATCACACACTGAACAAGCAAGAGGACCTGAGTTCAGATCCCCAGAACCCACTTAAAGGCCAGGAAGAGTCGCATGCGTCTGTAATCCCACTTATATGATGAGATGGGAGGTGGAGATAGGCACATCCCAGAAGCTCATGGACAAACTAGCCTGGTGTACACAGCATTATAAGCTAGGATTTGGTTTGAGGAGTGTGAAATTTTTTGCCTTTTGGGGTCTGGACCATGAAGCTTAATGTAATATAATGGAATGTTATTAAAATGAGGACTGTTTCATATGCATTCTGAGGCTGCCTGTGTGTTTCATTCCTCTTGTCTCTTTCTAAGCTCAAGAAAGAAAGATAGATAAAAAGGCAAAAAAAAAAAAAAATGTTGTCCTGGTTAGTTTTTGTTTGTTTGTTAATTTGACAGAAACAAAATAGCCTAGGAAGAGAGAGACTCAGCTGAGGGATTCAGACTGGACTGTGGACATGTCTGTGGAAGATCATCTTGAATGATGATTGATGTGGGAGGGTCCAGCCCACTGTGAGCGGCACCGTCCCTAGCCAGGTAGGTCTGAGCTGTAGAAGAAAACTATCTGCCTGAGTTCCAGCCCCGACTTCCCTCAGTGACGGCTTGTGACCTGGAAGTGTAAGCCAAATAAACCCTTTCCTCCCCATTAGTTGCATTCGTTCTTTTTTTTTTTCTCATAACAGAAAAGTAACTAGAACAAATGTCTGTGGGTCCGGAAGGAGAGTCCCACCACTCTGACAGTACTCTTGATCCTAACAGCTTTGAGCCTCATATCACAATAAGGATTCGTTTGAGAAAATGGCCTGGAATTTTGCACACCTTTCCACCTACCCAGGAAGTTCTGAATGCACATGAATTGATGAGCCCACCCTAGTTCACCCGTGGTAGATGCTGTCATTGCTGGGACAGCTAGTTAGTACTAGTGACATCAGTCAGCCCCAGGGCCTGCCTGTTCCTCCTATCACGGATTCATGGAGAAAGGAGTGGTGTGGGTAGTGTCACAGCAGTGGCCTGAAATTGCGAACAATTTCTCCAAGCCTCATAAGCCAGGGCATGGCACAGAATTCCTCAACCCTGCTTATGCGCCCAGAGACACGGGGATGGCAGGGCTGCCGATGCGGAGCGTGGCCACCCTGCAGCGGGGCCACTGCTGTCAGAAAGGACTCCCACAGACTTCATTAGCTGCATTTTAGCACGGGAGTCCGCACCCCTCGCATGGTAGGAGCCGCGGCTCAGATAATGATGGCCCTCCAGTTGTTATGGGCAGACCCCATTTTCTCTGCAATCAGTTGCTTCCTAGTCCTGTCTCTGGTTAAAATGATAAGTGCACAGCCTTCTCTTTCTAACACAGCCCCTCAGCTCTCAAGGACGTGATGAACTTTCCCTTCCTGCCTCTTTTTAAGGCGTGTGTGTGTGTGTGTGTGTGTGTGTGTGTGTGTGTGTGTACGCGCGCGCGCCTTCCCACAGAGGTTTCCTAGGGAAATCTGAGCTTGCTTTACCCAACAGGGCTGCATAAGGGAATGACCTGACCATGTGCATGGTTACCAAGGTGTGTGGAAGGGTCTGCACTTAGCTGTGCGGTATGCTTTGGTCTAGCAAAGGGGAGCCACCCACACACAATCTGAATGGACAAATACACATTTTAATTTCTATAGACTGTTACATACTAATGAAAACAACCAATAAGGAACAGTAGTTAAACCCTGTTTTACAAGCTACTGTTTGGTCCCCAGAAAACTTCTCTGGGCAATACCTATACCTAACTAGACCCAAAACTGATAGATTTACTAATATTTGTTACCCTCACCCTACAGGCTGTGGTGTGCTCGTACCCAGGCACTCTTGCACATGCTTTCTACTAGCCCGGATACATAGGCACAGGGTATCAGCTGTCCCCACACTTAGCACCTGATACTAATCCCTACTTCTAGCTAGGCCAAAGTACCAAGTATTCTGTAGGTTTTGCATTTATCCCTTCTGCTACTTAATAATTTGTTGTTATTGTTATATTTTATTACTATTTATTTTATTTTATTTATTTATTTCTGTGTACCTCTGTGTATGTATGGGTGTGGGTGGATATATGAGTGCCTTGGCACACATGTGGAGGTCACAGAATAACTTCTAAGAATTGGTTCCCTCTTCCCTCCACATGAGTCTTAAGGACCAAACTCAATGGTTAGGCTTGCTTAACAATTTCCCTTACCCAGTTCAACTTGTTTATTTATTTTAAGGAATTTTTTTTTTTCTGAAACAGAATCTCATGTAGCCCAGGCTGTCCTTGAATTCCTGTTCCTTTTGCTTCTGCTCTGCCATTGAGATTATAAGTGTTTCCCACCATGCTCGGTCTATTCTTTGTTCCTTAATACTGACGTCATTTTCAGGAGCTTTCCCAAGGCCCCCTTAGGTCACCATTCTGAATTCCCAGATGTCCCCGGTCCATTGTAAACTTTCCTCCTAAATCTGCACATTGCATTCTGTCATTTATCGACTCCGATCGTTCCCTTATGTTTCTCTTAGTCCACATCAGCCTTTGGCAGAAGGCTTCACTGATAGTCTTTGGCTAGAGTAGAGGGGGAAAAGGACTAGTACACTGTGTGTGGTTGGAACTCACTAAATGCAGAGTGAATATGGCATAAAATAGAACAACATAGAAGTATGGTGAGACTGTGTATAGAAAGGACAGCTTTACTAAGAAGCAGTTGGTTAAGCCAAAGCTAGACCTCTGTGAAGAATGTCATAGGTTCTTCTCCTCTGATGGTGATAAAATGCAACTTAAGGAAGAAAGGTGAGAAGGATAGGTGTTTGGTTTATGCTGGTTTACAGTTCATGTGTACAGTTTGGTGGGGAAGGAGCTTGAAGTAGCTGAACACATTCCAACCAGAGTCAAGAAGCAGAGAAGGATTGCTTGTGTTCAACTTGCTTTTTTCATTGAATAGAGAGCCCAGAATCCTCACCTAGGGAATGGCGCCACCCACAGTAGGCAGGTTTCACACCTTAGCTAGCTGAATAGGGATACTCCTTAGAAGCATGAACTTACCCTGTCCCCTATCCCTGACCTTCCATACCCAAGCAAAAAGTCAGTGTTCTTTCTGAATCTGGCCACGTGCTCCATGTGACAAGGCCAGTGGAAGAGACTCAGTATATGAGTGGAAGAGACTCAGTATATGAGTGAAAGGCCCCCAAGTAGTACCCCTGGGGTACCCTCTCTCTCTCTCTGACTTGTTTGATTTTAATGTTTTGTTTTGTTGTTTTTCAAGATAGGGTTTCTGTGTGTAACAGCCCTGGCTGTCCTGGATCTCACTCTGTAGACCAGGCTGGCCTTGAACTCAAGAGTTCCACCTGCCTCTGCCTCCTGAGTGCTGCAATTCAAAGTATGCACCACCATGCTGGGCTCTCTGACCTGCTTGAAGCTAAAAGTTCACTTTGGAAACAGTTGCTGCATGGGCAAGACTTTCATCTTTATCTTGTTAAAAGAAAAAATGCCTTTTTTTCTTCCTTGACACAAATGGAGACTTCTCCTGTGTGTATATGTATGCCTTCAAGAACATTTGTATGTTTCTTCCATGGTTCTTGTCACTACATGGCAAGGTCTTAACCTTTGGATGTAGATGTTTGAATCTTAATGAATTCATCAGGAGCTGTGAGAAGGTGTTAGGCAGGAGCCTTGCGCAGGAGATAATAACTGGTATCTTGAGTACTTCCTGGGCGACCGGCACAGCATTCTAACACTGTTTTTGTTTCTGTTCTGTTGCTATGCTCAAAATACTCAGACCATAAGCAACTTGGAAGAGGGAAGGGTTTATTCTGCTTACAGTTCTGGGTCATGGTTTGTCACTGAGGGAGGGCAAGTCAGAAAATTGAAGGTATGCCCACTTGCTCTTCCACACTGCTTTTTCCTGACCAAGGAACTCACTTCATAGCCAGGAAGTACCGCAGGAACCACGGAGGATGCTGCTTCCTGGCTCTTCTGCCACTTTATGATTGGTGATCTTGTATAGTCCAAAATCACCTGCCTCCTAAGGATTGTATAGTCCAAAATCACCTGCCTCCTAAGGAATGAATGATGCCACCCACAGTGGGCTGTGCCATTCTACATCATTTACCAATCAAGATACCCCTCCAAACACTCACAGACATGCCCATCTGATTTAGATAGTTCCTCAGTTGAGTCTCTCCTCTCAGATGACTCTAGGCTACGTCAAGTTTACAGTGAAAGCTAAGACAGCTTTTTTATTTTTCAGCCTTTAATCCCAGCACTTGGGAGGCAGAGCCAGGCAGATCTCTGTGAGTTCAAGGCCAGCCTGGTCTACAGAGTGAGATCTGGGACAGGCACCAAAACTACACAGGGAAACTCTGTCTCAATAAAAAAATAAAAATAAAATAAAATAAAGCTAACTAATACAGAGATTTTGAATATCCACTCGAGGAATTGGAGGAATCCATTATTGCCCAGTTTCCTGAGAATTTGGAGAAACAAAAGCAGAGACATGAGATCAGAGGATCAAGCGCAGGGCCTCATGAGGTGTACACTAGAGAACAGGATATGAGGAAAACCAGGACAAAATGTTGTTTCATGAAGTTTAGTAATGACAGTCGTGGACTGAGAACCCCAAGGCCTTCTAGAAGTAACAGCTTTAATACAGTGAGTGTGGGGCTGGAGAGTTGGCTGGGAGGTTAAAGAGTACCTTTTCTTTAGGACCTGGATTCACTTTCCAACACCCGAGTAGGGCAGCTCACAACTGCCTGTAGTTCCAGTTCCACGAGTCTCCTGCTCTCTCCAGGCACCACACTTACATGCACATAGTTAAAAACAACAAAAACACGTGGTACTGAGAAAAGGGGGTAGTAAGCCGTTGTTTGATGTTGACTGAATTATGATTGAGAAGAGGTTTTCCTGATGCCCCCACTTCGCCTTTCTGGGTAGAAAGTACTGGAGTCCAGAGTTCCCCTTAGCACTCCGGGTATTGGCTACATGAATGAAGGAGGAGAGATTCTGTTGATGGGAGGGCTTCTCGTCTTTGGGGAGGTGGGAGAAGATCCATGAATGTCAGAAGGATGCCTACGGCTCGGCCAGAGAACTGTTGAGGGGCGAGACAAAGCCCCCACTCTCCTGGAAGTGTTGTGATGCTGCTCAAGGCCCTGACTATTTTGTGTGTAGAGATGCTGGGCTCACTGAGGCTGTGTTGGTGCTGCTGGGACCAGAGTGGGTGTATTCTACAATGTGTCTCCTCAAGCAAGATGGAAAGGGCTTATAAAAGCCATTTCCAAGGAGTAAACAGATGCTTTAAAAATTTATAAAACAAGTATCCACTTAGAGTTTCACAAAACATTTCTGCGTGAGTCTTGCCACATCAGCAAAAAGATTCTGGAATCAAAATGAATAAAACCTGAAAGAATATAATAAAGGTTTTTTTTTTTTTGTTTTTTTTTTTTTAAGTCTAAATGAGGTGTCAAGTTACTGGAGAAAGGGATGTGAAGGCCTAAATGTGATCCCTTCCTGCTGTCTCCTGGGTGGAAAGAAGAAAGGTTTAATCTCTAAGAGCTCTGTCCTTTGAATAAGCAGAGGGATTTGTGAGTTTGGGGAGGCTGGGAAGTGTATCCACGGAATATAATAATCCCGTCTCTGATCAGCTCCTTTGTTTTAATGAAGGGAGATAGATAAGGAGGCCACAACACAAGCATTATAGTACTCCACCCCTTTTCCTTCTTTAGGAGTTTCCCAACCCCATGAAATTAATTGGTGAGAGTTAAAAATGAGTAAATATTTGAACTCAGATGTTCTGTCAAGAGAAGAGAAATGTGAGGTCAGGCAGACCTGTGGATATTAAAAAGTTCTCGTTAAGTTTTCCCTCATGTTTACTTTGGTGAGTTTTCATCAAAACAAAATAGAACATCTTTTGAGGTCAGTTGGTGGAAGGAGAGAGAGAGAACCTAGTGTGTGTGTGTGTGTGTGTGTGTGTGTGTGTGTGTGTGTGTATGTGTGTGTGCATGCAACACACCACACACACACACACACACACACACACACGATGAGCACTTGTACATATCGTAGAGGTACTATTGACCCAGGTTTGAGACAAGCCTCTCACTTCTTTGGAACTCACCGAATAGACTAGACTGATCCCCGGGGATCCCCCAGTCTCTGCACCCTCTCTCCCAGCAGAGGGATGGCAAGTGGGCATCACCACACCTGACTTCTTATGGATGGGTTCTGAAAGTCAAACTCGGGTCCTTGTGCTGATACAGCAAATGCTTTTAACTTCTGATCCATCTTCCCTGCCCCCACAGTACAGTCTTCATTTGGCACCAGGACCAGCCTTGTGTGTTTATGGTCCTTCCAAAAGTGGGCGAGCCTGTCTTTCAAAAGACCTGAGAGGGCTGCCTCAAAGGGCCAAAAAGACTTGCCGTGCACACCTGAGGACTTGTTCAGTTACCAAAACCCACAACATTTGGAAAGAGTTGTTGCCACAGAATTGTTCTCTGACTTTCATATTCATGCTGCAGCATGTTCTTCATACACACACACACACACACACACACACACACACACACACACACACACACACACTAGTTTTAAAAATGAGAGGTATGTAGCCTTAATTGTCAGCTTGACACAGTTTAGAAGTGGCCTAGAACAGATTGCCCTATAGCCATGTCTCTGGGTATTTATCTTGAATTTTAATTGCTGAAGGAGGGTCCAGCCCACTCTAGGCAGCTCCATTCCCTAGGCAGATGATTCACAATAAAAATGCTAGCTGAGCAAGAGTCTGTGAGAGCCACCAGGCAGCATTCCTCCATAGCCTCTGCTTAAGGTTGCTGCTTGAGTTCTAAGCTAAATCAATGAGCCAAATAAACCCTGTCCTGCCCTAAGTTACTTTTGGTCAGGATATTTTTGCAAAGCAACAGAAAAGAAACCAGAATATATGTAAAACCACCCAGTGTTGTCTCATGTGGAGAACATGGTAAACCATAGCTCTCATTAGTACTTCTACAATCTCACCCTGCAAGCCTGTAGACATAGCTCATGAACACAAGGAATATCGTGGACAGATGGGCACCATGCAGGGTAGGTACTGATACTAGGGCACCAATGGATGGTTATAGAATGGCTCTGTAGACAGAATGACCTGTGCCTAAGCAAGACATAAATTGTGGGTATTGGTCTAGCCTGCACATCCAGGAAGTCTGAGAGGCTAAACCCCAAGTTTACAGGAAGCTTAGGCACCTATGGTGCTAGGAGTAATTTTGTGGGTGTTCTCAATAGTTTGTACCCATGGAAGATAAGGGTTGAGGCAAGGGTTGCTGATTGCTGGTTCCACACATCTGAAAGGCCCCAATACTTTGCTCTTCATCCTCCAGTCTATTTTGGATTTTGTTTTGTTTTTGCACAAATCACCTTCCTGTGCTTTGATCCCAAACCCAGGTTCTGTATGGAGGCTTCCAGCAACAGCCCTCTGGTTTAAGCCAGTTGGGGACCCCTTTGAAACCAGAGTTTGAGTTAAATCCTTCAGAAATTGCAAGTAGAAGGTACTTCTCAAGGGAAAGTGGAACACCATCTTGCTCAGACTAAGCTGACAGGGACAGCAGATGTCTATAGGTACAAGAGAGCAGAGCTGTGACAGCTTGCTTCTCTGGTGAAGTCAGAGCAAGCAAAGCGAGCGGAAGGGTACAGACAGTATTGACACTAATGTGCTTTGGGTGTCTGTTCATGTCCATTGACGTTCATGCCCTGATTCAAGCCTGACACACCGGTGAAGTGGAATTGGGAGATTGAGAGGTTCGGTGATGAAGACAGCTGCAAATGTGGAGTCGGAACGAAGAGCTTTGGGGGACTCGGAGAATCAGGTCTCTCAGAGGAGACGGTGCTGAAAGGCTTCAGGGTTTGTAGATGAGTTAAAGGGAGTGGATACACTGTGGCGCGCTGGAAAGGAGACTCCCCTGGACAACCTAGATGTGAATAATCACTTCCACTGTTAGGAAAGCCAGCCAAGCACAACACCGTCCGAGTTTCTTAAGCCACATAGTTTGTTTTTCGATGAAGAAAACATAGTTCCAAATAGCTGACTGTGAATTCTGTGTGTGATGTCCATCTGTACCACGTTTAATTTCATTACCTACACTATAGCAGAGCTGTGTTTCTTGAACGTCTCGGGCCAGATGGGAGTGCCTTCTGAAGGAGAATGGTTCTGTGATGTCATCGAATGTAGCCTGTTGATGGCGTTAAAATGGCCATTTTCCCAACTCAAAGGAGGTAGTCCAACAGAAGAAAGACAGAGTCTAGTACTTAGCTACAATCTTTAGCTCAAAACAGAGGTGAATGGGTGCCACAAATAAGGAAGTCCTGCGGTTTCGGCATACACATGGGGGAGAAGAGCCATAACTGTCCATCTCCCACCTCCTCAGACGAAAGAGGGGCCGTTAATAAATACTTTGGTTTATTTGGGAACCAAGGGGAGAGGCCTTGGCTTCCTCAGCCAAGTCTTTGGAGTCTTGATGAAAGACTCAAAGAAGCACACACAGAAAAGTGACATGGGATTCTATTAAAGAAAAAAAAGGGATAGAGTAGATAATAAACTACTGTGGAGTAGCAGGCTTTGAGGGAGATTTTCCTTAAGAACATCTGGTTGCTTCCCAGGGGTTCCCTTTGTGGGCCTCAGAAAAGGGGAGTTGAGTTGTGGGTGGTTCTTTGTTTGATTGGTAGGCTGGGAGTATGTAAGCCTTTGTTTGATACCTATGTCCTTTTCTACGATACATCCGATTTTCATTACATGTGTGCCTGTGTGCCTGTTCAAGTTTTGTTTCTGTTGCTGTGATAAAAATATCCTGACCAAAAGCTACTTTGAAGAAGAAAGGTTTTATTTGGCTTACAGGTCTAGTTTATAGTCATCAACGTCGTAGGTTCCACCGCCAACCCCCCCATTGCAGGGAAATTGAGGAAGGACTCAGGTAGCTAGTGACTGATTATGGAGTCAAGAGCAGAGAGAAATAAACACATGTGGTGCCTACTTTCTGCTCATGCTCAGCTAGCCTTTATCATTCCTAATGTGGTTTAGGGCTTAGCCTAGGGAATAGTGGTGCCCACAGTGGGCTGGGTCTTCTTAAATCAATTAACAGTCCTAACAGCCCCCATAAACATGCCCACAAACAAACCTAATCCAGACAGTTCTTCTGGATCTTAAGCTGTTTTAAGTACTGGCAAATTAACATTTTAAACTAAATTTCACAATACCTAATCAGTGTAGGCAAAAGGTAATAAGTAGGGATTTTCCCCCTGTAAGTTATTTTGAGGACCTAGGGTGCCTTACTGTGCGTCAACCCAGGACCCTTCTAGACCAGATCGACCTAATGTCCCTAGTTGCAGGAAATGCTTCTGGATGTGTTTGGCTGCAAAGGGGAAGTTGCTAATGATTGCTAGGGAGCTAGAAACCAGAGTGACCCAATTGCTTTGTTTGGAGATGTCTGCATGCAGCTGAATGCTGGTAGGGACCCAGTTGGCTAAATAAGTTGTTGGGAAAGCATTGTGTATGTAGCCCTAGCTGAGTGGAGGCCCAGGTTGCTAAAGTCTCTTTAAGCTCACCTGTCTTAGACTTGTGCAGAAGTATTAGCAAGGGTGTATTCAAAGACTGTGGCCACCGGGCAGTCCTCCTGAGGAAGCATGTGTGATGTAGCTTTGGAATGGAGTCTGATTGTGCTAGATACAGTTGTGTTTACTCTCAGATGTTGAATGTCTTGGTTTCTATGGGTCTTACAGATCCATAGTACAGAAATATCCTAGTGAAATTAACATAGGGGATCAAACACCTCGAACAACCATCGCTGCAAAGACTTCTGTACTTACTGAGAAGAATGCGCTGTGCTTGCCGCCCAGTACTCTTGCTGCTGTGTTTCTGTACATGAAATGACAAGCTCCCAGTGGGGTGAGAACATGTTTGATACCCTGCATGGGAACTTCGTGAGGTCCCTGGAGATGCTTTGTGGAAGTCTTCCTAAAGACAAGCTGAGCTATTAACTGCATCACATGGCCAGCAGAAAGCAGCATCATGCCTTTCTTCCCCTCCCCTCTCCCTGCTCTTTCCTCCTCTTTCCTCCTCTTTCTCTTCTTTTCCTCTTTTTCTCCCCTTCCTCCTTCTCTTTACCCACTCCTTCCTCTCTTTCCCTTTCCTCCTCTCCCTCTCCTTTTTATTTTCCTATTCTCCTTTTCCTCCCTCTCTCTTCTTCCTCATCCTCATCTTAGAGTTACCTCAAGGTAGTATCATGCAACCTAGGCAAGGAAGTCAAGGTGGCTGCCTGAAGCAACTGCTCTTTCCTCCTCTTTCCTCCTCTTTCTCTTCTTTTCCTCTTTTTCTCCCCTTCCATTGAGGAATTGCCTAGATCAGATTGGTCTGTGGCCATGCCTTGGCGGGGCAATTGTCTTGATTGATAATCCATGCAGGAGGACCCATTCTGCTTTAAGCAGCATCATTCCTGGCCTGCTCCCACCCTGTATAAGGAAGCTAGGTGGATGTGAGCCTTGGCCTGAGCCACTGAAGGAGCCAACAAGCAATTCCTCCATGGTTCCTATCTCCAGGTTCCTGCCTCAAGTACCTACCCTGGCGTTCTTCTCTGGTGGGCAATGGCTTAAAAGGTTAAACCAAGTAAATTCTGTTTTCTCCAAGTCTCTTTTGGTTAGAGTGTTTGCTCAGAATGAAAGTAAAAGAGTGGCCGAAACCTTACACACAATTGATTTGAAAACATAAGACTCATAAGTCAGAGTCCTGAATGTCGGCCACCCCTCTTCCAACCCAGGAAATTGCTGGTTGACTTTGGACATTACAGATAGACAACTCAGAGGCCCATGAAGCCAAATGAGAATGGGAACACAGAGAGGTCAACCTGCTGCAGGACTAGGTCTGTGGCACCCAGAGGTGGAGAAAAGGGTCCCCTCCCTGAGCCCTGCTCACCACCCACTGCCTGCCTCAGCCCACACCCTGCACTTCGGTTGGTCCGAGGCATCTCTGTTGGTGGCTTTTGGTATGCACATGGCTTTTGTTGGATTCATTTAGTCGCTGAAATCTTCAGCCTCCCCTCAACCCCGTGTGTGTGTGTGTGTGTGTGTGTGTGTGTGTGTGTGTGTGTGTGTGTGTGTGTACATGCACGCTCGTGTGTGCTTGCATGTGTCTGTCTGTCTGTCCCCTTTCCCCATCTTTCCTCCCCCTTTTTCTTTCCCCTGCTAACTTGCATCAAGGCCAGCCATCAAGCAATCAGCTTCAGAATGTTCCTGAAAGAGCCCTTTGAAGGAACCCCCCTAGAGGCCGCTGATGCATTCTCTGCAAAGCCTGGTGATTGCCTCTCCAGGTTCTCTAGAGGGTCTGATTGCTGCTTCCCTCCGCTACCTTTTCTGTACGCCCCCCTCCCATCCAGTCCCATGTGGGGTTGATTGGCCTCTTCCCTTCTCTCCAAGCCGCCACTCTCCAGCTGTCTCAAAGCTCTGTTCTCTGCCCTCCCAGTTCTGGGTCCCTTTGATCTCCAAACTTCCCATTGTACATACACACCTACAGAGCCTGGGGGAACTCTCTAGAAAGTCCTGTCTCTCCGTACTGATATAGCTGCTGCTTCCTCTTCTCCAGAATTCTGAGGAGTAGAGACGCAAATGAAGTGGACACCAGGACCAGCCTTGTTGCATTTACTCAGGCTGGCCTAAAGAGCGTGCAGGTATAGGCAGTGCATGTTTTCTGCCTGTCTCTCATTTATTCAAATGCAATGCTCACAGTCACTTCTAAGAGGTGAGATCTATTTCGTTTAAGTCACTTCTTTAAGGAAGACTGGAATTTTTATCCCTATTTGGTGTTTTTGATACAGGGTCCCATGTAGCCCAGGGTGTCCTCAACTTCCCTTTGTAGCCCGAGGTGGCCTTGAACTCCTAATCTTCCTGCCTCCACCTCCTGAGTGCTAGAGTTGCAGGGTGTGCTCGTGGGCTCCCTTGACAAAACGTAAATGAGTGTGTGTATTGCAACAGCGGCAGCAAGGAGGCGTTGAGTCTTCAGATACCATCAGCATGCTGATGGAGACCTTTAAACCCACCCCAGTGCTCGTTCATAACTCTAGAAACACTATCAGGTAACTGGGTTGAAAGCAGACTGCGCAGTCCATGGTTAGGGTAACGGGACATGTGTGGGTTCCCGCTTGGAGTCCGTATTGCACCAGGTCTGTGCCCCCGCTCCTGCCGGCAGTACCACTCTGCCCCTTTGTCTAATGGGCACTGCCTTCTGAATATCCCCAGGAGCTCTAGCTTTCCTCAGAATGCTTATCTGTCACCCTCCTGCATGAGTTTTGGGGGAGCTCGTTATGGTAGGAAAAGAAATGAAGAACATCCGTCATGTATGGCACTACACAGATTTGTTCTTCCAGAGAAAATTGCCCTGGGAGCAGTTCTTCTCCCACGGAGGGGGCACCTGAGTATTTAGAGGATGGCAGAAGATAACTCGTGATTTTTTTTTTTTCCAAAATGTTTTACACCCTTAGAACTTTCTTCTGATACTTTTCCATTCAGAGCAAAACATGCGGCTAGTTTGTCCTTTCCCAGGGATGCATGAGTTTGGAGGTCCTGAGCATTGCCCCATGTCTCTTACTATTCAGAAAAGGTGAGTTTGGCCTAAGTGACTTAATTGAAAGAATCTCCTGGAAGTTGGGGTGGAGGGACATGGATAGAGGTCAGAGGATACTCTAAGGTGCCTTCCACCCTGCTTAAGACAGCTGTGTGTGTTGTAGTTTCCTAGTGTTTGTGCCAGGATACCTGGCCTATGAACTTCTGGAATTCTCCTGTCACTGACTCCCATCTCTTCTTAGGAGTACTGGGATTACAGGTATGTGCTATACATTCAGCATTTACATGGATGTTAAGGATACTAACTCACATCCTCATGGAGTTGTGGCAAGTGCTCTTATTCACTGGGCTGTCTCCTCTGCTTGAAAATCTCTTGTGTGTGTCCCCTGCTCCTTGGACATTCTTGGTGTGATTTCGTGTGAACCTCAGGCATCCTTCCTCTTCATTTCTTCTAGTACCTTCTCTGCTCCATGTTCTCGTTGACACCCGATGACTCTGAAACACAGACACTTGGTAATTAGCTCACTCTGCAGCCTCATGGAGGCCCACTTCAGGCTTCTCCAGATACAGAGGGAAGATTCCCCAAATCCTATAATTCGATCCATGGACTCTTGGTTCCACACATGTGAGTCAGCTGCATGTCCTTGGTACTTCAACAACTGTAGGATTGGATACAGTAGGCTCTACTATAGAATTCTTACTCCAGGAAATAGTTCCTAAGGAGGACATTCTAACATACAGTATAGTTAACAATTAGGCTCATAAAATATTGAACCAAATGCTTTTTGAAAGAAAACATTTTTTTTTAATTTATGTGTTTATATGTATATTTATGGGTGTCTACAGAGTAACAGAAGAGGGCTTTAGATTCCCCTGGGTCTAGAGTTACATAAAGTTGTGAGCCAACCATTGTGGATGCTGGGAACCGACCTCCAGCCCTCTGAAGCAACAATAAATACTCCTAACAGCTGAGGCATCTCTCTGACACCCCCAAATGCTGTTAGGGTAAGTAAATATATTGTGTTGCTGTCTGTTTCTGACAGGGCCTCATGTAGCCCAGTATGGCCTTGTATTTACTGTGTAGCCCCAGATGACTTTGAACTTCTGATCCCCTGCCTCTGCCTCTCGAGTCCTGGGATTACGGCTATGTTCTACCGTGCTCAGTTTATACAGTGCTGAGGATGAAGCCCAGGGCCTTGTGCGTGCTTGGCAAGCACTATCGATTGAGTTGCATCCCAAATTCTGATTTTTTTTTTTAATTGACAAGTGAGCACAAAATCAAGCAACAACCTGGTTCTCTTAGGTGTTTGGTTTCCAGCCGTGCCCAAAGCCAGACCTGGGTACAAGCCAACAGCTAGTGTCAGGACGGCTGCAGATTATCACGGAGGGAAGACTGAACTACACAGCCCTAGCTCCTCAGGGTTCCTGCAGTCCTGCCAAGCCCTCTTCCAGACGGCAGCTTGGAACCTCATCAGCAAGGCAGATGGAACCTCAGGGGTTCTTGTTTAGGAGTCTCAGGATTCCAAGCTGTTAGGATGTGCAGGCTTTGAAAATGCCACACTCCAGGGGAGCTGCATTCTGCTGCTCAGGCATTGCCATGGCACACATGTATGCTTTTCCACGTCTATGACATTCATTTTGTTGTGCGTGTCCCTGGGATGGCTCCCACAATCTCAACAGAGGCGGCATCCACTGTGTGTGTGCGGGACTGGCTCTGTTCCGACCTTCCCTTTCCTTATTCTGGTTAGCTCTCTCCTCCCAAAGGCTTCCACAATGAGCAGCAGATCGTGGCCGAAGGAGCCACCCACCCCTGTCACTGGCTAAGTAGATCAAAGATGATACTGTTTAGCTCTGTCACTAGGAGACTTCGTCCTTTGTGGAGATGTTCCAGCTTAAACTACCAAGTGAAATGCATTATAGACAGGTACGGGACTCTGCAAAAACCTGGGACAGATGCTAATGGCTTTTTGATTAGGCTACTTCATCACACGGTTCTGGCTGCCAGTGTTAGGAGGTGACAGCAACGTGTCTCATAAGAAAAACACGGGTATCTATTGGAAAAAGGAAAGGAAAGGATGAATAGAATTCAGTCACCAAGAAGCGATTTGCAGGGTTTTGGAGGTAGCTCAGTTAATAGAGTGCTTGCCTAATTTAGCACAAGGCCCTGAATTCTGTACCCAGCATCACATCCAATGTGCATGGTTTTTCACTTCAATAAACCCAGTGCCTCAGAAGTAGAAGCAGGAAGATGAGGAGTTCGAGGCCATCCTCTACTACATAGCAGCTCTGAGTCCAGCCTGTCTCCAAACATGGTAGCAAAGAGCAATTTGACCTCCAGGGTTTTAATGGCATCATCAAAGCACACGTTGCTGCAAGAACAGTTTCCTCAGGACCATCACACACATCAGTACTGAGGAGGAAGCCAGATGTGCATGGCCCGCTGTGGGTCCCGTTTATCCTCATACACAGGAAGGAGGGAAACATCCACAGTTAAATGGAGTATGGATATGTAAGGTGATTAGCCAAGGTCTGCTGATTCCTCAACCTCTTTAATTGCTGCAAAGCTCAGAAGTAAATGACTCAGTGACTTTCTTTTCTTTTCAAGAAAGCCTAAAACTAAGAGTTTCACATTTTGTAAACAAACACCCATTTTTAACATTACAAAATCAGATCTAACTTAGTAAAAAAGATTTACAGAACATCAAAGTGAGATCCTCCTCGTCCTTCTCCTCCCCCTTTCTCCCTTTCCTCCTTCTCTTCTTCTTAATATTGGCTTGTTGACACTTGAGAAATTGGTGTGTGTTAATTACTTTAAAAAAATCAACATTAGCCGGGCGGTGGTGGCGCACGCCTTTAATCCCAGCACTCGGGAGGCAGAGCCAGGTGGATCTCTGTGAGTTCGAGGCCAGCCTGGGCTACCAAGTGAGTTCCAGGAAAGGCGCAAAGCTACACAGAGAAACCCTGTCTCGAAAAACCAAAAAAAAAAAAAAAAAAAAAAAATCAACATTAACAGTGAAGAAATAGCCGCATAAAACACAAGAGCCAACTCAAATACCCTTACATCGGATGTTCGCTCACATAGGATTCTTGTGTCCACCCTACCCCATTGCTGGGGTCACAGGCGTATACCACCATGCCTAACTTTCATGTGGATACTAGAGATCAAACTCGGATTCTTATGCTTGTGGAATAAGCACATCAGTGCCCGAGCCATCTCCCTGGCCCCCGTCATTAGCCTTTATAGTCACATATTTGTCACTTGTTAAGCCCATGTACAGCCCATCAGTCCATCTCGTTAAATGATTAACATACTCCCTTCCATGGCTCTACTTATCTGCCATGGTGTCACTGTATTGGTCTTGCTTTGCTTTTAGATTTGTAGCTCACTCTACAATACAGCCAACCTCTTTCATTGATGGTGGCCTCAGGGACTGATTCAGAAACCCAGCCCTGCAAACTTAAAACTCTGCAGACATACACACACAGGGCAGACCTCTGCTTTTCCTAAAGGCTCCCTTCCTCTCCAGAAACTGAATTTTTCATGCAGTAATTAAAATTTGTAGGTCAAGCGTCCCAGGGCACCTCTTGCTAATATGGGAAGGCGGTGATCAGATTCGTTTGTGCGGCTCTTCCCAGTGCTCAGACTTAAAGGATGAAGGGTGACATTTTCCCCCATTTTGTAAATTAATACCATTGATCTGCCTAACAAGAACAAAGTTAGGCTTCAAAATACCAAATGATAAAGAGATTAAGACTTTAAATGGCTTTCCGAAAGGCAACCTCTATTGTAAGGCTGCAAGCAGACTATTGAACTTTCAATTAGAATTTCTAATAGCCTATTGACTTAAATGGATAAAATGTTGCAAGTGATAGCTTTCAAGATGACAGAGATTGTTCTTTCCATTCTGGAATATTACTTTTATAGAGGTATGCTGTTCTGGAGGGAGAATGATGTCGCCTCCTCCCCGTAGAGTGTCTGCTGGATCTCTGCTGCAATTTCTTTAAAGGTGAATAAATGCACTTTAAAAACTGTGTTTTGGAAACACTTACATTTGTGTGTTGGATGAGCACAGATTCTGTGAAATCCTTTATTGTAGCTTCCAGAAGGCCCTTTAGCATTCTGGAAGTCTCCTGAAAATGTTCAAAAAATTTACATATATATATATATGTGTGTGTGTGTGTGTGTGTGTGTGTGTGTGTGTGTGTGTGTGTGTGTGTGTGTTTGTGCGTGTTCAGATACACAGGTGCATGTGTGTGTGTGTGCAGCGAGCATGCTCATGTGTACACATGCATGCGTAGGCCAGAGGTCAACCTCAGGTCTCCTCCTCCATTTTCTTCTCATCCTTATATGGTGATCGCTTTACTGACGAAGCCATTTCCCAGCCCACGATTCTACTGTCCCCCAGTCTCAGGACTAAGCCCAGGGCTAAGGGGATGCTCTACCAGTGAGCCACACTCCCATCCCAGTGCTCTGCTGATAAGAGAACAGTTGAGTGGTTGTGTGCATGCCTTCCTGTGGACCTTCCCTTGTGGGATATCAGCAGTTACGCTGTCTGATGGAGTCGTGAAGATCGGTTCCCCACACCTTGCTCTCTGCCTCTGTTGACTAACACTCAGAAGCTGTGTCTGTCCTCTGCGGACGTCTCCTGAAAGAGTGTGGCCCAGTGTAGGCCTTGTTGTGAAACACTTGCTCTAATACATTTTTAAATACTAATTTTTCAAAAGACCAGCCACCTCTTCTAGGATAAAGGGTTAATATTATGCTTATGTTACAGTGCATTAAAAACTCTAATTAAAACAGCATTACATTCCCATCTGCCAATCTCCAGTAATCTTCTTTAATTGCAGTAATTAAACTATATTTACATGTTCAGAATACTTGTAATTTAGCAAATTGCACTCTCTGCTCTACATTTAATCAAACAACCAGTTCCAGTATATTTAGTGTGGAAAGAAGTAATTTCAATGTTTTGATTACTATAGCAGATTTGACAGAGTAAGTGCCCCTCTAGTAGAGGCCTTGAAAGGGAAGGCAAACATGAGATACAGTCATGGATTTGATTGTCGTTCGAATGCCTAATTGCATGTTGGAGGATTAACTATTAAAGGATATCATGGCTGTGCTTGATATTTAGACACAAGTGATATGATAGCCAGCAGCCACTGTCTCTCTCGGAAACTGGTTAGAGGCAAAACCTTGTGAGGTCATTGGGAAATCTACGAAGACCTTTGTCTATCTTCTTTCTTTCAAGCTTAAGGACTATTTTATTCTATTTTGAAAAAAAAAATCAGCATGTCACCAAATTGTAAATCCTACAGAGTTGTAAGTCCTTCAGAGGAGGGGAGAGAAACCCCCCACCTTTCAAGTTAGGTGTGGAGGTGAGTCAGCAGCTGTACAGAGGGTGGCGTCTTCGGAGAAACAGTGAGAGTCTAGGGTGTCTGGGAACGCATGCTGAGGATTTGGACAGGATCCAAAGAAGAGACTTCAAAGGGAGAAGGGGAGAAGTTAAACTTTTGGGTGAGGACTTAGAAAAGTCTGAGGGTCGGCATCAGGGAGGGTTAGTATCACTGAAGGCCAGCATAGGTGCGGGTGAGCATCGGTGAGGGTCAGCATGGTGAGAGTCAGCTACGGTGAGGGTCAGCATGGTGAGGGTGAGCATTGGTGAGGGTCAGCATGGTGAGGGTCAGCATAGGTGTGGGTCAGCATAGGTGAGGGTCAGCATAGGTGAGGGTCAGCATTGGTGAGGGTCAGCATCGGTGAGGGTCAGCATTGGTGTAGGTGAGCATTGGTGAGGGTCAGCATAGGTGAGGGTCAGCATAGGTGAGGGTCAGCATAGGTGAGGGTCAGCATTGGTGAGGGTCAGCATCGGTGAGGGTCAGCATAGGTGAGGGTCAGCATCGGTGAGGGTCAGCATGGTGAGGGTCAGCATCGGTGAGGGTCAGCATGGTGAGGGTCAGCATCGGTGAGGGTCAGCATTGGTGTAGGTGAGCATTGGTGAGGGTCAGCATAGGTGTGGGTCAGCATAGGTGAGAGTCAGCATCGGTGAGGGTCAGCATGGTGAGGGTCAGCATGGTGAGGGTCAGCATCGGTGAGGGTCAGCATGGTGAGGGTCAGCATCGGTGAGGGTCAGCATTGGTGTAGGTGAGCATTGGTGAGGGTCAGCATAGGTGTGGGTCAGCATCGGTGAGGGTCAGCATTGGTGTAGATGAGCATTGGTGAGGGTCAGCATTGGTGTAGGTGAGCATTGGTGAGGGGTCAGCATTGGTGTAGGTGAGCATTGGTGAGGGGTCAGCATGATGAGGGTCAGCATAGGTGAGGGTCAGCATAGGTGCGGGTGAGCATCGGTGACGGGTCAGCATCGGTGAGGGTCAGCATTGGTGAGCATTGGTGAGCACAATCAGCATAGGTGAGGGTGAGCATGGGTGAGGGTCAGCATTGGTGAGCATTGGTGAGCATTGGTGAGCACAGTCAGCATAGGTGCAGGTGAGCATCAATAAGGGTCAGCATTGGTGAAAAAACGTCCGCATTGGCCTGGGTTAACATGGATTGCAGAGGCTCTGGAAGCCGGTGTCTGTCAGCCATAGTCAATAGTGGCTCCCGTGTCTTCTACCCGAGATCCCAAGGCTTTCCGTGCAGTCTGTCTGTTTCACACCTTCAAGTCAAGGTAGGAAAGAAATCCGTGTTGAAGAACAGCAACAACAAAAATGTTTGTGGTGTCCCTCCAAGGTGAATGAGTCTCTTCTCTGGGTCTCCTGACGTGTCGGGTTTGGCTCTGGTCTGTTTCTCTACATCTGGCCCATTAGTGAGGCCACCTCTTACCTTCCTTTTTTTGTTGTTTTGTTTTGTTTTGTTTTCTTTTCTTTTGTTTTGTTTTGTTTCCAGACAGGGTTTCTCTGTGTAGTTTTGGTGCCTGTCCTGGAATTCGCTCTGTAGACCAGGCTGGCCTCGAACTCACAGAGATCTGTCTGGCTCTGTCTCCTGAGTGCTGGGATTAAAGGCGGGCGCCACCACCGCTCAGTCACTTCTTACCTTTTATGTTTGCTTTTTACTGCTTCCCTCCACCAGGTTGTTCCACTGGATCCATCTCTTCAGCATGTTAAGAACAAACAACATTGCTAACAATGATTACATTAGAATCTGTTAATCAGCCCTAGACCTTTTAAAAAAAAATACACACTATTACCTTATTGCAGAGAGCCTGTACGCTCTGGTTATACATTTGGGGTGCTGGGTATGGCTCTCCAGTTTGTTTTCTAAAATAGTATGTCAGTTTATTCATTGTAATAGTTGAGGTAAAGGCTGGGGAGACAGGTCAGTGAGGAAAGTACTTCCCTTCCCTTGCAAGCATCAGGAATTTAGTTCTCTTCCCATTATCCAGGTTTCTTTTCCTTTCCTTTTCTTTTTTTTAAAGCAGGGAATTATGGTGGGTACCTGTAATCCCAGTGCTGTGGAGGCAGACATCAGTGGATCCCTGAGACTCGCTGGTCAGCCAACCAACCTTGACTTCTTAGCCAGCACCGGGCCGGTGAGAGACCCTGTCTCAAATAACAAGGTGGACAGCCTGTGAGAAATGACAGTCACAGTTGTCCCCCAGGCCTTCACACGTCTACATGTGCACCCATAGGAACACACAGAGAAACACAGACATAACACACATACACAACACCGACACTCGAGCAGACACTGTCCAAACAAAAACAAGTGGGAGAGACTTTCTCTTTCCCGGTAGCTACTTTCGAATTATACAGTTCTAGCAGTACTTCTTGGAGAGGTCCACTCTTGGTTTTCAGGTAATATAGTACATCAGTTGGAATTATGCCTTAATGAAAATGGAATGATATGCCATGCTCCTGTGGATGCTGGACTTAAGCCTTGCTTCTTGACCAGGTGCAAAGGACAAAGCTACTCAGTTAAAAATGATATATAGCTTTGAGGATCTATGCCTTCTTGTCATGGTTCAGCTGGTGACTTGCTATGATACTGGGTAACAAGTTTTAGTGCTTTAAATGTCGCATGGGCAGAGACAGTGCAGCAGGTAGGGCCTTGGATTTTGTTGTCCATGAAGAGGTCAAGGTGAAGAATCTTGGCATAAAAAATGCTAGATCCAGCCTGTGGCCGGAAGAACCTTTCTGTAGAACTCCTTTCTTTGTTAGCCATGTGAAAATTTAGCTGCTAAAAAATAAAACAACACCCTTTCTCCCTGATGCTCTACTCACAAAGAAATTGTGATTAATTTATGTTAGCTGCCTATAAAATATAGATACCGGGACAAATGAAGCCTGCTAAAATGAAATTCAAAGTCACGTGTTGCTGGCAGGCTGCACAAATGAGGTCTTAGCTTCCCAGAGAGGCTATGTATGAAGCAGAGGAAGGGGCAAGCCAGGGTTGATATCTGTCTGCTGGCTTCCTCTTCAAACGCCCTGGTGTGTCGCCTGTGAAATGGGAGGAACTGAGCACATGTTAATTATTGAGCTGTTTGTTTTTCTCGGTGTGACTTATCATCTGTATCTAAGTATGGGGAAGCATGCCTCTGCATACCCATGTGTGCACCTACATGTACATTACAGCATCTACAGGCCTTAGGAATGAAAATGATTGGACCACTAAAGTTTCAGAAGTTTCTTGGAGGCACAACACAGATATGTACATGAGGAATGAGGCAGACCTAGATAGTGTAAGCTGTAGACTTCCCCCGGGACTCCATTTTAGATATATGGTGTATAGACCTCTTTCCCAAACTCTTGTTATTCTGAAACTGTGAACAAAGGGTATAGGGGAGGTTTAACTCTCGTTAGTTATTTCACACTTTCTCCTTAGAAGTGCTCATGAACAGAAAAAAAAAACCAACAATATTCTAGTAATTATTATAAAACCTCAGATATTCCCTAATCTAAAAATTAACATGTCAAAGTTCTGGATAATTAAGAATACACTTCATGACTGCAGAAGATGAGCTCTTCTTACTCTGTTTTTATTGTTTTCCTGTGGGGTGGAGTCTGAGGTAGGGTCTCATGCAGGCAGGCATTGGGATTGGTATATAGCCAAAGACTTGAATCTTGAACTCTTAGTTCTCCTGCCTCCAAGTTTCTGAGTGCTGGGGTCACAGGTGTGTACCATCACTATTGGTTTCCATGGTGCTGGGGACAGAACCCAGCACCTTGTGCACGCTGGGCAAGAGCTCTGTCCACTGAGCCACATTCTCATTGTAAGCTTATCCCATTCTTGGTTTGTTTGTTTGTTTGATACAGGTTTTCTTCGTGTAGTTTTGGTGCCTGTCCTGGATCTCACTCTGTAGACCAGGCTGGCCTCGAACTCACAGAGATCTGCCTGGCTCTGCCTCGGGCAAGTGCTGGGATTAAAGGTGTGCGCCACCACCGCTCAGCGTTTATCACATTCTTGATCCTCACTGGAAATGCAGGTGTCAAGGTCAGCATCCTTAGCATATTGTAACATGTAAAGTCTAGAACTTTCTGCCTCTATGTAAGAGGATGTGGGAACAGATGCAGCGAGACGCTAGCATTTAATTCCACAAACCAGAGTTTTAGCATTTACATTTGTGCTCACTTCACACATCCTTCCACAGCATTAGGAAGTAACTCGGTGCTGCCGGAAAGGCAGTAACTCCTTTTGGGAAAGCTTTCATTTTCTTCCCTCCCAGTTGCGGGAAGGTGTTTTGAGATACAGACAGCCTTCCTATGTAGTCTCTTCTAAATGCCAAGTTGGGGGCTGGGGAGCTCAGTGGATAAAGTGTTTGCCATGCAAGCTTGAGTACCTGACTTTGAATCTCCAGCACCCACATAAAGCCAGCTATGGTACACAGACCTACTGTGAGACGGCAGGTAGAGACAGGAGAATCGCCCACAAGCTCTCAGGCCATCCTGTCTTGAGTACACGTCAGTGCATGACAAGACAGACCCAGCCTCAAACTACCAGGAAAGCTGACAGACATTCGTGGTTGTGATCTGACCTCCCACAGCACACATACACACAGTAGATGCACAGGCACACAGATCATGCACTTCAAACTAAAGTTAAATAAGTTAAATCTTGTGAAAAATGCCCTGGTAGCCTTTATATACAAATCACATGGAATTCAAACTACCCTCTGAAGCAGAGTGGATTTTCCACAAAACCTTTGTCCTCATCAGAGTTTTGATTTTCTGTCTTCCATTGTTTACTTAGATAGTATAGTAGGTACCGAATAGCAACTTTATTGTTTAATAAGGGACATAATAATAATAATTTACTGTCTAATAAGATATTTTAGGTCTTCATGAGCATGATTTAGTCTTCTTCCAGCAAAGCGCTTCCCACCTCAGCAGAGACCTGAGTTCTCAGTCAGGTTGTCCAATTGCTTTGTAATGAACTCTTTCCTAAGTAACAGCGTTACCTGTGAAATACCTTGTTCTATGTTATTAATGGACCCCAGAACGAAAGCCTCAAAGACGTTGAGAAGTTTGCAATGCAGAGAAAAGAAAGGGGGCAGAATTTATTGCCAGTTCAATGCAGTGCTAGTTAGAAGCCTTTGAGCTATCATATTTATTCCCCTGCAGCAGCGTGGAGCCCTGGGTAGAGCTGCCGTGAGCTACAGCCTATGAAGACGTTCCGCCAAAATCTGCCTTCGTTATTTAAGGCCCGGCCTGACTGCTAGAATTTAACATAGTGACAACTTCCTCAGGTGGGGACTGGGGAGGTGGGGGTGCCGATATTTTACAACCTGCGAAGTTAAGCATTAAGATAGTCAGGGCCCAGCTCTCATTAGCTGAATGGTAGATTTTTCTAATTAGTTCTTTCTACAGCAATTAGAGAAGACCGGTCTAATCACTTCATGCGAAACCAATCCTCAGGCTCTCAGAAAGAATGCCCTTGGCTTCTCTTTCAGATTGCAGTTTTTCGGTTTTTTCCGCATGCCCTCTGAGAAGGGCGTCTGTGGCCCACGCTTAGTTTTAAAGGTGAGCGGGCTGCACGGGGACGTGTGTGCACAGCTGACCAGCGTGATTAGATGAAAGCCGTTGTCGCTGTCCTGCTTGAACTAGAGAAGCTCTGCTCTGATGCCTTCCTTGCGTGGTGAAATGGGGATGGAGACTGCAGCAACCATGCGCCATTTAGCATGGCTGCTACTCCACAGAGAAGAGAACATGACGTATGTTAGATTCAGAATGCATTTGGGGCCTAGGGCCGTGGGGCTTGATTCCCTAGCCTCTGCGGGACCCCGACACCCCCATTTGTATCTGCTGATCTATGCAGGTAGACCTCCCTCTCTCTCTTTCTCCCAACTCCCCTCCATTTCTCTCCGCCCTCCCTTTCTGCCTCAGAGCACGATGGCTATTTCAGAGTCCTTCTCAGA
The DNA here is from genome assembly GCF_049852395.1 of Peromyscus maniculatus bairdii. Lineage (NCBI taxonomy): Eukaryota > Metazoa > Chordata > Mammalia > Rodentia > Cricetidae > Peromyscus > Peromyscus maniculatus. The sequence continues at coordinate 23,526,065 of NC_134874.1, read as the reverse complement.
TGTTCACTGCCCATCCATTGCTCGCCATTCTTCAGTTGACCCAACTGTCAGCATCAAAGTTGGCGATGTTCACTGGAACTACAAAGGAAGTGGATGGCAGTGTGGGGTCCCGCAGCACATCAACCGTTTCCTCCTCTGGGAGAGAATCCCCTTGTATACAAGAAGATGGATGGAAAATGCTGAGTGTGTGTGTGTGTGTGTGTGTGTGTGTGTGTGTGTGTGTGTGTGTGTGTGTGTTGACCAAGAGAAAAGCAGGCATATTCACCCTCCAAAAGCTGGCTTGTGTGGTCCATTACTACGCTCTTAACCTCTCAGCAGAACTTCTGGGATGATGTTACTGTGGCTGCGAGTCAGAGCCCAGATCCTAGCAGTCGCCTGACAAGCCAGATTTGGTCATCCGTCCTTAATGGTCCCGTTAGGGACAAAACAGTGACAAGCAGAAAAGGGAGATTTAGTCAATCTGACCATATTGGGAAGAGGGACAAAAAGATCTGCTGACACTCCCCCCTCCAAAGTCCATCTTTGAGGTCCTAACATGAGGTCTGGGTTTAAATAGAGAATAAGAGGTATGCATTGCAATGTTAAGCAGTTTTGGACAAGGGGTGGTTCTGCCCATCATTGACTCGTCATGGTCTTAGCTCCAGTCTCTCCTCTGCAGAGATCTGACAGCTTGTCGGGTTATGTGAAATCTCTTCTTGGGAGACAAGTTCCTCCTTCAGATGCTTCAGCCCTTTCCTTCCTTCCTGGGGGAATTCCAGTTCCTTGGAGTCTGTCTGCATAGTCTGACTGTCCGAAGGAGAAAGACACACGTGCCTTTGCAGAATGTCTTCACTCCTGGCAGGATGGTTACATCGAGGAAAGCGTCACATCTGCATCATTTAATGCAGAGGCCACACGTGACCACTGAACAACTTAGTGATCCTGAGAACTTTTCCATTTCTCTTCATTTTATATTTAGTTGAAACTTAGCGGTGATTCGAGTGGCTGGTGACTACTGTGTCAGACGTGTGGGTTTTGGTTTCTTACACCTCCTCCCCCCGCCCCCAGCTGCATGGCCACCCTATCTGTCATCTTTTGTTCCCTCTGGAACTTTTTCTCTTGTTCTGTGGAAGCCAACATCATGCTTGTGTTATCCACACATCATTGTGTTTTCCACCAAGCTAGTGGTTTACTATGAAGGTGGAGAGGAGAGGCCAAGAAAGAGCTTGGCAGATCAATACAGGCTTGAGGATCAGAGGTCAGATACCCAGTACTCATGTCAGTCTCATGGCCTGCCTATCACATCCCAGGGCTCAGGAGATGGAGATCGGGAATCCCCGGAGCATGCTGACTATCTCTAGACTGTCTGAATCATTTTTCTCTGAATTCAAGTGAGACACTCTGCCTCAGTCTATAAGGTGAAGAGGAAATTGGGGGAAAAGACTTGACATCAGTCATCATCCGGCCCATAAATACTCATGCACCCACAAAAACATTAACGCTCACACGTTAGAACATGCATGCACACCACACACACAAACACATGTAATAAATAAATAAAAGGCAAAGAAGACCTTGTAATCTTTTTTTTTTTTAAGCCAGAGTACCGACTTTGTCTCTCAAAGGAGAGATGGACAGAATCTATCCATGTCAGCCTGACAATAGGACCTTCCAAATCTCAATGATAGAGCAATATTGAACAAGTCTCCAAACACCTAGATGAAGTGCATGCAAATGCCTTCAACAGCCTCCCCATGATGTTTTAATTATCATTAATTAAAGTAAACAGAAATGGAATATTTAATCATCTTCATCAATGATGTTTAACAAATGTTTTAACTTTACTCATGGTCGTTAGTGGTGCTGTTGTAGAACTCTCCAGCTCATGCTGAGCCAGGGGGTTCCCAGAATGAGTGTCGCAGCCAGCCTGCCCACCGCTCCCATGTCAAGAAGGCTCCTTTCGGTCTCTGAGACCCCGGAATTGACTCCTGTTTAAAGGAAACTGGGAAGAACCCTGAACTTGGATAGTCCTTGGAGTGCATGGTGATTTTCTTGGGAAACACTTGGGAAGACCTACTGTGTGCTAGGAAGTTTAAAAGTCGCTGGGAATGCACAGAAGTGAACGCAGGCCTGGCGGTGTGGATTAGTGGTAAGAGATCTTTCCTAGCAACGTTATAGGCTTTATTTTCAGTCGTCAGAGCAGAAAAATAAAATAAAATAAAGGCCACACTGTGGTAGTAACCTCCATTGTAACCTCAAGCTACTGACACATAAATAGCTAATAGTAACACCATATAATAAATAGTATATCCAAAGTGTAGAGTGAGATATGGAAGAAAATCAGAAGGTTAATATATTATATACTGGCATGGAAAAATGGCCTTAAATAACCTTGTGTAATAAAAATGAATAAATAAAGCAAAAAAGAAAATCAGCTGGAGAGATGGCTAAGTACACACACACACACACACACACACACATACACACACACACACACACAAATAGACTCTTACCGGCATTTTAGGATTTGCTGGGTCTAAAGAGAAGGCAGAGCATTTCCTAATGAAGGTTATGTTACCAGGCCTAAGATCCTCAGTGAACATGGAATGGCTACCTTCCCTGAGTTTCTGACAGGAAGCATGGATGGTTTGACCACTGGTACCATGTGGTAAGTTTTAGATGTATTCAGAGCCAGGATTAAGGTGAGACAAGAGATATACCTGAGGCACAGAATTCACGGAGGCACTTGCTCTGAGGGTGATACCGGTTCAGTGCTGGTATTGACAAGAGCCTAGGCTTGATTCTAAAACTGTGTGCCTGAGGCACTTCACCTACCTGTCTCCATCCTGACCCTCAGACACGACTCTTGATTTTTATGCAGAGAAGCGCTCAAAGGGAAAGTGTTGGAGGAACTTACCCAGCTCAGTACTGTAGATAGGGCAAGGGACACAGTCATGAGACTCATAAGTTACAGCCAGAAGGATGCTGGGAGGGAACGTGAAGGATGGGAATGAAAAGAGCCCAACTGTGCTGCAGCTACACTCCAAGGATCATTTCCTGTCCTGAGCTTGGGATTTCTGCCCTGCCCTCAAGGTCATGCATGGCCAAGTCAAACCAGCCCTGACCTGTCTGCTTACAACTGTGCACTGGACTTCATTTTGAAGGAGTTGTGCAAAATCTGTAGTTTGAAAAACATGTCTGGACCCCCATGGACGTGTTCTGCCTGTTGGTCTTACATATTCAGAGAACAGCCGTCTTGGTGGCTCTCTAAATTCAGTGACCTTATTTTAACAGATGATCAACACAACATAGAACCTTTGGAGGATTAGGAGACATTTTAGAGAGTTTATCAAGAATAAGCAAAGATGACATTTGGCTAACAGTATGTCCCTTCCCTACAAAACCATTTGTTTTGGAACAAAGTTTTCCCACTTGAGAAGTTGAAAATTACCAATACTGTTTATAACTCCTTCCCATACCAAGCCTTGGGATGTGTTCAGGAGGCATCCAAGAAGACGTTTATGTGGGGAAACATGGACTAGGAGTCATCTTGGCTCTCTGGGCTGTCTGCTGTTCTCTCTTATTGTGCTACGATTGCTCTAGCAGGCAGGTGCCTATTTGCAGAGCCAGGTCTGTTGTGCCTTTGATTCGAAGCAGTTCAGAAACAGTAAGCATGTGGCTGTTGGTGGACTATTCTGAGCTTCCTGGGTCCTCATTCTCTGTATCCAGCAAGATTGGGAAAATGCATGACGTTTCACAGAAGGTCCTGCAAAGTAGCATCACCTAAACTCAGTCCCCGTGCCCCCGGGTGTAGACTTATACACCCTAACGGTTGAGTGTCTGTTAAAGGCCATCTCATACAGTTTCTGTACAGAGAATCTTCTCATGGCCTGTTCCCAAATAGCCCTTGGGCCATGGGTTCCCATGACAGTGTCCTGTGACAGTGACCTCTGTGTCATTGTTAGCCAGTTTAACTTCCATTTCCCCTGCTTTCCTCTCTAAGTTTCTTTGGTAGTACATTTTGATTTCTTTGTGTGTGTGTGTGTGTGTGTGTGTGTGTGTGTGTGTGTGTGTGTGCGCGCGCGCGCGCGCGCGCGCGCGCCCCTGTGTTTACCTCTGTGTATGGTGGGGGTTGGGGGTGGCAGAGGTCAAACTTAGAATTCATTGTCCACCTTGTTTTTTCAAACAGGGTCTCTCAGTAGCCTAGATTTCACCAAGCAGGCTAGGCTGGCTAGCCAGTGAGTCCCAGGGATCTTTCTGTCTCCTCTTTCCCTGGATGAGGAGTAAAAACACAGACCACCACACCCAACAATTTTTTTACATGAGTTATGGGGATCAAAGTCAGGTCCTTGGTCATTCAAGACATCCCCAACCTTACGTATCCGTTTGAAGATGCGTTGCATCTTCAAATCAGCCCCTTAACTTCTGATTGCTGTGGCCACTTCCCACCTACTCTCAGCTCCTTCTTAGAGGTTTAAGTCGTATTGTATCCTTCCGGAACTGAAGCCCCTCTGTCCCTTTAAGCCTCCTCCTTTCAGAGCGTTTGATTCCTGTGGCTGCTCCTTTGAAATTTTGTTTGCCTATTGTACTAGCTGCTGCGGTTTTGCGTGTCACCTTGACACAAGCTAGAGCCAGAAGAGAGGAGGGTGCCTCAGTTGAGGGAATGCCTCCCTGAGATCCAGCTGTAAGGCATTTTCTCAGTTAATGATCAATGGGGGAGGGCCCAGCCCATGGTGGGCAGTGCCATTCCTGGGCTGGTGGTCCTGGGTTCTATAAGAAAGCAGGCTGAGCAAGCCAGTAAGCTGCAGCCCCACCACCACCACCACCACCACCACCACCACCACCACCACCACCACGCCCTCTGCCTCAGCTCCTGTCTCCAGGTTCCTGCCCTGTTTGAGTTCCTGTCCTGACTTCCTTCAGTGATGAACAGCAATGCTGAAGTGTAAGCCAAATAAACCCTTTGCTCCTTAACTTTCTTTATGATCAACTAAGATCCACAAATATTGAATGGAAATTAAAAAAAAACAGTCAATAGGTTTAAAGTTTATGCTGTCCTGAAGAGTGCGGTAAAGCCATACTTAGTGCCTGTCCCATATACTCATCATATGAGTCATCCTTTTATCCAGATAGTCCACAGTATTAGCTGTGCAATTCTCTTGCCCTTTACCTAAGCCTGGTCTCCACATCCCATGAGTCACTTAGTTATATTTGGTTATCAGGTAGGTTGTCCTGGAATGCATCTCTTCTATCCTGTGCCAAGATGCCCATGGCTTTGACTTCATCTTGCATTAGGTGTTGTGATGCTTTGTTATTGGAGTGGTTAGGCTTCCCACCATCCTCAAGAGGCCAGTTAAACAGACGCAATCATGGAATGTGGAGAAAGGAGATGTATCAGATGTGGCCACACAGGGAAAGGGGACAGAGAAGTCCAGTGGCCAACCCAAGCCCATTTTTGGCTTCTGATAAGAGATTTATGTGTAAATGGACACCAGAGGTGTGGGTAGATGAGCAAGTATTCCTGGTTGAGGTTCTGTCCCACCCACTGTTGGCCATCCTTGTCTCTGCTCCAGTCTCTCCTGCTAGGCCGTCTGAACAAGATGTCAGAGCTGTGTGAAATCTCTTTCCAGGCACCAGGCTTCCAACTGCTTCTTTCTCCCAACACTACTGAGGAAATTCCAGTTCCTTAGAGGCCAGTGTTTCTGATAGTGGTCCCATAGGCAAGCAGTGGCTTCCGTTGTCTCATTAGACATCCTCACCTCTGTCAGGGCTCTGACTGACTTAAATCATCCATCACAAGATAGGAGAGTGCTGTATTGGAAAGGAAAGGGAAGGGAGGAGGGGCTGGAGAGGCAGAAAAACCATATGAGACTGGTCACATAACATTTATTATAGTAAAGTGTTAATGGTTTATCTGTGTTCTTACATTAAGTATTGTTAATCTCTTACTTTGACTAATTAATAAATTGAGCTTTACCACAGGAATGTATGCATATGGAAAAACAGTCTATTGAGGGTTCTGTACCGCACTTTCAGAAGTGCGGTGAGGATCTTTGCAGGCATTTCCCACGAGAAAAGAGACGTGGACTAGGGAAAGGTAGGCTATAACCTGTCATTTCTTATTGTGGTGCGGCAGGAATGGAGTTATATCGTCCTCCTTCGCCTCCTCCACCTCTTCTCCTCTTCTTCTTCCTCTCCAACCTCTCCTCCCCCTCCTCCTCTCCTTTTTCTTCTCCTCCTTCTTCTTTTTTACTCCCCCCCCCTCAAAATTCAGGGTGAAACTGTCTTAATCAGGTCAGTTCACCTCCCCAGGCAGCAAACCACTTCCCCTTGCCTTTCTGAGCTACCCAGGGAACGTCTGCTTTATTTTAGAACATAGTCTGGAAACTTGATTACTATCAGGTAATACCTTCTTGTATAAAACAACCTGCACCTCACACAATCATCTTTACTTTTAAAATCTTTTGGCCTTTGTTGTGTTAGAATGAAGCATTGGAGCACAATCCAGGCACCCAAACCAACCTGGGTCCATTATCCACACACATGTAGCTTCTGAGGTCTGTGTGCCATGGTCATACCCTGCCCATGGAGGAATGTATGTGAGTGTTGGTGAATGGCTTGGTAACCTTGAACAGATAGATAACTCAAGGATAGCACATCTGCCCCAGCCATATGAAGGATGCACACACTCACCCCCTTCCCAGGACACTGGCTTTATCTGTGCATGTTTGGGAGCGCAGCTCAGCATGTTTCCACTGCATTAAGTTCCACGCTGCTGTTTCTCCCTGAATGGCTTCCTCTACATCCTGCAATCCTCCAGAATGTACTTGGGATAGGTAGTTATTACATTTTCCATCACTGTGATAAAAACAAGTTAAGGGAGAAAGGATTTATTTGGGCTCCTTTGGTGGTGGGGAAGGCCTGATCAGATGGCATCATCCGCAGTCAAGAAGCAGGGGAGTGCTGGTCCTCAGCTCATTTTCTTGTGGGGAATGGGGAAGTCCTGAGTGCAGTGGTTACCTGGGCATTGCCATGTCAATGACCCCAGTCAGGTTCAAGCAAATGGCAAAGTCTTGCCCTGGTTCATGTGTGGATGTTGACAGGTTCAGGCAAATGGCAGAGTCTTGCCCCGGTTCATGTGTGGATGTTGACAGTCTGTACAGAAATTATTGACTACGGCTTCCTCCTCAGGGATGCTTACAGCTTACAGAGACCTCATACTGAGATGAGCTAACCATGACTCCTAACTCAGTGGTATATAATAAATTCCCTGAGTGCATCTCCATCAGCATGCATGGCCCATCTGATCCCAGCTCTTCTGTACTTGGATCTGTGTGTCTGTCCTTTCTTCCTTCCCTCCTTGCCCCAGCTACGTGGGGCTCCGCACTTCCTCATTTTTATTCCATCTGGGATATCAGCCCATGGGATGGTGCCACCAGTAATCAGGGTCCGTCTTCTTACCTCAGTGAGCCTAATCTAGAAACTCCCTCACAGACATGCAGTTGGCTTGTTTCCTAGGTGATTCTAGTTCCTGTGAAGTTGATAGTCAAGTCAGTATTAAGTATAATGGTGGTCAAGAACTAGTCCGGGTGTTTTGTTCTTCTTCTCTCCTATAATCCCTCCAGATGCTATGTGAAATAGATACACCATTGTCATCCTCTGTTTCACTCACCTGAGGTTTGAAGAAGTGAACTAGATCACCAAAGCAGATGTCACACTGGTCCCCAAGCATCCCATCTAAGAAACCTCTGCTCCCTGACTTCTCCAGCTCTAATTCTGTGCTGGTGACGAGGGGTCCTAGCGCAGCCTATAGGCTTATTGATTGTACCACCACTTGGCACACAGCGAGGCGGATCTAAATCGGCCCTTGAATAATAGAATTTTCATGAGTGATTAACGTAAAAGCTGGGATTTAGAGATTGAGCATTGATTGTTAAAGGATAAATGCTATTTGGAGCATCTTACTGGATTTGATTAAAGTGAAATTCAAAAACCATCACAAAGATGATTATTTAATAGTGGGACTACACGGACCTTTTTTGTGGCTTAAGTCATCGACACTTCTGTGGTTATTGTCTCAGTGCACAAAACCAGAGTATAATTGACCCTTAGAAAGTTGGAGGCTAGGATCTTCTTTGACAAGCTACTGTGAGCTTGATTTCACTGTAGCATAATCATCCGTTGAAGACTATGGTTCTGTTGTATGTTGCTGGGGTTTTTTTCCCTCCTGCCTTGTATATTCTTGTGCATAATACATACTTGAGGACAGATAGACAGACAAAGATCATTTTATATATTCCCCAGGGGCTCCAGATTCCAGAGAGATTTAATTTCTGAGTGAGAGTGGGGGAACCTATTAGCCTGTTAGAGTAGCTCCTCCGGTATACTGCTTGCCTAACATATACCAAGTCCTGGGTTTGATCCCTTGCTCTGCATAATCCTTGGCATGGTGCTGCCAACAGCGGTCATCCTAGAAGTTCAAGGTTTTATGTCTACATTGGAGTCCAGCCTGAGTTGGGGTCTAGAGAGATGCTTCTTTGGTTAAGAGCATGCACTGTTAATGCAAGCAGACTGGGATTTGGTTCCCAGCACCCACGTTGGAAGGCCCATAAGCTCCTGTAGATCCTATGCCTTGGGTCTCTTAATCACTAGGATGCTGATACCCAGGTCCCATTCTGGTTGTCACACCTGGGGAGTGAAAGCTACTCTTTCCTGGATGGGAAACCGTTACAAACGAGCAAACAGAATGCTGTATGTAGCACGCTGGGTCTCTCCTGTTGCCACTAAAGGTTAGAAGGGTTTCTGTTTGGAGGTGGAGTCACCAAATAGGCAGTGCTGGAGGAGCTTCAACATCTGGATGGGACGAGTTGGAGTAGGATGAGTGCACTGCACCCCAGGCTGCATCTCACGGTCAGGGATGTGGCTTAGATCACGTTACTTAGAAGGCAAGCGCAGGATAATAGTATTTGTGAATTGTATAGATGTAAAGTGTACAATGTCATGGCCTGCTGTGCACGATTAGTCGCTAGTGGAGATTTCATGTGAATGTTGTCCAGTGGGACAGATGGTTAATATGCTACCTTCTCTATTTACCTTTCGGGATGGAGTGACGTCACCTGAAGACTCCAGAGACCATTAAGTCAGAAGTCTTACAGATTTCCTGGGTCTTTAGTCTTTCTTTTAGATTGATTTATGTTACTTTATATATATGTGTGTTTGCAAGAGATCAAAAGAGGGTGTCAGATCCCCTACAATAGCCATGACAGATGGTTGTAAGCCACCACGTGGGTGCTGGGAATCGAACCAGGATCCTCACAAGAGCAGCAAGTACTCTAAACTACTTAGTCATTTCTCCAGCTCTGTGTTTCTTTTCCATTCTAGTGTATGTGTGTGTGCACGCATGTTATAAGGTATATAGGTTCTTTGAGTCTACCATGTAGGTCTCAGAGATAGAACTTGGGATGTCAGACTTTTTGCAAGTGCTTTTACCCTGCTCAGCCATCTTGTTAGCTCTTACTGGATCTTCTTTTTATTCATGGACTTGAAAGCACAGATGGGGAAAAAAAAATCAATAAATAAAATGAGAGCTTCATTTTTGTTGATCAAAAATTCCTTTTTCCATGGTTTTCTAAATTCCTTGATTATGATTTTTATTCTCAGGGTGGTGGCTTCAGCATCCTGTTGTGAGTGCTTGCAAGCAGTGCGGGAGGGTACATTTCCGGTCTCTTTTAGAAGGGAGGCTGGGCACTGTACACTCCAAGGGAGTGGAAACCCCTCCCAGCCGCTTCCACCAGGACGGCGCTTTCCTCTCTCTGTCCATCGCTCCATCCCCCACCACTCCTAAGGGCTCTAAATTACTTAAGAACAGGAAGCACAGCCTTGAACCTGTCAGCTCCCCACCCCCCTCCGTCCCCCGAGTCTTTGCTCTGAGCACACTCAAAGCCCAGCTTCGGCGTCAGGAGACCGCATGCCAGCATCTGGTGTTAATATCCACTGTTGACATTTGGCGAATGAGAACATGAGCTATTAGGAGAGATGTTTGCTTGTACCTAATTAATGTCCCCTTGTATCCCTTCTTGTTGTCAGCTCCACTTCCCCCTTCCCGGCTTGGCATTTCAGTCGACTGACTAACTTTAAAAGTTAATTATTTCTCTGTTGAATGCTAAATGCCGCCTTTTTTTTTTTTTAATTCTGTGACTCAATGTGAATTATTAGTTCTCAAAAATTTTTTAAAAAGAAAAAGAGCTGAGCAATTATCAGCTCTTCACCTGCAGCCAGAGTTCTTCTGGCTGATCACTTCTGTAAATGCTGAAGTCTGGTAAGATGGACGTCTCTGGAAGATGTTAGCTCCCTTCTCCCTGTGTTCCTGTGTGCACCTTGTTTCTTCCTGTGCAGGGATCATGTGAGATCCTGCAATGTCATCCCATAGCAACAACCGCTCACAAGGCCAGGTCTTCCTAGTTCGTTTAGCTCCAGTCTCCAATCACTGTTCAGAATCACTTGGCATTTCCGGTAGGCTCAGAAGTAAAGAACCTACAAGATAAGAAAGTCGAAGTAGCTTTCTTAAATGTCTATCTCCATGGCAATTGGCACCTCTTAATTCACCTTCAGATACATTCACGGAGTTTTCACTAACAGTTACTTTGTGCCATGGTTCGTGACTGAGTTTCCATGATCCTCTTTGTGTATACATGCTCATCTTAAATTTGTAAGTCATTTGTTCTGTGCTTTTGTATATACATCTTTATGTGTTTGAAATTTGCATGGAGTTACCCATGTATTTATTTATGTTTGGGTGTAGAGACCAGAAATGGATATCTGGTGTCTTCTTTAATTGCTCTGCAATATTTTGAAAATTATTTTTATTACATTTTGTTTATTGTGCCAGGCAGTGGTAGCACATGCCTTTAATCAAAGCACTAGGGAGGCAGAGCCAGGCGGATCTCTGTGAGTTCAAGGCCAGTCTGGTCTACAGAGTGAGTTTCAAGACAAGCCCCAAAACAACACAGAGAAACCCTGTCTCAGAAAAACAGAACAAAAAGAAAAAAAAACATTTTGTTATTGTGTGTGTACAAGTACATGTGCACACTTGCCTGTTACCATCTCACTAGCCTTCTAGTTATTTTTTGACATAGTCTCACTGAGCCTGGAGCTCACAAAATTTGCCTAGACTAGCTAGCCATGAAGACCACAGTATCCCCCGTCTCCATCTCCCATGGTATAAGATTTATAGGTGTGTGCCCCCTCACTTGGATTTTGGGTTTGTTTGTTTTTTTATAATGTGGATTCTAGAGATTGACATTATCTTCCTGGTTACTAAGCAAACACTATACTCACTGAGCCATCTCCCCAGCCTAGATTCTCTTTCTTTTAATGATTCTGACCAATAAAGACTTACACCTTTAAGATGAATAACTTAAAGTCTCTAAGAATTTGAGTCGTTTATACATGATTCCATGGTAAGGTACTGGTAGGCTAGATTCCAGGCCTGTAGTTAAAGCAGGCTTACAATGTTCCCAGCAGTAACCATGACTCACATATGATGACTGAGCACATTGAGATGTGCTGTAGGTATAAAATACACACAATGCTTCGTAAGCAGTGAGTTCCTATCTTGTCCCCTGTGTGTTGATGTGATGCTTCAGATACATTATTGGGCATTGAAATGATAGTTTAGTTAGATTTTGATGTTATAGAAAGTAGACTTTTTTTTTTCTGGACTGATGATTGAATCTAGAACCTCACACATGCTAAGCCCCTCCCTTCACTGGGGGATTCTAGGCAGGTGTTCTACCACTGAGCCACATCCCAGCCCCTCACTGGGGGATTCTAGGCAGGTGCTCTACCACTGAGCCACACCCCAGCCCCTCACTGGAAGATTCTAGGCAGGTGCTCTACCTCTGAGCCACACCCCAGTCCCTCATTGAAGGATCTAGGCCAGTAATCTACTACTGAGTTACATTCCCATCCCAAATGTAGTTCATTAAAATCAACATGCTTGCCTTCTTTTCTATGTAAAAAGTCACTACAGAGTTCTAGCATGCTTTAATTTTTTGAGAGAAGTCTCGTGTAGCCCAGGCTGTCTTCAAACTCATTGTATATTTGTAACTGCCTTGAATTCCTGACCCTCTTGTCTCCACCTCCTAGTTCTGGAATTGTAGCTGTCTATCACCATGCCGTCACTACATGGTGAATCTGTGATTCTGAGGGAATAGTTTAACTAACTTCGGACTATTTGTTTCTTCATCCTGATTATTTCATTTCCAGAAATCAGCTTATAAGTACACATTCTCATCTAGAGGCCATGGAGATCACTCAGTCAGTAAAGTGCGTTTTTTGACCTCATGCATGAAGACCTCAGCTCAACCCCTAGACTCCATGTTCAAACAAACAGATGGCATGGTGGCATGTGCTCATCATCACAGAAGTCAGGAGGCCGAGACCAGCAAATCCCTGGGGCTCACTAGACTGCTCACTAGCCTAATCAGTGACCCTTGTTCCCAGGGAGAGAGTCTATCTCAAAACCGGGAGAGGAAGGAACCTGAGGTTGAACTCTGGCGTTAATGTGCATGTGCACATAATCCTAGATACAAAATGTCCCATGTTCTTACATCTGAGTCTCAAGACCTACCAGTTGGCCTCTGCTGATATGGAGCAACACAGCACTAACTTGTTAGAATATCACATGATCAGAAGGAGGGTTCATAGCTGGAATGTGGCTGCTGATAAAATATCCCTCAGGGACCATCTCCACCAAGTTTTCCTGTTCTTCCAAAGACTGTTGACCTGTGATGCCATCTTCCGGAGAGTGCCTTTCAGCCCTTGTTCACGGTCCTCCTTGGCCCCCTCTTCCAGTACCTACCCACCACTCTGTGGTGCTTTTCCTTCTCCTCCATTCTCCTCTCGGGCCGTGTCCACCCCTGAAGGGCCTCTCCCCCACCCACCCCCCATCCCTCACCCCCCCACCCCCACCCCGGTTACAGGCTGTTTTGGCAGTAGTCTGGTCTGCCTTCCTTGCCTGTGAGAGCAAAGTCCTCACAGCATCGCCCTGCACGGGGGATTCTCGGAGAAGCTTTACCGTTCTAGCAGGTACTCGCCGCTGATATATGACACTAATATAGGGTTCACTTTTATTCTCCACCTAAAAAAAGATAGATTGTTCCAAGTTTAGACAGGCTGTAAAACCATGTGCTTCCGGAGCCGCACCCCCCCCCTCCCCGGGGACCGCTCTAATTGCTTTACATCCGTACAAAGGTTCCTTGTAATCGGGCTTTCTGCCTTCATTTGTCTCTTTTTCAGCCTCTTAGTAAAGACCTTAATTGGTCTTGGTGGGGCTTTTTCCAGTTAGTGCAACTATTACCTTCAGGGCTGAACAAGCAGCAGACACTACCTGAGGGGCGAAGCGGCAGAGGAGGGAAAGACATCAATACTCCTTTACCTTTCAGAGTTTAATTAATGTGCTCAGAACAAGGAACGAGCGGGAAGAATTTCTGCTCCTCCGGGACCCCGCTGCAGATCAGACATAACTGGGGTTAGGTGGAGCTTTCTAGATCTCTTTCCCACTCCAGTCCCTGTGAACGCTCATTAGCCTGGTAATCGTCTCACAGTAAACTGCTGCATCAGGTTCCCATCCATCTCTGTTGGGTCGAGTTGCTTAGCATCAGAAAACTGAAGTACTGGGGGAGGCCTTTGAAGGGAAATAGCCTCTAATTTCTGTTTCTTAGCTACTAATTATTTAATAATAGATTTTATTGCCTATTAAAATGTGGCATAACTTGCTTGTCAGCAAAACGAGACGGAAACTAATCATTTGAGGAGAAGGATGATTGGCGCTTGTACAGATGGCTTTTACCTCAAGTTGGATTGGTTCTTGTGGATGGATTTCCTCGCCAGCTTTCTCAGTTCTAACCACGGGTTGCTCAGCAGTTCAAGGGGCTCACTGTATTACAGCCAGGTGGGGCACATGCCATACCCGCTAGGTTATAGACCATCAAGGCGTCTGCTGAGTGGGTAACTTTTTTCCTTCCCCTTCCCGCCCTCTCCACCTCTAGTTTTAAAAGGCCCTAGTGGATTTTGTATCACACTGGAAATCACCTTATACGCTGGAAAACGCTCCAGTAGAGACATTGTTTAAACAAAGGGTGTTTTCATGATGGTTGGAACTGGTCAAAACTTGTGGGTTTTTCATCTAGTTAAAAATAAGAAATCCATGTAGGAAAATTGGATCAGTCCCCGGTTCCCTGGTAGAATTTCACAAAGGTTTTCCTGTCGCTTAAGAATGACCCCTTAAGGAATGTTGCATAAATTCCAGAAAATTGCCCCCCATTGATTCCTGGAGGCACATTAAAAAGCAAAGGGCGCACATTGTACGTGGCATAATTTGATGGCAGGATTAGTTTATGGGGTAGAACTGAGGGATTCAGTGTTTGGGGCTTAAGTGGGAAAAGTCAGCGAGTGTTTGTAGCAGGCCTGAGAATTTGCCAGGTCTGTGGTCAGAAATGTTTTCGAGGTGCTGAAGTAGGAGGGAACAGCTTTCCACATGCCACCTCAGCCTAAGGCCAGACAGAGGGGAGCATGCCCGCCTCAGGCCACTGCAACCATGTGGTCCTGGCTTTACATCCCCGGGTCTTGTATAAAAAGCCCGGTGTGTGTGGCATGCGCCTATGACCACCGTGCCAGGGAGGCAGGTACAAGAGGATCCCCAGAACTCCGTAGCTAATCGGGAAGCTCCAGGCATAGTGAGAAACCTTGTCTCAAAAGGGAGATGGAGTGTTAATGAGGAAGACAGTTAATGTCGGACCTCTGGTATCATAGACATATGCTTGCACACCTCCATGCCTACCTGGAGGAACACATAGAACATGGACATACACCACATAGTCTTAATTAACTCCTTCATTAGTTAAACTCAATAAAGCCTTCAGTGATGTCCATCACTGTGTGTCTGAGATCCCATCCTCCCATGCCTCCCTGCTTTCAATAGCTTTATCTTTTAGTCAGCTCTGTGGAGGTCTGCCTACACCGGAACATGTTACCTCTCTGTCTGTTGTCACTGTAGGCAGCCGCACGTCTCCTCCCCACGAAGAGAAAGACTCTCTTTGACCCAAACTTAACAGGCAGACTGAACACTTCTAGTTCTCAGTCGATCTAACCTAAGGACAGTTCACAGGAAAAGTCGAACACAGCTGAAATGATGATTGGGGAAACCCAACTGAGTTTTCCATGGAAATACCAAAACCACAAGAATTCTTCAGAATCTGGAGAGGACAGGGGCTGATGTATGCAGACCTTGGGACTACCCTGCTGGGGCTCTGCCGTTAATTGCTTCCATCTCCAGGCGAATGGCTCCTTTCAACATCACAGTAAGTTTTTATCCTGATGCCAATAGGGGATGGTGAAACCCTTCCAATAAAGCAAGAGCCAGATCAGCATGGGGGCCAGACCCAGTGAACCCTGTAGACCAGCCTTTCCTCCACAGCCTTTCTCTGTGGCCCCTACATTCTCCACTGTCTTCCCCCATCCTGCCTCCAAGAGGTCCACCCTTCCCAGGGAAGCTAAGCAGAGACAGAACAACAGCATACAGGGAGGTTCTGCCCCAGAAAAGGCATCAAATCCTGACATACCATCCTAGGATCCAGTGTTTAAATGTTTCTTTCCAGGGAATTCGGAATATCACTTGCAGCCTCCCTGCAAGTACATATGTACATATGTTCCCTAGTATTCTAAGCCAGCAGAGACCCATTTAAAGGACTAGGAGCCTGCCATGGAGATGAGTCAGTAGGTCAGGTGCTTGCTGTCTAAGTGTGAGGACTTGAGTTTGGATTTCCCCAGCATCCATGTGAAAGCTGGGCACAGCAGCATCTCCTCTGTGACCTCAACACTGGGTGGGAGTTGTGGTTGGTAGAGACAGTCAGATTCTTGGAGCTCAGCAGCCAGTTTTTGTAGCTGAAATGGCAAGCTCCAGGTTTTGTGAAAGACCCTTTCACAAATAATAAAGTAGAGAGCAGTAGAAGAAAATACCCGATAGTAACCCCTTTTTGTCTTCATGGGGTCCGTAGGAGGTCATGATCATGTTGGTGGCAGTTATATGCCATTACGTGTAATATTGGCATCTCTTCCATTTGCAGAAGAAAGGGAACTCGATTAGAAAACACTACGTCTGACTATATTGGAAAGAAATATACTTAGCTTTTCCATTCTGTAGCAGCTAATAGTCATTTAGACAGTGGAAGTTAGTTTGGCTTTTTGTTTTGTTTTGTTTAGTTGTTTGGTTGATTAATTAGTTCATTGCTTATGAGATAGGGTCCCATATAGAGGCTCCTACTGGCCTTGAACTCTCTGTATAGCTGAGGATGACCTTGGACTTCTGATCCTCCTGCCTCCACCTCCCAAGTGATGAGATTACAGGTGTGCCCTCCTACATACTAGTTGTTGTTGTTGTTGTGGTGGTGGTGGTGGTGGTGTGCATCCCTGTGTGGACAGGGTTTGTGTGCATATGTATTTGGGAGGGGGCATAAGTGGACTTGTGCATGTGCCAAGAAGCCAGAGACTGGTATATGCTGTCTTTCTTGGTCACTCTCCATGTTATTTATTGAGACGGTGTCTAACTAAATCTGAATGAAGCTCACCAATTTGGCTAGCCCAGGTAGCCAGTTTGTCTCAGGAATCCCGTCTGTATCCTCATATGGCAGGATTATAGGTAAACTGACACACTTGTGGGCACTGGGCATCTGAACTCAGGTTCTCTTGCTTGCACAGCAAGTGTGTGACCGATAGAGCCATCACCCCGAGCCCCAGAATCATGCTTAGTTTGATTCCTTTGGCTCAGAACTAGCTGAAAAGCTCATTTGTTATGTCTGCATGCGGCAATGGGAGGTTCCAGGAAATGTGTTCGTGTGGGATGGGCACCGTGGGTTCCTGCACGTGGAAGAACTTGTAAGAGGAATTTCTCTTTAAGGCTCCAAGTGCCCGGACTGCAGTTTCTGCCTGACATCAGCGCAGTCTTAATAATGCAGTGTGTACTTATTTATTGATCAGACCAGTTAAGTGGTAAGACATGAGAAAGGGGGCACTATTATCTGGTAATTGACCATATTGGAGAGTTAAGTGTTCTGACGAGGAACTGTGTTTAACCTCCCGATAAGATAAATTTGAAGATAATGCCTGCTTTGGTAATCAGCCTAAGCTGCTAAGAAACTTTATACTCTAGCTATATTAAACAGTGCAGTTTTGATGATGGCCATTGTGGTGTTAATGACCAGATGTTTCTGGAAGTCATTGGGGAGGGAGTTACTGACTTTCCTACTTGGGGTAGAGGTGGGCAGGTAGAAGGGGACCATGTTAGGCAGCTCTGTTCAGTGATCTGTCCATATTCATTAATTCATTCTTTCATTCATTCAGGAAGCATATTTTGTGAATGAATGATGCCTGTCACCATGGAGCAACTTAAATTCTAACAAAATGATTTCTAGACTTGAATTATATGTACATCTAAAACCAAAGCTTACCCTAGCTATTCTTTCTTTTCCTTCTTTCCTTCCTTCCTTCCTTCCTTCCTTCCTTCCTTCCTTCCTTCCTTCCTTCCTTCCTTCCTTCCTTCCTTCCTTCCTCCTTCATTCCATCCACTCACTCATTCAGACAGGGTTATTCCAGGTTATCCTTGTACTCACTTTGTAGCTGAGGATAACGTTGAACTTCTGATCTTCCTCCCTCTCATTCACAAGTGTCAGGATTGCAGGTGTGCAACCCTGTGTTCAGTGTATATGGTGCTGGGGATGGAATTCAGTACTTTGTTTGTGCTTAGCAAGCACTCTCCCAGCTAAGCTATATGCCCAGCACCCCAGTGTTTATAAAGTTGCACTAAGTCTAACTGTCCCTGCCTCCAAGTCCTTTCCCTAGGAGCTGAGTATAGCTGGACACTTCTCCTAAGGGCAGATCCCCAAACAAGTATCATGAGACACTACACAAGATGCAACAGAAATATGAACAGTGCTGATGTGTTAGCATAAAGGTAGATACAGTACAGGCTTCCTGCAGATGACTGTAAAATATATTTGTTGGATGAATAGCTGCCAGGGAGCGGGGAATTGAAAGCAGTGTGTCCAAAGCATGAGAACGCACTAGCGCATGGTGTCCAACTTGCAGCCTGGTGGGGGTACAGTTTGGGATAACCATAGGTATGAACCATCCCAAATTATTATTTTTTTTAATTTTTTGTGACTTGATTATACAGTTCTCAAGCATGAATCTTGTAGATGACAATGTTATGTATAAATGTCATGCAAAGTGAGTGTGTTTGTGCTCTGCTAATCTGGTCTGGAATAGGGTTGTTTGGCAAAGGTCACTGGGAGTGGGACGTCTTCCTTACCTTGTAGGGTAGGCCTTGGGCACTGCAGAGTACACACGAGGGTTTGAAGAGGAAGGTGCTGCCTTGGGTAGCATTAACGGTCAACTTGACACAGCCTAGAGTCAACTAGAACCTCAGTGGAGTAACTGAGATTTTTCTTTTTTCTTTTTCTTGTTTCATTTTCAAGACAGGGCTTCTCTCTGTAGCTTTGAAGCCTGTCCTGGAACTCAATCTGTAGACCAGACTGGCCTCGAACTCACAAAGATCAACCTGCCTTCACCTCCCAAGTTCTAGGATTAATGGTATGCACCGCCACCTCCTGGCACATAACTTTTTTTTTTTTTTTTTTTTGGTCTGTAGACATGGCTGTAAGGGATTGTCTTTTTTAAAAATTTTTTCTTTTTATTTTACATGTATGGGGGTGTTGCCTGCATGAGTGAGCAGAAGAGGGTGTCAGATCCCATGAGACTAGAGTTACAGTTACCTCCAATGTGGGTCTGAGAATGGAACCCCGGTCCTCCAGAGGAACAACCAGTGTTCTTCACTGCTGAGCCATCTCTCCAACCCCAGATTGTCTTTAAGATTCATTTTAATTATCTGTATATGTGTGTGAAAGAGAGAGTTGAGAGGGGGTCTATGTCTGTGTCACCTGGACTTGGAGTTACAGGTAGTTGTAAACTGGCAGATATGGACGGCAAGTCCTCTGCTAGAACACCTAAGCACTCTCTGAACCTAGCCACCTCCAGGGGCAGGAGGCAGGAGGATCTTTAAGAAAGCCAGCTAGGCATGAGCCTCTGGGACCACAATCCAAGCAGCAGAATCCCTTCACAGTTCCCTCTTTGAGTTCCTGCCCTGACTTCCCTAAATGATGGCGTGTGACCTGGAGGTGTAAACCAAATAAATACATCTCTTCATTCCCCAATTCACTTTTGGTTAGAGTGTTTTTATCACACCAGCAGAAATCAGTCTATAACAGGTGCCATGGTAAGATTGGGGGACACACTGGAGAAAATTTGTAAATGAAAAGTGGTGAGGGTTTCTCTGGTACTGAGAGAGGAAAGAATTCGAAGGGGAGTTTAGAGGTGATTATTCACAGCTCTGAAAGACTGATAAGGAAGAGACAAGGGTAGCCTGAGGTTCCTGACTGTGAAAACATTATCATTGTGATGAGCAGCCCAGCAGAAAACTGATTTTGAGAATGGTGGAGTCGCCCCATTTGGGGGAAGTCTGGGGCATTTGTGGAAACAGTATGGGCAGGAACGGGGTGGGGGTGGGACTTCAGCCAAGAGCTAAAAACACCAGCTGGGTCATAAATACTACGACAGTCCTGATGGTAGCAGCTGATACAGAGCCAGTATTTAGTGCACACGAGAACGTGGGTTCAGGTCCTCCGGACAGAAAAAGTGGGGCAGGGGAAAAGAGGGGCAGGAATAGAAGGAAGATATCTGAGAGGTTGAAGAAGAACAGAAGAGAGGACAGAGAGAGAGAGAGAGACAGAGGAAGAAGAAGAGGAGGGAAGGGGGAACAGCAGGAGGATCAGGAGTGAAAATCACTCTTGATGTTTAGAAGGTGAGTACTCAGTGAAAGCTATCATGAGGGGTATGCTTGGGTATCTACAAAAGGCTGATGCTGCAGAAGGAAGTGAAAGCATTCAGATGGGAGCAATGGCAGTTATCTGATCCCAAAGCACTCCTAGCTTGGCTACCCCAGCCTTCAGCAAAGACTGTTTCCAGAAGGCGTCTGGAACGGAGACCACGTCAGAGTGTGAAGAAATGGAGACAAGTGATCAGCAAGTGCTTACAATGGTGGGCCATGAAGAGAAAAAAAGCCACAGCTCGAAGGCGAGGCAGAGAAGAAAAGCAGCGGTGTGGTGGGAATGCCGTTCTGTATGCTGTGAACGTGCGTTGCTCTGATGTGGTTGATAAATAAAACGCTGATTGGCCAGTAGCCGGGCAGGAAGTATAGTATAGGCAGGATAAGCAGAGAGGAGAACTCTGGGAAGAGGAAGGCTGAGTCAGGAGTCGCCAGCCAGACACAGAGGAAGCAAGAACTGAGAAAATACCAAGCCACATGGCTAAACAATAATAAGAATTATGGGTTAATTTAAGTGTAAGAGCTTGCCAGTAGTTAGCCTGAGCTAATGGCTGAGCAGTTTTAATTAATATAAGCCTCTGTGTCTTCACTTGGGTCCATGTTATGGGAGCCAGGCAGGAACAGAAAAACTTCAGCTACAGGAGTGTGTGTGTGTGTGTGTGTGTGTGTGTGTGTGTGTGTGTGTGTGTGTGTAGGGAAGCAAGGATTTGTGCGCTAGGGTCACCTGCTCATTGACAGCATCTGAAAGTTAAGTTCAAACCGACCAAGAATCCTGCCTACCGTTTACCAGATCGTGACTTTCTTCATGACGTTCTTTTTGGTGCCTGTGTTCTCATTCTAAAAGGAAATCAGTACTCTCTCTTTATAGAGTTGTGTGAGAATTCAGTGACATCTGGCCCCTAGAGGGGCTGGGGAGATGGCTCAGCCGATAAAATATTTGCCATACAAACGTGAGAACCAGGGTCCATATCCCCAAAGCCCATGTAAATGCCAAGCAAGCATGGTAGCCCACCTGCAATCCTAACGCCCGAAGATGAGATAGGGTTTCCCCAGGGCAAGCCAGCTAGCTAGACCAGCCAAATCATTATAGAGAGCAATCAAGAGAAACACCTGACCTCAACCTCGGACCTCCGCATGCACACACCTGCACACATGCTTACACATATGCACACTACCACATACATGTGAATATGTGCCTGCATGTACCTATCCTCCTACATGCATGCAAGTAGACGCATACATACCACCTCATACACATGCACACAGGGTGAAGTGTTTCGAGCTCAGAAGATAACGCGGTGACTGCTGACCTTCTTGGGTGCTTGCTTGCTTGTGCCTGCATAGAGCAGAGATGTTTAGAAGGGGAGAGAAGATACTAAGATAGTGAAGAGATTCATGTAAGTGAAATGTGATACAAGCACAGTCCATTCCAAATGAAGAAGGACCAGCTTGTCTATCGAATGCAGGGCAAGCTAGGGTTATATGCCGCAGCCACAAGTAGTCCTCATATCTAAGATACCTTACTTTGTAGTGAATGTCCGACACGAAGTGGAAAAAGAGCCCTGCTTGTCTCTGTCCCTCAAGGACCCTGGCTGAGAGAGGCTGCATCTCAGTATTTGTTTTCGGGGTCACGTCACAGCATCCTTTGTAGCCGTATGCAACCTCAAGAGCCTCAAACTACCAAAAATCGCTGGGTAAAAGGCGCTAATGGTGCTGTGAGGGTAGAGCCGTGTCAGTGACTGTGGAAAGTCAAAAGCCTGGCAGCTGCTTTCTTACCAGTGAAGGCAGCAAAACTATGAGCCGCCATGTGTAGTGAGGGATTTGACAAGAGCCGTAAATGGTTGAAACAGCCGTTTTGTTAAAATAATTAAGCAGGAACATAGACGCAAAGGAAAGGGAGGTTGTCCTGGTTAAATATTTATCATCAGAGCTGCACGCAGAACAGAACAGCCATGGCAGCTGCAGTTCAGCTGGAGCTTAAGATTAGAAGCTACCCATCGATGATAATTGTCCCATGGGGGTGATTTCCCCCAGAACAGCCCACAGCCGGGGCGGGGGGGGGGGGAGGGAGTGTGCAGAGAGTAAACCTGCTTGGAACTGGAGGCGAAACTGCTGTGTAGAGGTTGAGTGCTGTACACGTGGATGGGCCAGCCAGCCAGCGCTCACAGCCAGGTCCTTTGGCTTGGTCATTCCGCCAGTTCGTCTGCCAGGAGCCCATAATTCTGACAGTTGAGAAATTTGGGACTTTACCCTTGTTCTCAAAGAATGCATCACTCACAGGGACGAGCTGAGGCCACAAGTCTGTGACTTGTGTGTTACTCAGCCTTTCGTGGAGGAGGTGAGAATAAAGGCAAGCCTCGAAGAGCAGCTTATGATGGAGGAGGGAACTGTTAAAGAGTCGTGGTGTGATGGAAGTCCTGATGGGGAAAGGAAGGAGAGGAGAGCTGGTTGGAGCCACATGAAGTTTGCACAGTGTGGTGCGGGGAAGGAGGGGTGGTTATGAGGAGCGCTGCAGTACACTTGATTGCCTGGAGAGACCCTGTAGCAAGAGAGATCAATTTAAAGACGCCATGTTCTTACACATGTCCTTTCTTCTTCCACTGCCTCTGAGACTTTATGATTCCACAGTTTCCATAATGACAGATGTCAGTCTTCCTTAAATGGATGTCCGATGTTGTTTGTTTGTTTTGTGGTTCTGGCAAGAGAGACCAGGGCCTCATGCATGTTAGGCAAGTGCTTTCTGGCTGAGCCACACTCCAGCCCCTCACTGGGGGATTCTAGGCAGGTGCTCTACCACTGAGCCACACCCCAGCCCCTCACTGGGGGACTCTAGGAAGGTGCTCTACCACTGAGCCACACTCCAGCCCCTCACTGGGGGATTCTAGGCAGGGGCTCTACCACTGATCTATACCCCAGCCCCTCACTGGGGGATTCTAGGCAGGTGCTCTACCACTGAGCCACACCCCAGCCCCTCACTGGGGGATTCTAGGCAGGGGCTCTACCACTGTTCTAGGCATGTCCAGAGCTTCTCCTCTTAGAAGGGATAATTATTCAACTAAAGGATTGGAATGCATATACGTAAAGTATGTTAGAACCAAGATCCAGGTTCCATAATCTAAAAATACCTTATGGTCAGCTTAGGCTTCGGCGGTACAGCTGTGCACCTGGTACAATCTGCAGCCAGCCAGATGCCTGTTAGGATACTGGAGGACAGGTGGGCTGCTGTCTGTTCAACACATTTCAGAAATGGAATCATGGGGTATGTGACTCAGTTGTAGCTAACTTGTTCCACTTGTTTTTCTCTTGGTTTCAAAGTCTGTGTTATAGATCTGCACTGCCATCATGTCTCATCAGTTGTGTTATGGGCTGCCTATGAAACGGGTGCACTCTCCATCCCTAACAGTGTCCCCTCAGACCCTGTGTTCCACTTCCCAAGAATCTTCACCAACACTTGCTATTTACATCTGATGGCAGCCATTCTTTCTGATCTCTATAGGAATCTTCTTATGGTTGTAATTAGGGATGTGTGGTGGAGGGTATATTCCCACAGGAGTACAGTTGTATGTGGAGGCAGGAAGAGAGGGGGATCCCCTAAAGCTGGTGTTACAGGTTGTGGTGAGCTGCCCAGTGTGAGAACAGGAGCTGAACTCCAGCCCTGTGTGAGAACAGCGGGTACTCCTGACCACCAAGCCATCCCTTCCGCCTTTTGGTGGTTTTTAAACTGGTTCCATCATTAGAATCCATATTTTCAAAACTAGGGCATGAAACGGCCCATGTGGAGTATTTTGTTAGAAGACGGAGACACAAATATGAAGAAGATGTAGTGAGTAGCAGGATGTCGGCAGGTGAAAGGCTGAAGGTGTCAAAGGCAGCCACAATCTATGGGGTCCTTAATGCTGCCCATTCTTGCTATAGAGAATAATCTACTCGCCCATCTAGTCTTAGCCCTTGGCATCACTACATTTAATTTACATACACACACACACACACACACACACACACACACACACATACACACACACACACACACACACACACACACACACCGGTGTTCAGGACTTATCTTTGGCCAGCTGAACCATAGCACTTAAAAGCTTCACTATCTGTAGTTTTAAAATCTCCTCACTCCTCACATGATTCGCTGCACAGTGAGGGCTGAAAGCCACTGTGGTAAATAATTCAGCAGGATTAAATAGCAAAATGAATTTATTGATTATCTGCACCACTCGGATAACCATCTGCCTTTCATTTTTAACCCGTAAGCTTTCCTGATACACACCTGCTAACTGAATTTGATCAAATAAGCATGAAGCATGCTTGCAGAGTACAGAGTCTTCTCTGCCTAACAGGAGATAAAACCTGGTGTTCGAGGTTCCTTGCTGTGATAAAACACAGACCGAAAGCTGCTTGGAGGAGGAAAGGATTTTTTACCTTCTAAGTTACTGACCATCGTGAAGGGAAATTAGAGTGGGAATTTAAGCAGAAGCTGAGAAGGAATGTTGTTTGTTGCCTCTCATAGGTTCATGCTTAGCTAGCTTTCTTACACAGCTTAGAGCTACTTGCCTAGGGAATGGTGCCACCCACCGTGGACTGGGTAGCCTGTATCAGTTAACAGTCAAGAGAATTCCACAATCGAAAGCATGGGAAGGAGGAAAGGAGAGGAGTTGTGTTTTTCCTTTTCTCATTCAGTGATAGCAACTACACAGTTATTAATTTATTTCCAGTTACATCTGTCTTTGTGAGTTCAGCCTATACCGATGCTTTAAAAGGTAATGAATTACTTACTTCATTGATTAGAATCTTTTCCAATGCATTAATTTGACATAATGAGTCACTAATACCATGCTGATTAGCTCATAGGGAACCAATATTTTTTTGTGGTTATGTTGCTTTTGGCCGGTACTCTTTCTTCATGAACTTGGACCTTTCTGATTGACCTGATGTATACAAGGGGCAGAGAGTAGATCAGTCGAGGTGAGGTCTCATGATTGAGGTCAGTATCTTTCTGCGGACTAGGGTAAGTTTTATTCCCTTTTATTTAGGGAAGTCCGTTTTTGTCTCTTCTTTAAACTGTATGTCTAGTGAGGAAGCAGGAACAGAGAAAAACTGAATTGGAATAATATTCCATTTGGTAGGCGCCAGGCTGCCAAGGCTAGGGAGCCTTCACAGTTCAGACCCATCTTTCTTTAGGTAGATCAAATGTCCTTGGCCTGAATATGATCTGCCAGTGAAAACTCACATTCCAGAAAGGAGAGAGAGAGAGAATGCAGAAACCTTAATAACCTGATCTTGTGTCCCTGTCCCAACCTGACCCAGAGAGCTCTGGTTTCACTGTAGGTGGAGATGTCCAAGTAGAAAGGGAAGGGATGGGCAGGAAAAGGGGTGTGGAGGCACTGTCCTAGGGCTGTTAATAAAATGGCTGA
Source organism: Peromyscus maniculatus bairdii (assembly GCF_049852395.1). Lineage (NCBI taxonomy): Eukaryota > Metazoa > Chordata > Mammalia > Rodentia > Cricetidae > Peromyscus > Peromyscus maniculatus. Next base: position 23,500,724 of record NC_134874.1, on the reverse strand, counting down.
AAGGCATGCAGTGGTTTAATGCCTCTCTGTATTGTTTACTGTCCTTGTTGATGTGATACATTTGTGACACACGCCACTTGAGGAAAGAAGGATTTATTGTGGCTCACGGTATGAGTGAACAGTCCATCATGGCGGAGAAAGGGGTGGCCACAGGGATATAAGACAGGTACTTACATTCACTCTTGGAAAGTAGAGAGTTCGATGCTGTTACTAAGCTCATTTCTCTTTTTTTCATTTGGTCCCCAGCCCATAGCATACTGCCACCTGCTTTCAGGGTACATCTTCTCTCCTCAGTTAGCCCAATCTAGAAACTCCCTCACAGGGAAGCCCAGAGGTCTGTTTCCTTGGTGATTCCTGATCCTGTCAGGTTGATGATCAATATTAATCAACGCATTTGCGTCTCAGAAACCCAGTGGGGATTCAGGGTATAGCTTACTCATTCAGCACCTGCCTAGCTTGCACAAGGCTTGGTTTGAACACTGCCACCCCCAACACCCCCACCCCACCACACTGCAAAATTAAACCCCAATAAACACAAAGCATGATGTACTGCTGCTAAGTTGTCTCCAGTTCATGCAGTCGAGATGAAGAGGAGGTGTCAGGGTGAAGCGCACAGACCACTGGGCAGCAGCGGAGGATTGTTGTTGTGTTGTCTCAAATGGTTGTCTCTTGCAGCATTTTTTCAACGTTAGCTCTTACGTGTACTTTTCTGCCCTCACCTCTGCCCCCCACACCGCTTTCTTTCTTTCTTAAATGAAAACCATGTGACTTCCAACCTGCAACCTGGAGTCCATGACAGGTCCTTAAAAACAAAGACGAAACTGTGTTAATAGCTTCCTCCTGGAGAGCGTGGGCTGCCTTGCTAGGCCCAGAGGACTCATCTGCCCTAATGGAAGGGTATGGAACCATTCGCCCTGGGAGACGCACTCCATTAAGACAAAGAGGGGGAAGTCATGGCGGCGGGGGAGGGCCCTGCCCTGCCGATGAAAGGAGCTGTCAAATTAGCGGGTCTGGAAGTTGTAACACACGTTAGGAGCTGCTCAAGTTCACACCAGAGCAACCCGCTCCATCCGTCTTTCTCAGTTTACATTTTAATTGGCTTGTAGTTAAGTTTTTTAAACACCGAGAGATTGCTGACATACACTGTAATATCGTGTGAATAATTGATGGAGGGTTTGCTCAAGACAAGTTTTTTTTCCCCCCTTTGATTTGAGAATCCAGAGCTGGGAGAAGGGAGGAGGAGGATTGGGCGGTTGGGGAGGAGGGGGTGGGAATGGATGAGCAGACCCAAGTGTATGGGGAGTGAGGCATGGTGGATGTTAAATGCCTCTCTGCTGGTGTAGTCCACGATGTTGGGGGTTTCTTGGGGTTTGTACAATACAGCCTTATTAATAACTGTTCTGTCAAGAGAGCTCCCAATTAAATTGAGTTTGGCTTATTCCTCCCTCTTGGTTTCTTCGCATGTGCGGGTATGAAGTCTCTCCACCATGAGTATTAGATAACAAGAGTGGGTGTTTTCTTGCCTTTTGGGGGGGATGGGGGAGGGCAGGGCAGGGGTAGTAGTGTGGTTTTAACGACCCCTTATACTGCTGAGAGTTGGCGTGTTTGTGAATGCAAGAGCTGGCATTTCCCCCAACCTGTCTGTCTCCCCGCTCTCACACTCTTCTAGAGAAGATGGAGCTCCTGTCAGCAGGCAGCCAGGCGTCCCTGCTGTGAACGTGACTCGCTGGGAGTGTTCTTGCTGGACAGCTAAGCGTCTAGAATATCACCTAATTAAGACCTGGGGGAGAATCCACTTCCTCCTCAGCAACAGGCCCTCCTTCTCATTACAAAAGCCGTAAATGAGAGAAAGTTCGGAGGTAGAACAAGCGAATTGAAATCACGATGAGGTCAGTCTGTGTGGGTTTTGCTTCCTCCTAGTCTTTTTTTTTTCTACTCCCCAATAAACATAATCGCAGTCACGTGGACTGTGGAGAACTCAGCTATTTCCCCCCCTGCCTAATGTTACCTTGTGCGTGCTTCTCTTCTATGCACAGTGCCATGTCTAATGATCGAAAGGTTTTAGAGCGGTTTTATGGTATATTCACCAGCCATCTAGGACCTCATTCATCTCTTGATGTTGAAGCACAGTATTGGTGGAGCCTGGAGAGATGGCTCAGTGGTGAGGAAAACGTTCTGCTCTGGCCTAGGATGCTAATTCTGTTCTCAGCTCCCCTATCGGGTGGCTCTTTCTGTAACTCTAGCTCCAGGTCATCTTGCGCCCTCTCCTGGGCTTCTTTATCACCTGCCCTCCCGAGAGCAACCCCCACACCCCAAAACAAACACACATGCATTGTTTATGTTTTTATTTGTTCTACTATCGAGGTAGATTTTCCCACAAGAAGCTAAGTCAGTCTGAGAGAAAGATCAGCAGTGTCTCTGGAACAGTTTTGTCGAGAAAAGTAGGATGAAACATATTTTTTATTAGTGAGGTTAATAATTTCCTATTAAAAATAGTGCTGACATTCAATCTGAAGTTCTCTGAAGTTACTGAGATTTCTCTTTTACTCGTGAGATTTGTTAATCACAAAGCCTATTCATTAGGCTTAATGCAGGCTTTTTTTTCCTTTACCAATTGGTATATAACTACCTAAGACCTCAAGTAATCAGTTAAGATCCTATAAATGTATTGCCTGTCAACTGCAATAAAAAAGGAGGCAGTTAATTAAAGGGATGTCTTGCTGTTAAACCAACTTGCAGTCAATTGCTTGTAAGTAACATTTAGTTTGACGGGCAGTCAAAGGGCAGGGAAATCAGTGTTCCGGCAAGACCGGCTTCTGAAACATAAATAAGAGAATGATTTTATTGGGGTCGAGATAAGTAGCCTGACAATTGGCACAATGGTTTTTCTTTTTCCTTTTTGAAAAAAAAACATATTAATTAGTTGGGCAGTGGTGGCCCATGCACGCCTTTAATCCCAAAACTTGGGAAGCAGAGACAGGAGGATCTCTGAGTTCAAGGCCAGCCTGGTCTACAGAGTGAGTTCTAGGACAGCCAGGGCTACACAGAGAAACACTGTCTCGAAGAGGGAGGGAGGGAGGGAGGGAGGGAGGAAGGAAGGAAGGAAGGAAGGAAGGAAGGGAGGGATAAAAACATATTCATGCATTATTAGGTAAGGGGACTGAGCTTGTAATGGCTCAGCAATTACAAGCAGTTGATACTCTTCCAGAGAACCCTACTTGAGTTCCCAGAACCTGTGGCTAGTGGCTCACAACCACTTATAACTCCAGCTCCAGGGGCTCTGACACCCTCTTCTGGTTTCCACGCACACTAGCAGTCATGCACACACACACACACACACACACACACACACACACACACACACACTCACACGAGAGAGATTAAAACCAAAAGGCCTTGAAATGTACAGTCTGTACATTTCATGTACATTAGGACCTTAAAAGAACTGAACCCTTATCCTACCTGAGACAGTGTTTTTTTCTAGTATTAGTCTGGCTTCAAAAATGGCCACTTGCATACTTGCAAAAAGAATATAAGTCGGCGAGGCCGGAAGTCCTTGGTCAAGCTTTGTGCTCTGGAGATGGTATTCATCCTCTGTGGAGCCCGTGGAATGTCTCTACCAGTCTATCAGCTCATAGGGCAACTGCCCTTTCCAAACCCTTAAGCTTCCTCCCTCTGCCTGGCAGGGCTCCATGCACCCCACACCTGTATTCTACTCTTTCTTGATAAGCAAGAATGAGAGAACGTGTGTGTGCAAGTGTGCAATCCTGGATGGAAAACAAGAGGTCCATGTCAGTGCCTTCCTCTGTCATTCCCTACCATAGCTTTTGAGACAGGGTCTCTCACTGATCCTGGAACCCACCCTTTCACCTAGGCTAACTAGTCAGCAAACCCCACAGTTGTCCTGTCTCTGCTCCTCTCCCAGTTCCAGACACATGCAGCCACGCCTGACTTTTACACGGATGCCATCTATCTGAACTCAGATTCCCAGTACTTGTGTGTACATCAAGTACTTCACCCCCCCCCCACCCAGCTCTAGCACACTGTGTGTGTCTCTGTGTGTGTGTGTTTTCTTCTTTTTCTTTTTTTAATGGTAAGCACAGCTTTCCCACAACTTCCAAGGGAAGTATTTGTTCAAGGACACAACTGACCCAGTGTTTTACGTGTTGAAACATTCACAGAACAAAGAACACATCCACAAGAGAAGTCCTTTCCTGTGTCAAATCACGTGGCTATGAGGGGCCAGAGTCGCCAGAAGCCGGGGCTGTGTTCAGGTCCTGTTGGAGGCCTCTGCACTCTGGAAACCAAGCAGCCTCAGCTTTTGCAAATGCCCACATCAAAACGTGTTTACCTGGCAAGGATGAGCCAGCCTCACCTCGCCTCACTTTCCTGGGTTTTATTCTTTGAGCTCACTGTCCACTATTTCATAAATAAGATTTGTTTGTTCCATTCCAGTCTTGAGCCCAGCTTGGCAGTATGGAATGTAGGAAAAAGTATATCCCAGGGCCACTCCCCAGTCAGGCCTTCCAAGAGGCAAAGTTAATGTGTGGTTGGCTTAACAGCCCGCCAATATCAATACTTGTAATGATCCTACCGTTCAGTGGAAGAAAAGTATTTATTGCTTTCAGAAGAAAAAAAAAAAGTTATCAGTTGAGTTAATGCAGGCCGAGTGGGAGCTGAGCTGTATTGAGAATCCAGACATGTTAAGTTAGACAGACATTGGATATTTGCTCTCTTTCCTGGGCTTTTAAGAATTAGCAATTTCAGCTGGGTGGTGGTGGCACACACCTTTAATCCCATCACTTGGGTGGCAGAGGCAGGTGGATCTCTGTGATTTTGAGGCCAGCCTAGTCTACGCAGTGAGTTCCAGTACAGCCAGGGCTACACAGAGAAATCTTGTCTCAAAAAAAAAAAAAGCAACTTCTAGGGGCTGGAAAGAAGGTTCCCAGCACCTACCACCCACGCCCAGGAGCTCCCAACCACATTGGATTCTTTTTCCAGAAGATCTGATTCCCCTTTCTTACCTCCATGGCCCCTGCACTCATACATGCATATACTCACCCCCCATACATAAAATAAATAAATTCATCTTTTTTAGAAAATGATTAGTGAATTCTAAAACATCTGTTTCTGAATTTCTACCATAATCGGCGGTATTAGCCCAAGTCACTCTTCCTGCCAAGTTTTTATGTGCAACCTATTTTAAACTTTTTAAGTGCCCAGAAATTATGGAATTATACCAAAAACCACCATGAACCATAATATTTTCCTAAAAACATGTTTGATCTTGACTTAATGACTGGATTTGAGAAAAGGAGAGGCCAGATGGAAGTAGGCAGTTTTGTCTTTTCTTCCTTAATAATTTTCTTGTTTGAGTAAGGTTCTCGAATTTCTGTATTGTTTTTGTTTCCTACATTATCACAAGGAGAGATTTTTTTTTTTTTGATGCTCATGACATCATGAACCGGAAGGATGTCTCTGTCAAATTGAGAGAGTTACAGCATCACCGGTTCACCGGTGGCTATTACCTGAAGCTTTAAATGGTCTCTGTGTGAACTTCCTGTGGGTCTCTTTTCCTGCCTTCTCTTTGGGTCTCAACATAGAGCCTAATTAGCCCTGTCTCTTAGAGCATGAATGAGCAAACTTGTTCTGTAAAAATCTGTTGGTATGGGCTGGAGAGATGGCTCAGTGGTTCAGAGCACTGGTGCCCTTCCAGAGGACCCAGGTTTAATCCCCAGTACTCATGTGGCAGCTCACACCTGTCTGTAACTCGAGTTCCAGGGTTTCTGATACCCTTACATAGACATGCATGCAGGCAAAACACCAATAAACGTAAATATAAATTATTAAAACTTATAATAAATTTTAAAATTATTTTTAAAAATCCAATAGTAAATCCTGTCTCTCTCTCTCTCTCTCTCTCTCTCTCTCTCTCTCTCTCTCTCTCTCTCTCTCTCTCTCTCTCTCTGTGTTGTGTGTGTTGTGTGTATAGGTGCACATGGACATGCTTTTACACACACATGTGGGTGTCACAGGACAGTCTCAGCTCTATCCTTCCTTAGTCACCATCCACTTCATTTTCTACTTTTCATTGTTTTCTTTTCCAAAATCGTTTGACAGCTTCGTACACTTAAATAATGAGATTTAGTTGTTTCGACCCCAGGTTCTTCTCTCTCATCCTCTCCATGTCTTGCTGAAACCTTTCTCAACAAGTCCCGTCCTGTTCACATGTCTTCTTTAGTGTGGGACCCCCTGGGTTTAATCAGCAACTCTTGCTGGAGCCTGTATGTGGGGTCATTTTCCAGAGCAAGGGCCAACTTATCAGAGCCTCCCCCTCTGAATGACCTCCCTTCTTCCAACAACCATTCATTGCCAGTAGCCTTGAGGGAGAGGTGGAGCCCTTGGGCCCCTCCTGCATCCTGAGGAATTGTTGAAGTGTGGTAACCCACAGCTGCAGCCTGTTCATGAGTACAACCAGTATTCCATTTCTGGGAGGGATCTTTCGCTACTCGTGTCCCTACCCTCTGCCTCTTAGATTCCTCTGCCCCTCTTCTGTCATGTCCCTGAGCTCTACCGTGTTTTATTGAAACAGAGTCTCTCCCTGGCCTAGACCTTGCCTAGGAGACTAGGCTGCTGCTCAGCTTGCCTCGGGGATCCTTCTGCCTTTGCATCCCCAGCTCTGGGGTAACACACATGCGCTGTCACATCTGTTCCAGTTGTTGCTTTGCTTTGGTTTTGTGCTGCGATCGAACTCAGGTCTTCATTCCCATGAGGAACTCACTGCACTCACTGACTCCTCTCCCTTGTGCTCTGTGTGAGCATTTATAGGTCTCTTCACCCTCCTTCTCTTTGGTACCAGACACATGGCTTCATTATTTCTGCTGCTCGGGCATAGATGAGCAAACTTGCTCTCTAAATGCCAGCGAGTAGTTTAGCTTTTGCAGCCACATATGGCTCTGTTATGTGTCCTTGGTTCCCCACCCCCGACAATTTACAAATGCAAAAAAATAATAATAATAAGTTCATATAGTGTACAGAAATTGAGCGTGGGTTGGATTCGGCCTGCAGGCTGCAGCTTGCCAATGCACATCCTGGAGAATCCTGAAGCACTGTCAGAGATGGGTGTGCATATGCTCTTGGTCCCCAAGTTTCCCTTTCTGCTGTGGCTTTGTTCTCTCCTGGTCACTGGCTCTCTCAGAGTGGTCCCCAGGGCCTGTTCTCCCTGTGATGCAATGGTGTGAAATGGTGTTTTCAGCTGAAGGCCTGTGTGTGTGTGTGTGTGTGTGTGTGTGTGTGTGTGTGTGTGTGTGTGTGTGTGTGTGTGTCTTTGTAGGGGGTGGTGAGTCACTAATTAGCCTGTGCAGTTTCTGTGCCTTGATCCTTTATCTTGAGTAGAGGTTCTGCTAGGAGAGGATAAGAAGGTGCTTAATTACAATGATGTTTTCAGCATTTGCCTGATTAAGAACAGAGGACCCTAAAATCAATTGTCAGTCAGTGGGTGTGTTTATCAACCACCTGATGCTATTTTTTTTCTCTTTCTAATCATTCTATGTCATTGAATGCCCTTGAATGAAACCCCGGGTCATTTCCTTTATCCATCGTCTGACCCTAGACATATGGTCTTTGTAAAAGGTGGCAGATGTCCACCAGTCAGATCCCGCCACTGGCCTGGTGTGATTGTGTGGAGTCTTGCTTATTTATTTGTGAGTCGCCTTAATTGCAGGCCTCTGGATGGTCTTTTCAGTATGTTTCCTGCCTTCCTTACCAGACCATCAGCAGCACTAGCCCAGAAAGTATGCCCCCTTTCTTGCAGCCTGTAGTCCGCTGGGCCTGTAACAGCACTTTATAGATGGTCCTGTTGGTGTTCTTACAGGCACACACATATACCTCTTAGAAAGTTGTCCATATTGGTCACTTTAGTGTATAAATAAGCAGATGCTGCTGTGGAAGTATTACCATCACACATTAGTATCATTATCAATCTTCGGATTTTTTTTCCTCTGCTTTTCCCGGTTGAGTCTCCATGAGCATGAACCCCTAAGTCCCTGTCTTTCCTTCTCCAGCTCATTCATCACTTCACTTCACTTCTCGTTTAAACTGTCCTCACACCTCCTATAGATGGAATCATATTTATTTGCCCTACTGTGAGGGCTCCTTTCATTGAGTAATTATCTTCAAGGTTGGCCTGTGTTGTACCTACTCATGCCAGAATGTCCTTCCCTTTTTGTGTTGGATCTCTGTTGCTGTGAGAAAGCACTCACACTCTGACTGAGAGAAACTTAGGGAAGGAAAGGGCTGATTTCAGCGTGCAGGTTACAGACCATCACCGAGAGAACTTAGGAACTCAAGCGGGAGCTGAAGCAGAGACCATGGAGTAATGCTGCTTGCTGGCTATCTGTCAGGCTCATGCTCAAGGAGCTTTTCTCTGTAGTTTAGAATGACCTGCGGTGGGAGTGGCACCGCCCACAGTGGGCTCTGGACCCTCCTGTATCAATTAGCAATCAGGACAATCGCTCACAGACATCCCCACAGACCAACCTGATGAAGACACTCAACTGAGACTCTTTAGGGGATCTGCTTTGTCACGTCGACAGTTAATGATAACCAGGATACTTTTCAAGGCTGGATAAAATTCCAGTGTGGTTAGATGCTCTATTTTGTTTGGGCATTTGTCAGTGGGCACTTGGATCGCTTCTGCATTGTGGTTATTGTGCATAAGGCCGCTGTAAACACTCTTGAGTGTAGGATTTCATCTCTGTCGTGTACGTACTCTGAAGTGATCTTTGCAATACTTTTGAATCTGTAAATGGGAAAACGTTTTTCTGATCTTTCAGTTTTTAAAAGGGTGGTAGAGCGGATAGGATTGGGGATCCAACCAACCTGGGACCCTCCTGAGAGCTAGGCAAGTAAGTGCTCTACCACTGAGCATCAGCTACAGCCAGTATTTTCAGCATTTTTTGCTAATTCTTTTTTTTTTTTTTTTTTTTTTTGGTTTTTCGAGACAGGGTTTCTCTGTGTAGCTTTGCGCCTTTCCTGGAACTCTCTTGGTAGCCCAGGCTGGCCTCGAACTCACAGAGATCCTCCTGGCTCTGCCTCCCGAGTGCTGGGATTAAAGGCATGAGCCACCACCGCCCGGCTTTTTTGCTATTCTTTTTATACCCTCTATCCATAACAGCATATATTTTCACCATAAGAAAGAAGTCAGTTTTTAATTGCAATACACAAAAATATCTACATAATCAACCCTCTATTTATCCTATGCTCTAGGCCCTGAGCTGAGATATTTATGTAGATCAATTTATTATTATTGAAGGCTGTCAGTACACTATCTTTTCATTACAGAAGAAAGAAAAACTTAGAGATTGAGAAGCATATCCACAGTCACAGGGCTGTGTTGCAGATAGGGTTCCCCTTCAGAGCCCAACACCTGGAAATATCATGAAGTCATTTCGTAGCTACACTCACACACCATTACCTTTTTAACTCCCGTGCCATGATGTGCCTTTTAAAGTTCAAAATCAAGCCTGGCAAGATTGCTCAGCCAATATTACTGCCAACCCTGAAGACTTGAGTTAGAACCTGAGGACTTATATAATAGAAGAAAACTAACTCATGTCTGTGCCCTGTGGCATAAACACATGCATGTGTGCACACAAGCGTGAGCGTGCACACACAGTAAAGAGTTTCAAAATAAAACTGTAAAACAATATATAAAATTCTTTGAGTGCTCTAAAGTGATGTGCACATGCACAGTTTTAACATTAAGTCTACTGATGAGATATGTGAATAGCTATATAAAGGAAAAGACATGTAGTGTTGTATGTGTGTGTGTGTTCCTGTGTGTGTAAGAGTGTGTATTGCCCTGCACATGCATTCATGTGGAAGGTAGACATCAACAGCAGGATTCTTTCTTAATCACTCTCCACCTTCTTTGAGACGAGGTCTGTCATTGAGTCTGTTCTAGAGCTTTCGGTTGTGCTGTTAAGTCATTGGTATGAGATTTCTCCATCTTCTTTATGTGTGCATTTAGAGCTATGAATTTTCCTCTTAGCACTCCTTTCATAGTGTCCCATAAGTTTGGGTATGGATGTCATTGAATCTGGAGATTCCAAACTGTACAACACTGGCTCGCCAGTGAGCCTCAGGGATCTGCCTGATTTTAGGTCCCCAGTGCTGGGATGACATGCATTTGTCACAAGCCTAGCCCTTCACATGGGGGCAGGGGGATCTGAATTCAGCGCCTCTGCTGCAACATTGAGCAGTTTTCCTACTGAGCTCTCGCTCCAGCCCCAAGACATCGCGAATTTTAAGCTTTGTTCTGAATGTGATGTTGACTCCCCCGGGGTCTGTATTTTTGGTTTTGCTAGAACATTGTTTCAAAGGCCCTTACGTTCATCTTTGTAGTCTTGACAAGAGCCCTGTCTTTTGAACTGCTCTCAGGCATCTCCCGAGGCCTGTGGGGTTTTGCCAGGGATAAGCCAGGTTCCTCTTTGCCACGCACTGTTGGCATCAGGAGTGGGATCCAACACGTAACAAATTGTCCTGTGGAAGAATTTCTAGACTGGATTTGTGTCTCTGAAAGAGACAGGACTGAGGCCATTCTCTGTGTTGGTTCAAGGGTTCTAGGAGAGAACACTCCATCTGTTTAAAAAAAAGAAGAAGAAGAAGCTAGAATATCACCTGAGGTGTACCGGATGCCTTGACAACTCATTGGCTCCCTGGCGGTAGGGTTATTTACCTCTCAGCCAGACAGTGCTTTACCAACAGGAGGGAAAAGGATTCCGAAGTCAGGCAGCAGATTGCTCCATCTTCAGGGTCCATCATGATAAACTCCAAGTGTTCTCCAAGCTCCACCAATATGGTCCTCATCTTGTTCCTTAAGAAGGTGAGCACTAAAATGTTTGCCTCCTTCCTTGATCTCACAGGGTGAGGGATGATGACCATGCTGTATTTAGGGAGTGTCAAAAATTATTGAGATCTGGCCCAAATCATGGTCAGGGGACAATTGGATTCTTTTCAGACCAGATTCTCCAGAGTGTAGACAAACCAATGTTAAACAACGTCTGCTGTGGTTTGATGAAGGTATATTGACTGATGGATTTATTGACTTAGGCAGCTCTCTTGGCGTCCTTTAGCATCCAACAGGAGAAAACGGACAATCTCAGAATCACTCTTGACATGAGCACAAATGACGTTCTCCTCTTTCCTGATTCATGTGGCTCCAGACTTAACCCAAGTCAGCACCGACACTGGAACACTGGTTCCCTTGGAGCTTCAAAGTGCTTAACATGCAGGGCAGGTAGAGCCATTTGGTTTTGCGTCCCGAGAAACTGGCCATTTCCCTCGAATGTGTTGGGTCTTGTTTCATTTCAGGGGAAGCTGAGTGTCGGAGACTTGGCCTGGAAGCCAGCCTCCAGCACTGACGTCTGACGGTAACCACAAGAGCCTTCCCCCTTCCTGCTGGCCGAGCTGGGCTGAGTCTGTGGCTGTGATCTCAGGGGAGGGCTGTGGCCGGCAGCTTTCGGTCCGTGACAGGGAAGCCGAGATGACCCTGCAATATTTCACCAAGAAAAAACTGTCACATCCAAGACACCCACAGGGTCACAGACACATAACCCAGCTTGAACTGGCAGCCGGGGACCTGTTGCAAGCCAGGTGTCCGAAATGGGTGAATATCAAATGGTATCTGATTAAAAACAGGAGGAAGCTGGGCCCCTTTACCAATAGGAGCCAAAGTCAGCCGAATGCCGTTTATGTCTAGAGGGCTCCGAAGCCACAGTCTCATGACCCAACTGAAGAGGCATTCAAAACCGGGCCACACTATAGCAGTGAGTTTTCAAAAAGTATCCTATCAGAAACATTTATCTTTGGCTTAGCATTATTTAAGCATACTTCTCTTAAAATGACCGAACATCTATTAATTTAGACGAGTGTATTTATAAATGATTCTTGTGAAGATAGTTGTCTTTGGTGTCCTTTGAAGCCAGATCCTGGCAGTGGTGACTGGTGTCAACATGAAAACACAGCTCTCATCTCAAAAGGGATAAGAGATGGTTGATTCTGGAGACAAATATGAGTGACTGTGGCCAGGGAACACAGATGTAGGTTACCTTGAACTCTGTGTTCTGACATGCTAACCATTTCCTGGAGTTCTTAGAGTAACACCGCTGAGAAAATCCTAACTTTTCAAGTCCATTGGTAGAAATAGTAGACAGGAGGGCACAGCAAAGCACAGGAAATCGTAGCTCTCGGCCTCCCATACCAGAGACAGCATACTTAACCTTTTGGTTAGTGGATACTAGTATATATCTTAGTGTTTAATGTTAACACATTCCAAACGTTTTTTTTTTCCTAACCTTTTATCTGTTACTAAAACACATTCTTAGATAAGGAATAGGTAATAAGGGAGGCAAAAATAGTTTAAGATGCTGCAATTAGGCTCTGGACCTGCAACATTCCAACCTCTCCACAGTCGCTGAAGTTCTCTTCTCAGTTAATGGGCTTTTTTTCTAGGAACTTTAGTCACACTAGATAACTCAGGTTTTCATCTACTGGACCAGATCTGGTTCTTACTTGAATTCATTTTTTTCTTTTATAATTTATTCACTTTATTTCATTTGCATTCGTATATTGTCTGCAGGTATGTCTGTGTGAGGGTGTCAAATCGTAGAGTTAGAGACAGTTGTGAGTCGCCATGTGGGTGCTGGGAATTGACTCTGGAAGAGCAGTCAGTGCTCTTAATTGCTGAGCCATCTCTCCAGCCCTTGACTTCACGTTTTATTACATCAGGGAAAATACTGAAAGAAGGGAAAGAAATAACAAAGTGTCCCCGTTAGGTGTCTGAAAATTCCAGAATGGGTAAAGGAGGAGCCTGGAGGGTTTGCACTCCGTTTGTGGTGGAGAAATCAAAACTAAAGCCATGTAGAAATGTCTCATAGCCGACCAGCCAAACTGGTGGAAACGCATCAACCGCGGACCAATAGCTGACGAGCCCCTATGATACTGGACTAGGCCCTCTGGATAGGCGAGACAGTTGTTTATCTTGAACTGTTGGGGTGGGAGGACAGGCAGTGGGATCAGGACCCGTCCCTGGTGCATAAGCCAGCTTTTTGGAACCTAATGCCTGTGGTGGAACACTTTGCTCAGCCTTGGTGCAGGGAGGAGGGGCCTGGACCTATCTCAACTGGATGTACCAGGCTCTGCTGACTCCCATGGGAGACCTTGTCTTGGATGAGATGGGAATGGGGGGTAGGTTGGGGAGAAAGACTGAGGGGCGGGAGGAGGGAGGGCAGGGGAATCTGTGGTTGGTATGTAAAATGAATTTTTTAAAAAAGAAAGAAAACAAAAAAGAAGTGTCTCATCTCTTGATAGGAGTCCCCAGAGTCAGCTGTGTAACTTTGTTAAAGTCTAGTGAGCTGGATCTGGGCATCAGCTCAGTTAGAAGGCTGGAGTAGCACACAGGAGACCCGAGGTTGTCCTCCGACCCACACAGTGTGCCATGGCACGTGAACACACACAATTTACAAGAGAAACTATAATAGCTTTTCGTTTTGTTTTGTTGGGGGGGGGGTTGCGTTTTTGTTTTGTTTTGTTGGCTGCTTTGAACAACAGCCTCGCGCCCCTTGCTTGTTACGTAACCCGCAGAGGACTTATTCATTTACCAGTCGATTCTATCTTTGGAGGAGTTAGCAGTGGAATTGTTCAGCACCTCCGAGGCATTCTTCACAGCACAGACCTCCTGCTAGCACTAATTAGCCACCGCTTTCCCCACCCAAACCCCCAATGCCTCTGCTATGCAAAAAAAAAAAAAAAAAAAAAAAAACATAGTCTGCTTTTCCGAGGTAAGGGTGATGCCCGCCTCTCTGTCTAGGGACATCGACAGGTGTCACTCAGTGTCAGGGTGGTGGGAACCCTTGGAGGAAGCAGTGTGGTGAAATGTGACCTCCACAGAGCATGGGTGACTGGCCGTTTGCAGCCTACTGTCCTGTGGGAAGCAGGATCTGCATCAGCCAGGTTTGTTTGGATGCCCACACAGTCCGTCAGCCGCGGAGAGGAGCCACTAATGTGTGACACTGGTCTGTTAACAGTGGGCCCCAGGCACCCACCCTCCAGCCCTTTGAGTTAATGATGACTGTGCATGGTGGTCGGTGGTCGTTCTTTAGAAAGAACAAAAGGAAGGAGTGGGGAGAGGGGAGGGGGGAGGAAGAGGAGAGCATGGGAGGGGAGAAGGAAAGGAGGACCGTGAGCCGGGAAAAGGAGAGAGGAAGAAAGAAAAGAGAGAGGAAGGTCGAAAGTAAGAGAGAAGCGGAAAGAAGGGAGGAAGGGGGAGAAGTGGAGGGAGGAGGAGAGAAGGGCAGGGGCGGGAGGCAGACCCTGATTTTGTATGCTTGTTGCTCGCCTCCGTGAAGTGAAGCCTGTCAAGAATACCCCCCACTGCCCCTTCCCGCTGCTCCTGCCAGGGGGACCAGCCAAGGCTTTTACGCAGGCGCTCACCGTCGCCTGTGTTCCATGGCTCTGCCATTTGCTCAGTGGGGGGACGTTTTCTTAGCCGAGCAGCACACGGCTCTGCCTGAGGGATTGAGAACATATTGCTTGGCAGGTGGGCCCGCTCAGACACACTGACTGTTGTTTCAGCGGTGACGGGGAACATATATCACGCGGGCCCATTATGCCAGCGTAAATCCATGGTAACGCGTTCAAAGGGCTGCAACCAACTAACACAGTGTTTGGGTCTTAATAGGTGATATTTTTGAGATACATAATTGGGATCTGAGAAGTAAAGGCTGTGTGACAGGCCACTCTTTTAGCCCTCTTAGCAGAAGCTGGGGCCTACGGGAGAATACCATTCTCATGGCGCCACAAGCACCAAGATGACCCGAGACCCAGCTCTGCTTCAGGCAGCTGGGTAGGCAACGGCTGTTACCCAGAGTTCACTTCGGCAGGGAAAGCAGCCCTCGGTTCTGAGGTCTTCTCTCTGTTCGTTGACACTCCTCGCTGGTGGACAAAGGAACCCCCCAGATGGATAGTGGATGATGTCATAGCCTTCCGCAGCTTCTCATGGGAGCTCAAGAGGTCGGAGAGCTTGTTTTGGTAATTAGTGGACAGGCTAGCCTCTGAGCAGAGACCACAGGTCGCTGCCAAGAGGAGACACTAGGGATTGAAGAGATGGCTCGGTGCTAAAACTACTGGCTGCTCTTAAAGAGGATCTGGGTTCAATTCCAGGCACCCAGATCCCAAAGGCATGTGCCGCTATGCCAAGCTGTAAAGCTTTACCGTTGACTTAACTGGATTTAGAGTCACCTAGGTGATACACCTCCAGCTTGTCTGTGGAGGCCATTTCCAGAGGTCCTTAATGGAGGAGGGGAGAGAAGATCCACCTGCATGTTGGTGGTGCCACTACAATAGACTGTGATCCGGAACTGATAAAAAGGAAGGAAGAGAAAAATAACATAAGCGCCAGCATTCATCCATCTGTCTCTGGTTCCTGCTCTACCCAGATGTGAGCAAGCACCTGGCAATAATGCCTTTCCTACCATGATGCACTCTATCGTCTCAAGCCCTGGTCCCCCTTGTCGGGTATTTGTTCCCTGCATGGAACAAAGTGACCGATATTACAGCCCGTGAGCCAAGGGCAATGGGGCTTGGTGCCCCAAGCCTGGCTGTCTGTGTCCCTGTGGGAAGGAAGTTCACTTACCTGGCAACGACGACATGAAGGAGAAATCTGTCACCACATTGCCTACAAAAAACAAGCCTTCCCAGAGTCCCCGGAAGTAGAGTGTGTCGATGGTGCTTTTTGTACTAATCCCCAAAGGGTTATCTTTGTTCAAAGTCATGGTCCACGTTCCTCATTTTCCATGGCCAATGTTGCTCTGCTCCCATCCAGCCGACTCATCATAAGCTTTACCTCTCTTCCTAGTTCATGTGTGTGCGGCATGTGTGGGTTTTGTGTGTGTGTGTGTGTGTGTGTGTGTGTGTGTGTGTGTGTTTAAAAACCTTGACAAAAACAACTTCAGGAAGAAAGCGTTTATTTGGCTCACAGTCAGGTTACAGTCATTCTGTCCTGGTGAGGACGTCACAACGGCAGGAGCTTGATGGAGCTGGTCACGTGATATCCAGACTGGAGCGCCGAATTCGAAGAACACACACATGCTTCCTTGCTTGTTCGCTTTTTTCAGCTCACATTATCTTATGCAGCTTAGGATCCTCTGCCTAGGGAGTACTGCCACCACAGCGAACCCCTCTTCCTACTTCAATTAACGTAATGGAGACAATCCCTGATAGACACGCCCACAGGCCAGCCCTCATTTAAACACTCGTTTTAGGTCGACTCTGTTCATTTGACAACTAAAACTTATCATCAGCCCTCCCTCGTGACATCATTACTATATTTCTCCTTCTTTATTCCACTGTCTCTCCTCAGAGGTAGGGTACCTATCCTCTCCTTGCTTAGCCAAGTGCTAGCCCTACAGGAGAAACAGAAGGCCTCATGAAGGAAGAGGCACACTCCCAGGAGAGTGAGTGGCCCCTAGAAAGAAGGCCACCCTGGAGCTCTCTTTGTCTATCCCTTTACTTTCTTCTAAGGAACGCTGTTGCTGGTATTTCTCCCAGTCTTGTCAATTAAGTTCCAACAGAGTGGTATAAGGTTTAATGTAACTACCGTTCTCCCAGACATGAACACCCGTGTCATGTTGGCCCAGCATGTATGAAACAGTGTGCTCGTGCGAGAGAGTAAAAGTGGCTTCCTTAGAGCACATTAGAAAACATCTTCATGGAATGTTCTGGTGGCACAGGCCTGTCATCCTAGCTACTCAGGTTGCTAGAGTATGAAGGCTACAATTTCAGAGCTAGCCTAGAGAAACTGACGAGATCCTGACTCAAAACTAAAAGTAAAAAGAGGGCCGGGAATGTCGTTCAGTGGTAAGGTACTTTCCCAGAATCTACCAGTTATGGCATTGGGAATGGTTCAGTGGTAGAGCACTTGGCTACAATCCCCCAGTGGGAGGGGCTAGGGTGTGGCTCAGTGGTAGAGCACCTGCCTAAAATCCCCCAGTGAGGGGCTGGGGTGTGGCTCAGTGGTAGAGCACCTGCCTAGAATCCCCCAGTGAGGGGAGGGGCTGGGGTGTGGCTCAGTGGTAGAGCCCCTGCCTAGAATCCCCCAGTGAGGGGCTGGGGTGTGGCTCAGTGGTAGAGCACCTGCCTAGAATCCCCAGTGGGGGGCTGGAGTGTGGCTCAGTGGTAGAGCCTACCATGTGCAAGGCCCAGAGTAAAAAAAATAAATAAAGAAAAGAAAATGTCCACATGACACCTGAGATTGTCTTAACTAGGGGCATCATGAAGCAGACCATTAGGACTGTGGGATGTAGCAGTTAGAGTTGAGCGAATTGTGCTCCGGATGGCCTGGCCCGGAGCCATCATTGTGAGGGGCTTGGGTCTCCTCACACACACCCCTGCAGTCACTGTCATCTCCTCTAGCAGCTGCCGTGCATTCTGGGGTGTCTGCTCAGCAGCATGGAGGGTTTTGACACAGCTGATTGCCAACTCGGAAAGTTTCACTAAA
Organism: Peromyscus maniculatus bairdii; assembly: GCF_049852395.1. NCBI lineage: Eukaryota > Metazoa > Chordata > Mammalia > Rodentia > Cricetidae > Peromyscus > Peromyscus maniculatus. The sequence continues at coordinate 23,483,167 of NC_134874.1, read as the reverse complement.
ACATACTGTGGTGTTCTTTTCCTTCTCCTTTATTCGTAATTCTTGAGTATGTCTGTGTGGTGTATGCACGTGTATGTTTCCAACTGCAAGCTCCTGTACTGAGGCTAGAATAGAACGTCAAGTGCCCTGGGCTAGCACTCTCTGTAGATGTGACCAACTGTCTTATTAAATAAGAAACACAGAACCAATGCAAAGAAGAAAGCCAAGAGATCAGAGCTAAGAAGAGCCTTACCGCCTGCTGCAGCTAGCCTCTTCAGCCAAGAGACCTCTCTGAAAGGGACCTACTTCCTGTGTGTTTGTCTTTATATAGTCTTTCTGTTCTGCCTTTTCATTGGTTGTAAACCCAAACACATGACTGCCCCGTCACTGCCTGTATGTACAGCCCTCCAGGTCTTCTATGGTATTGAGATTAAAGGCGTGTGTCTCCAATGCTGGCTGTATCCTTGACCACACAGAGATCTACCTAGCTCTTCTACTAAGTACTGGGATTAAAGGCGTGCGTCACTGCTACACTCTTGCTATGGCTCTAATAGCTCTGACCTCCGGGCAGCTTTACTTATTAACATACAATTAAAATCACATTTCAGTACAAATAAAATACCACCATAACTCTCCTCCTTGTGGCCTTGAGACAGGGTTTCTCACTGAAGCTGGGACCAGGCTGGCAGCCATCAAGTCCCATATACAAAGCTCCAAAAACTTTACATATGGAAAGAAAATTCGCTTAGTACATTTACACCTTCATAAAATCTGCTCCTGTGATATTAATTTTTGGCGTAATAACTTACTTTTAATACCATAAAGTTGACTTTTAAGTTCATCTTCCTCTGTTTCATACAATGCCTGGCTTACAAACAACTGTAACCCAAACCAGCTTTTTGTGTGAGCACAGGGGATCTGAACTCAGATCCTCACGCAAAGAATCCTTACACACTGAGCCATCTCCTTGGCCTTCGACTTAGAGAGACTGTTCTATCTTTTTATACTGGAGGCTTTGTGGCCCATGGTAGAGAAGAAGAATTTGTATTTGTCTGGAACTCAGCCCATCGTAAGTGCAACTTCTTTGGGTGCAGTATTGATTAAAATTCTGCATGGTTAAACTCAGCCCAGTGTGTCTGCTGGTGTGGGTAATGACAGAGTCCTCTGGACTCCTCCTTCTCAGACAGGCTGTCTTTAAAACATCACTGTGTGTTAGATGGATGTTCTGAGGAGCCTTCAAGTGCCTTGAAAAAAAAAATTTATGTATGGAAAGAAAATTCATTCAGAACACTTACACGTCCATAAATTCTATCCCTGGAATATTATTTTTCTGGAAAATGGCTTTATTGAGAGATGGCTCGCATACCATAAAGTTCACCTTTTAAAAACACACAGTTGAGTGACTGTTAGTATACTCAGATATTTAGTAGCTCAAATGACTATTTAATTCCTGAGCATTTGCGTCGATGACAAGGAAACACTCTTGTGGCTTTTCTCTTTTCTTTATTTCTTCTTCATTAATGAACTACCTATCCTAAGCTTGCTAATCACACCCAGCCCCTCTTCCCCTCCAACCCCTAGCAACAACCGCTAGTCCACCTTCCATATTTGTACCTGACTGACCCTACTCTGGATCTCCTGTCTCAAATATTCTAAGCTGACTGAGCACACGTGCAGTCCATTTATGTCACTACACATCTGTGTTTCTGTGTGTCGGTCCTTTGATGGCTCCAGAGTTTCGGGCCATTTTGATCAGAAAAACTCCATTTTTTCCCTCACCTTAACTTACATTCCCCTTGTATAACATTAATTCATATCTCCTTGCTTGTATTCTTGGTTTCTGTGTGTACATGAGTATCTTAGTTGGGATTTTTTTTTTTTTTTTTTTTTGCTGTGGTAAAATTTCATGACCAAAAAGAACTTGGGGAGGACAGGGTTTATTTCTGCTTCTATTTCCTCCTCATAGCTCATCAGCAAAGGAAGTCGGGGCAGGAATTCAAGGCAGGAACCTAAAGGCAGGAACTGAAGCAGAAAGCATGGAGGAGTGCTTCTTACTGAATTGTTCCTTGTGGCTTGCTCAGCCTCCCTTCTTAAACCACCCAGGATGAACAGCCTCCAGTGTGCTCTGGGCTGCCCCACATCACTAATCAGAAAAATGTTTGCCCAAAGGCCATTCTTGTAGGGCCATTATTTTCCGTCGAGGTTTTCTTTCCCCAAAATGACTCTAGCTGTGTCAGCTGGACAAAAATAAACCAGTGCAACGGCGGTACACACGTGCAAATATAAATGTGTGGTATGAGTGTGGAGGCCACAGGTCGATGATGTCAGAGCTCACCAATTTAGCTCGGCTGCCTTGCCAGTGAGACCCAGCGACCATCCTGTCTCCACCTCCCCAGAGCTGGAATAACAAGTGGACACGACACTTGGCTTCTTTATGTGTGTCCTAGGGGGGTCAAACTCGGATGCTCAGGCTTGTGTGGCAAGTACTCCACCAACAGAGCCATCTCCCCACATCTCTGCTCTTGTTCTTCACCCTTTCTATCATTTTATACAGATTCATTCTCTCTCTCTCTCTCTCTCTCTCTCTCTCTCTCTCTCTCTCTCTCTCTCTCTCTCGATTTGTTTTATCTTATTTTCAGCTATGTATATGTGTGTCTGCATATGAGTATGTACACTTGAGTACTGGTGCCCATGGATACCAGAAGAAGACATCGGTTTTCCTGGAGCTGCAGTCACAGATGGCTGTGAAAGCCTGGACGTGGGTGCTGGGAAACAAACTCACATCCTCTACACGAGCAGTCAGTGTCCTCTCTTACCCACTGAGCCCCCTCTCTAGCCCCGACTTCACCGACTCACAGTGTCTTCCTCAGCCTACCTGCAGGATAAATACGTGTAACATTCCTGTGATCCTTCTCGGATGTACCTTCTTCCCGTTCATCTGACCAATCCCATGTCCTCCCCTGTCTCTGAGTTGAGCACTTGTTTGTGCCCTCTGCTCTTTCCAGACATCCTTCTGTTCCCCATTTCTGTGCCCTCTCTTCCACTCACAGTAACTCCACATTCACAGCTTTGAGCATCTCCCTCCCTCCTGACGGCCCTTGGAGTCCCCCACCTGCTTTCCCCATCCTTCTCCCCTCAGGTCTTTAGGAAGCAGGTTACTTTCTGGGGGTGCCTTTCTTCCCTTGCGACGCTTGCCTAGGTTCCTGTTCCCACCGTTCTTGGTTTACTGTTATTTCTCTCCATGCCACACCTGGCATTTTCTAAATTTCCAAATCGCAGTTTTCTTCCTTCCCTTCCCCGTGAGTGGAACACAGAACTCTTTTGACAAGCACTTTCTCCTCGGGCTTCGGCTTCTTGGACTCCAGTGTCCAGTGCCTTCCCCTACATAGCTGCCCACTTCTTTCTCCGTCTTCCTATTTTCTCCATTGCCATTCTCATGGCGCCATATGGTTCCTCTCTGTGTGGATAAAATCCAGAATCTCTTCGGCACTCCCATGTCCTGCCAGCTCTCAGACTCATCACTCACAACAGAACTCACACCCTGGCAGACGCTGTCTTCCTGAGTTCCTGCCACAGTGCAGCCCACGTCGGAAGCCGGACATCTATCACCGCCGTGCCTGCCAAAGATGACAGCCATCGTGGATTCAGTGGCTCTTGGGTTCCATCTTGGCCGAGGCTCTCCATCCATCATCTCTGCTTCTCCTTGCCCTCATCCAAGTCCCAGCCCTTCACTCCTGCGCTCCAGATTGTCACCAGACACGCTTCTCACCCTGTGCCATTCCATCTTTACACGGCTGCCAAGGCGCCCATCGTCCCCCAACAAATGTCTTATGTTGATTTCCTAATCGACATTTTTTTCTTTTCAAATCCCTCAAGCCCTTCGGATCTCCTTAACTGGGTTACGAGTTTCCACACCTCAAATCTTTCCAACTTTGTTTTTCATTCTCCCTCATAGCCTCTGTGTGGTAGCATACGCAAAACTGTGGCCCTTCCTAACTGTGTTCCTCGGTTCCAGGCACCAACATATCCTGGATCTTTAATCTAAACCGATGTCCTTTGTATGACTCTTTACTTGCATATATTAATTGTTGACGTTTCCATATTTGTATATGAATATATTATGATAATATTCCCCACCCACAACCCTCTCTTGTCTGTTTTCCACTTCCTCTGATCCTCTTCCTCTTCCCACCCTCTTCCACTTTTCATGTCTTATTTTTGTGTGTCAACTAGTAAGTTTACCTCGGGCTGCTTACAGGGGCACGGGGAGGGCTCATTTACATGGGCACAAGCTATTCCCCACTGAAAAAAATTACACCACCCCAGTAACCATCAGCTGTCAGTAAGATCCTAAGGAAGGGGCTGGACCTTAGGAGCCGCTTCTACTTAGCTGTCCTTAACTGCCCATAAATCCTCAGGGAAGAGCCTGGACCCCATCCCCCCATCAACTGTTAATTGTCTGTAGATCCGTGGAAAGGAGTGGGGAAGTCAGAGCCCCTTCCCTCCCTACCAACCATGAAGTGTCTATAGATCTGCAGGAGGGAGGGGCAGGGCCTCGGGAACCCACCCCACTCCATGGTACGGTATTTATTTCTGCCTCAGCTTTTAGGTGTTAAGTTCTTTTTTTTTCCTTGAGATCTTTTGAAAACAGATATTCTTGCTCCCTTGAATTTCCAGAATTCCGTGTGTGTGTGTGTGTGTGTGTGTGTGTGTGTGTGTGTGTGTGTGTAAAGAACATGTAAGGACTTTTTGTTCTTTTAAATTGTAGTGTGTGTTGTGTTGTGTTGTGTTGGGGAGGAAGATATGGAGGGAAAGACATCTTGCACGAGTCAACGAGTCATTTCTCTCCTCCACCGTGTGGGTACAGGGTTGGAACTCAAGCCATTAGGCTTGGCAGCAAGCTTTGCCTCCGGAGCCATCTTGGTGTTGTGGATTTTTCACACTTTTGCTTCTGTTGCAATTATTACATGTGCCCGTTACGTGCGGTCCCCCAGAGTAGGAGATGGGCCTTTCTGTTGTCACCTCTCCTAATATAGCAATAGTGTATCTGCAGTGCCGTCTACTCTACAGATTTCTTGGGAGAATGAATGTTTTCACCTCTGTAAAATTCAGAGAGATTATAAAAACTTGAACTAGGTGGATGACAGTCTTTGAAGTTACTCTCAAGACGGTGCTGAATGGTGGTGTGTGAACTCATATTTTTAGTCAGCTGAAGCGCGAGGGTTGAAGGGATGGTAGAGGACCTGCTAGCATCCTTCCTCTGCAGTGCCCATGATTTGGAGGTGTACCATTCCAATGTTACCTGACCGTGTATGGTTCTGTATGCTTAAGGTCCTCTCTTTGGTTCTGTAAGCTTAAGAAAGGCAAGTTTTGCTAATAATTGAATTAGCAATGAGGGAAGGTGCATTTTGGGAAGTTTGAGTGGCTTAACCAGTGACCTGGTCCAGCTTGGCCTCTCCAGTTTGGTGTTCAGGGAATGACATCAAGACCCGTCTTACCTGGGAATGACATTTCCCCCTCTGCTGGGAGGAAGGGAGTGACTCCAGCAAGCTCCAAAAGGCAAGTGCCTCAAAAACAGCCACATGGAAATTGTGATATTTCACTGAATCAGAACCAAATCTGCATTTTTTTTCTTTATAGAAACATTCTGTGTGCCACATGCCTGGGGAGCCAAGAAGAAATCATACTTTGGCTCCCTGCTCCACCTTGCTAAGCTCAGACACTGTAAATACCCTCCTCTCCTCTCATAACATTACATTTTTTCATGAATCCATCATAAAGGAGCCACTTTGTAGGTTTGGCTGGTGCTAGTGAAAGACTTCATTTTCTATTTCACAGCAACTCTTCAGCGGGAATAAAAAAAAAAGAGTGCAGTGTTGACAGACTGGAATTCTTCATCTGGGTTTCAGTGCCTGCAGATAGAGTCGTGGAGAAGCCAACAAGAAGGATGCAGAGAGGGTCATGCCTAGTCCAGATAGCTCTCCATCAACACTAGGTCTTCCTCGGGGGATTGGAGTCAAAGAGGGCCCCCACTTTCATCTTGGCGTATGGATTCTTTCCAAAGTATACACTAGTTCAGAAATGTTCCTCTGATCTTCCAGTGTACCTTAAACTCACCAGCATGCTGGGTGATAGACATATCATGCATCATGTGTGGATAGAAGTCCCAGTCACTTTGTGTAATAAAAAATGAACGGTTCTCAGGCTTTGCCGTATTTCATAGTCCCATGGAGGCCACAGTATATACATGCTGGGCGGCTGAGGGTGTGGTAAAGCTCTTGCCCAGAATCTCTCCGATTCTGGGGTGTGGCTCAGTGGTAGAGCACCTGTCTACTAGAATCTCCCAGTGATAGGCTGGGGTCATTGCTCGGGGGTAGAGCATCTGCCTAGCATGTATAAGACCTTGAATTCCATCCTTAGGACTGCCCCAAAACACAAAACAAACCAGAAAGTCAAACTTGACCCCTGCTCCATGACATTCTCATTCAGTATTTCTAGGTTGTGACTGTGAGTTTGTGGGTGTGCACCGCCACATCCACGTGGGCGTCCATCTTGTTTGATTTAGTTTGACTCAGGCTCCCATGGAGGCCAGGTTCGCTTCTAACTCTGTATGTATCCAAGGATGACCTTTAACTCCTGATCCTCTACCTCCAGCTCTAGTTCTGGGATTACAGGCACACACCACCACACCTAGAAAGGCAGCCAGAGCGATCTCCTGTTGGTTTGGTTACTCCAGAGTGTTCACCTAAAATTTAGTTTGCTGTTCTTCAACGTATTTTTCATTAGGCCTGCTTCCTCCCTGGTCTGGTCCTGTTGCCTCATTCCTGAGGACCTCCTCTGTTCCAGCGCTATGCAGATATCACCAGAAGCTTCCCTAATAAAGCTTCTTCTATCACTGGTTTGTGATAGGATTGAGATGCTGGAGACATAGCTCAGTTGGTAAAGTGTTTGCCTTTTAAGCACAGGGACCTGAGTTCAATCCCTAGCACCCACATTAAGGGGGGAAAAAAAGGCTGGTTCAGGGACTCAAGCTTGTAAATATCTCAGGTTTATAATCCCAGCGAGGAGGAGGCAGAAAACAGGTGGATCTCGGGGCTTACTGGAGAGCTTGTCTAATTGAATTGGTGAGCCCCAGATCCCAGTGGCAGACCTTATCTCCAGAAGACAGACAGACGGTTCTTGAGGAATGACAGCCAAGCTGACCTCTGACCTCCACTGAGTGTACATTCATATGTACACACATCTATGCATGAAATAAATTGTGGTTTTAAAAGTGTGTGTGTGTGTGTGTGTGTGTGTGTGTGTGTGTGTGTGTGTGTGTATACTTGTACACGTCCTGTAATCCATGTGCAGAAATTAAAAGACAACTCTTTGGAGTCAGCTCTCTCCCTCGACCACGTGAGTTCTGGGAGTCAAACCCAGGTTTGCCAGGCTCACGTGTCAAACACCTACCTCATCAACCATCTCACCAGCCCCCAAACTATGAATTTTTTTTTTTTTTAAAAAAAGACCTGATTAATTGCACGATCACTTTCAGAACTAGTCAGGTGTCTTTGCGGCATCACTGCCCTGCCAACCTTGCTGGAGCTCATCCTTGTAGTTCTGCAGCTGTCTGTACACCCCCAAACACAAGCTCCCCGCTGGCAAGGCCTGTCCTGCTGTCTGCCCAACTCTGCACTCTCCCAGCCTAGGGTACTACCCAACCCATTGGAGGTGCTCCATGGTTCTTTTTTTTTTTTAAATGAGTGACAGCTTAAGCTCATCCCAGAGCCGTGATCTCCCAAAACATTTCAGCATGTTTCGAGTTCTGTGCCTGAGAATATCTTACAAACATTTTCCAGATTTAATTGAGGCTTCTGGGAAGTCTTGCTGTGTTTTCTTCTTGCAAAAATAGGAGGTCGTTACCAGGAAGTCTTAGCATACCATATTTATCTGGTGAGTTTTGAAAATACTGAGTCATGGGACTAATGACTCAACATAGTATTTTCCAAACTGTGAGATAATCTTTGGACTTTGCAAGATTATTATATTAAGTGTACTTTAGTCTGTCAGGGAAAAAAAAATAAAAGCCTGTATTTTCACATTAGAATTCAAAGAACATCTGTTGAGTATTGGAAATAACATATTTTGAAAACCAACTGATGCGTGCTCCGCCTGCTTCCACCTGCCAACGGTGGCGGGTCCTTCTGATAAGATTGTCTGGTGACATTCCAGCTTTCACAGCTCACCATTGTTTGGCAACTTACTGTCTCCCAGTGACATTGTGTGTGTGTGTGTGTGTGTGTGTGTGTGTGTGTGTGTGTGTGTGTGTGTGTGTTTATATATACATAGGTAGATGTGCCTGCACGTGGAGGTCAGAGGTCAATATCAGATGTCTTCCTCAGTTTTTCCCACCTTGTTTTTGAGACGGGGTCTCTTACTAGGCTCCTTGGCCACTGAGATACAGCTGAAGCTCCTACAACATTGCAGTTTAGCATTGGGGTTCCAAGGATACACCCCAGTGTCCAGCTTACTTACCTGGGTTCTAGAGATTGAGCACACATTCTGATGTGCGGGGAATATAGTTCAGTTAATAGAGTGCTCACCTAGGATGTACAGCCCTGGGGTCCATCCCCAAAGCACTCCATGAACGGAGCATGGTGGCATAGACATGTAATTCCATCACTAGGGAGATAGAGGCCGGAGCATCAGGAATTCAAGGTCATCCTTGGATACAGAGCAAATTAGGTCCTCAAGCCTGTGCAGTGAATACTTTGCCCCCAGAGCCATTTCCTTAGCCCTCTTCCTGGAATCTTTAGACACCATCTACCCCTCCAAAGACATGCCTGACGTGAGACTTTCAGTTTCTTGTTTTAGGGTGGGATTAGAGAGGAGACTAATTCCTGGGTGACTCAGAACCGTGGAGAATGGGTGGCAACGTTTGCCACTACAGCTGTCCTTAGCACCAAGGAGATGAGCCCTCGGGTGGAGCTCAGCTCCTCCCAACAGAGGCAGCAGCTCAGCCCTGTCCTCCAGGCTGGTTCTCACCTCCTGTCGTCTTTCTCCTCTCCTCTCCCAGTTTGTCTCGTTAGCACTCTTCCTTAGTGAGTAAGCACCATATGTCTCCTCTGAGAACTCGTTTCTGGAGTTTCCCAGCACATGTGCACATGTGTATGACAGGGAAGAGAGGCACAAGGCGTCCTACCAGCCAGCAGTCCTCCCCAGACTAGCCAGCCTCAGAATCCTGCCTTCCGGGGTTCATCTGCCCCACAGGTTTTTCCTTGTCCTGAAACATGACCCCGGAGTTCCCTGGACACTTTTGGAAGTCCCAAGAAGTAGCCTGGTAGACTGTTGGCTTTTCGAAATGGAAGCAAGCGAAGAAGACAGCCTTCTCCAGCATTCAGTCATCCAGGGCAGGTGTACCACACGTGATACCCTTCCTTCACCTTCTTGGGCCCTGGTGTGGCAAGGATAGCACATAAAATCATAAAGGAGGAAGTGGGGGGCTGGAGAGATGGCTCAGCCGTTAAGAGTCCCTACTGCTCTTGCAGAGAAGCTGCGTTCAGTTCCCAGCATCCTTGTGGAACAGTTAACAACTGCTCATAACTCCATTTCCAAGATAACCATGCTCTCTGATGGCTTCCTTGGGCACCTGCATTCAAGTGCACATACCCACACAGAGACACAAGTACACACACACACACACACACACACACACACACACACACACGTAAAGGTAGGGGGCAGGGCTCCTGCTCCTGTCTTTCCTTGTTCTCATCTAGCTCCCCCATGCAAAAACAAAACAACAACAGCAACAACAAAAAACCATGCAACGAATGTTTCCTGCTTCCGAGAGGATTTGGTTTCTGTAATGCGGCGCCCACTCCCCCCATTCAGCCTTGAATGCCTGTCTCCTCTGAAAGCCTGCTTGTTGAGCATCCAATTTGTCTCTTTTCTTCTCCACTTTGCTGCTCTTTTCTTGCACTGGGGCCTGTCTCTTTATCAAAAACAGACAGAGGGTGAGCCCGTGACACCTCAAGGCAAGCAGCCACTTGAAGCGTTTTTTTCCGGATTCACCTTGACATCTTTTCAACAGAGAAGAAAAGCCAGGGCTGAGAACCTGTCCTATTCACTCAGGCATCGGCACCTGCCTCTCAAAGCCGCTTCACAAATAGCCTCCTTGCTTGATACTTCTCTCCCTAAGGTTTTTCCCAGTTGTTTTGAAAGGACAGTTATTTTTCCGTTCCCTCGAGAACGTGCCTGACGTTGGCATGTGTGCCTGTGTGTGTGCACATGTATGCTTTCACACACGCATGTGTTGCTGGTCATTCGCCGTTGGCATTCATCCAAAGCCTGGCCAAGCCTCATGGTTGCTTTGGTGCCCACATACCGTTATCAATGTCTATATTAATAATGAGGGCTGGGGGGGTGGCTCCGTCAGTAAAGTGCTGGACCAGAATGCCATACCCAGAGCATCGACCACAAAGACAGGTGTGCCGGAGACCAGGGGTTAAAGGGACTTGCCATCAAGCCTGACAACCTACGTTTGATTCCTGGGGTCCACTTAATGGAAAGAGAGAACCAACTCCTTCAAGGTATCTTCTGACTTACACATGTGTCCCTTGGCATGGGCCCATGTGGGCATGAACGCATGTGCACACACGTGCGCGCGCACACGCGCACACACACACACACACGCACACACGCACACGCGCGCGCATGCGTGCACACTAATTTAAAACAAAGTTTTAATCTGGGTGCTGGGGACATGGCTTAATGAGTAAGAGTGTTTGCTGTACAAGCGTTCAAATCTCCAGAACCCACATAAAAGGCCTCAACCCAAGCAGTATTGGAGGTGGAGACTAGAGGATCACTGAGTCTTGCTGGATGCCCTCTGAGTCCCAGGTTCAGTGGCAGACCCCGTCTCAAGGAAACAAAGTGGAAAGCGACAGAACAAGACACCCGGTATCCTTCTCTGATCTCCACACATCTATATACAACCGCACATGAAAACACACAAATAAACAGACAAATAAATAAATTTAGAAGCCTGGCATGGGAGAGTATGTCTTAACCCCAGTACTGGGCTCATGTGATGCCCAGGTTGTGACAACTAAATGGAACTGTGATACACTACAGCCGTTTATTTCCCTTGGGCCAACTGTAATTGTAAATGCCATCTTTCCCCTGAGGAACGTAGGCCCCTGCAGACATGAGCCCAGTAGATGATGACCTGTAGCAGCCTTTAAAGGGTCAGACACACTTCTACAACTACTAGATCATTGGTGCTTGGTGGCATCCAGGAGATGAGCCTGTATGGTGAGCAAGTATGGTGAGAAGAAGAAAGAGCATGGCAACTGAGTTCTGGTGTAGCCGGAGGGAATGATTTGTTGTGGCCATCAATGGATCTGTACCACGCAGTTTCCCTCATGATAGAAGTACCACCAGGTGAACAGCTGCCACGTGTCCAGCTTTACCAGACCCCTACGGGTGTTTTCATGTAATTATCCTCATGCCGGAAAAGGAAGGTGGGATCTCATCTGAGCCAAGTGAACTGGGTTCAGGGAGTTCAAACCCACCTTTGCTCAGATCACTGTGTGTGTCCGGTCTGTGCAAGTTCACATGTGAGCTCATGCATGTAGAGGCCGAAGGGCGACTTTAGCTGTCACTCCTCAGGCTCCATCCGCCTTTGTTTTGAGAAAGGGTTTCTCCCTGATCTGGAACTCATCCGGTAGGTTAGTGTGGCTGGTAAGGGAAGCCCAGGGATCCTCTTGTTTCTACGTTCTCAGCACTCGGATTACAAGTTCCCTGTGTCTCGTCTGACCCTTGCTGCTGTTAATGCGGCTGTAAGCATCAAACTAAAACGTCATGCTTGCAAGGCGGCCCCTTTACCCCTGAGCCATCTCCACAATGCTCACTCAGGTCACAGATGAAAAAGAACCTAATATTTAGACCTGCGTCGTCCCATCTTTAAAGCCTGAGCAGCATTCTTGACTGCTTGCCGACTCCATTCGCCCATCAGGACCTGTGATCAGGGCTAGGATGGTCTGTGGTATGCAATCTTACTGAGAGAGGCACGAAACAGACGCACAGTGCGTCTTGTGTCTGTGGTTGGAGTCTATGGTTGATGTGAGCAAGGGAAGATTTCCTCTCCCGGCCTCCTGGTGATATTAGTGCTTTCGGGTGGTCCCCCAAACCAGCTGCATGACGAGCAGGTCAGCATGAGTCATGATGGCTCCTCAAGGATTGCTTCCACTGTTACCAGTGTTTGATGACTTTGTAGTGTTTAATGAAAAAAAAAAAAAAACTGTGTGTGTGTGTGTGTGTGTGTGTGTGTGTGTGTGTGTGTGTGTATTTTTTCAAGGATCAGAGCTGCTGGCAATCTATGATTTCCCAGGTCTCAGCCCCTTAATTATCATTCTAGACTGGGGGACCTCACTGAACTTTACGAGGTCTTTTTTTTTTTTTTTATTTCTTATTTTCTTTTTGAGACGAGGTCTTACCTTGCTGCCTAAGCTCCTTTGAAACTCAAGTGATGCTTTCCAGTAGTTGGGGCTATGGTGTATATCATAGCACCTCGCTCATCATCTCAGCTTTGTATTGAGTATATTTTATTTAATAACTCATTTAAATATGTCATCATTGTAATGCTTAGATTTCTTTTAAAATGTTTGTGGGTTTTTTTTTTTAACCATTGGCCTTGTTTAATTTTAAAACTACAGGAAACAGATAGATACACTTATACACATTATACATATACATACATATGTGCACATGTACTGGAAAATCTAGAAGAAATAGATGAATTTCTAGGTGGTTGTGTCCTCCCATAACTAAACAAAGATGCAAAGATGAGAGAAGCAAGTTCAACGGATCTGGGACTAGTAGTACAGTTGAAACAGTCATGACAGGTTTGCCCACTAACAAGTTTAGGTCTAGGTGTAGTAGTCACTGGTGGGTGTTACCAGACCTTCAAAGTACTACCAGCCCTGCTTCTCAAACTGTTACGTAAAATAGAAAAAGGAGGAACATTACCAACTTTAGTGTCAGCCAGATACCAAAGCCAGATCGTCAGCAACAAAAAAGGATAATTACAGACCAGTATCTCTGATGATTCTCAGCATGTGTAAACAGTTCTTCTAATATATATGCTATTAATTATATAATTTTATACAAATTATTTTTATCTTAATCCCACTCCTTCTAACTCCTTCCAGATCTGTCCCATACCTCCTTATCCCGTCTTCCAAATTCATGTTCCTCTCCCCATCTTCCCTCTCATACCCCACTGAGTCCCATGTGTACTGCTTATATACTCAGGAGTACCAAGCTATACACTGGAGCGTGGTCAGCCTCCTAAGGACCAAACCACTAAAGAAAACTGACTTTCTCTCCCAGAATCCATAGCTCTCAGAAGCACCTCAGTTAGGGTTGGGGGCTTATAAGCCTCTCCCTGCTGCAGGCTAGAATGCTGACTGACTGACTTGATCTTGTGCCAGTGACCACAGCTTCTGTGAAATCATGATTGCCAGAGCCCTGTCATGTCCTGTATACAGCTCTTGATACATAAATATACATGTGAGCCTTTGGCAGATGTCTTTCTCCTGATATGTGGCATCTTTTTGTTTGTGTGATAGTATCGTTCATTATTATTTTTTTTTTTTGAGATAGGGTTTCTCTGTGTGTACCCTGGCTGTCCTGGAACTCAATCTGTAGACCAAGCTGGCCTCGAACTGAGAGATCCACCTGACTCTGCCTCCTGCATGCTGGATTAAAGGCATGCGCCACCACGGCCCTATTGTTTTTGAATATTTTCATTTTAATGAAGCTCAATTCATCCTTCCTTTCTTTTATATATTATACTTTTGGCACCATATCTTTGCCAGACTCAAAGGGTGCCCCCAGTGTTTTTCTCTAGGCATGGCTTAACTTTCTTTGCACTTAAATTTCTGACCCACTTTGAATTCATTTTGTCAATCCTTCTTACTGATATTCAGTATTATGCAGTTCCATGCACAACCTGTCTTAGCCAGCCTTTAGGTTGTTACAGGCCGCCGAGGAGACTCTGGGATGTCTTCTGGTGTAATTCTCACATGTGCCCTCTTCAATCTCAGTTCTAGAGTAAATGGAGACGCTCTTAGACCATGTTCAAGTATGAAAGCCGTCCCATGTAAGATGTGTTCTCCCCATCGTTTCCGCTCCTGAGTGACCAGAAGTTTCCTTTAAAGTCTTGACTGTGTAGACCATTCCTTCTTGGGGAAGCGCCAGTTCTCTGAACACATTCAGTAGAGTTCCCCTGAGGGACTTGGTGAGGAACCCAGGTCCACAAGTCTCGCTGCTCACCGTCTGAGTGGCTCATCACATCCCCTCTCATTGCCACAACAGCCAATAACACTTGACCCCTCAGGAGCACAGGGGAGAGTTGTAGGGATCCAGAACCTGTGGGCAATCCCTGTAGAAATGTGGGGAGGAAATGTTCTGAATGTAGAGTGTATGTATATATAGTGTGCTGTGTTTAGTGGCACAGAACACACACAGTCTATAAAGTCAAAATTTTTCAAACGACAACAAAGCTCATGCATAGTCCTGTTGATAGAGAAGTATAAATGAATGTGAAGGCTAAGGAGATGACCTAGTCACTAAGGTGCTTGCCTTGTGAACACGGGGACCTGAGTTTGGATGCCCAGCACCCGTGTAGAAAGGCTAGGCATGGTTGCACACATCTTTAATCGCGATGCTTAGGGGATAGGGAGGAGACAGGCATCTCCCTGGAGCTCACCAGCCAACCAGTCTAGTCTCCTTAGTGTGCTCCAAGCCGATGAGAGACCTCGTCCCCAAAATCAAGATGGCCAGCACTGTAAGGGATGACAGTTGAAGTCAGTCATCTTCTGTCTTCCATGTGCACAGGCAGACACTTGAACATTCATGGACATGGACATACAGAAAAAAAAAATCACTGCAGTGTGCCCTGGCACTGTGGGAGTCGTTTTTCAGCATCTCCTGTTGCTATGGCAGTGAGCTCAAGTGTGTCAAGGATCTCCTTAAATGGAGATGAGATACTGATTGTCCTGGTGAGGACCTAGTTCTTCTCCCCACCACACACACACACACACACACACACACACACACACACACACACACACACACAATCATGTGTTGCAGCCAGAAGTGGTTTCTCCTGCCTCCCATATGGTTTTCACTATATACAGACAGACAGACAGCATCTATGTATTGATTGACTGTATTATTGCTAAGCCTTCAGGGCCCCAGCAGGTTATTCAGAGTTAAGTTTGGAGAAAACCAAAAGTAGCATGTTGCGATTTTAAAACCTCTTTCACAACTATTATTCTTTTTTTGGAGGGAGGGGGTGGTCGTCGCAGCCCAGAGGCCAACTTGCAGGAGTCAGTCTCTCCCAGCCCTCCATCCCAGCCTGGTGGATATCAGTCCATTTGGCATAAAGGCAGATGTCTTTCTCCTCATCCCTGCTGAACTATCTTAGGGATATTTCAACTACAGAGGACCAGAACTCAGTGTCTTTATTCCCTGAGTTCATTCAAAGCTCAGCTTTAGTTAGCACCAAGGACCAAGAGTCATAGGAGCCTGTGTCTGATTCTCAGTTACTGTCTGAGTAATAGATGCAGCCTAATCCCTGTACCCAGGAGGCAGAGGCAGATGGACCTCTCTGAGTTCAAGGCCAGCATGAGACCATAGCAAATTCCAAGCTGGCCAGATATACCTAGGGAGACCCTGTCTCAAAACAAACAAACAGGAAGAAAAAAAAAAACCTTCAGAACTATTGGAATCTCATGTTGGTGTCTTGAATTCTTGTGTGTGTGTGTGTGTGTGTGTGTGTGTGTGTGTGTGTGTGTGTGTGTGTGTGTGTCTGTGTGTGTTTCTGTGTCTGTGTCTGTGTGTCTGTGGCGGGGGTGCGGGGGTAAGGGAGGTATGCATGTTGCCTGTGAAGGACAGAGGACAGCTCAGGTACCATTCCTCAGGTGCCACCCACCTTATTTTTTTGACCCAGTGTCTGTTACTCACGGGGGGCTAGCTAGCCCAGGATCCCTGGGGCTGAGCCTATCTGTCTCAGCCGTCACATTGCTGAGATTACAAGTTTGTTCAGGTATGCTCGGCCTTTTGGTTTTTTAACATGAGTTTGGATGAGAAAGCTTCGTTCCTCTTGCTTGCTCAGCTATCACTTTCCTGACTGGGCCATCTCCCCAGGCCTGTGGTAGATCACACCCAACCTTGGGATCCTCTCTGCCAGACCTTCCCGGCTCCATGGGTCAAGATATTGGATAGGGTGGAGAAGGTGGGATATGCAGGAGACAGGCATCGCTTGGAATGACAGGGGGCGAGAAGAGGTAGAGAGCTCCCCTGGGAAAATGCTAGCAGCAGCAAACTGTGATCAGCATCCTGTGTGACCGTGACAAGCCTCAAGGACCATTGGGTCTTGTCACCACTTCCCTCCCACCTTCCCCTGGAGGGAGCCCTGGATGCCGGTTCCTCTAAAACGTTGCCTTTATCAGACTCACCTGGGAGCTTGTTAAAAAAACAAAACAAAAAAAAAAAAAAAAAAAAAAACCGCATGCACCTTGGGCCCCTCCCACACCCACTCAATCCTAGTCTATAGGCTGGGGTCAAGGCATCTGTATTTTTAACAAGCTCCCCAGATGATTCTAATGTGCGCCCAAGTTGAGAAACCACCACTTTAGAAGGTTAATCTGGCAACGCTGTGCAAGATGGATTGGAGCCCAGAGAGCCTGGAGGTTCAGAACCACCAGCCAGCAATCGCAACAACCACCCCAGCAGGAGATAATGAGGTTGGGGGCCATGGGAGTGCAGGGGGAGAATCAGATATGGGAGGCATTTTCTGATAAGCAGTCAGCAAGGAACCTGGGTAACCAATTTAATGAGGAATGCAAGAAGGAGAGATGGGACCTCACAAATAATGTCAAGGTTTAGAGAAACAGGCCTCCGCGGTGCAGAGGGGGGGGTCACAGAACCTGCCTGGGGATCTCATTCCTAGAGCACCTCTTTCCCCGAGGTGCTCACCTTTCTCACTGTCTCCTTCCCCCAGTGCTCTGCCGTTGTTCGGGTGGTAGGAAAGTTTCCCCAAGTGACCACATGGCGAAGAGCCACACTGGTTTTGGTGTCTGTGACAATCACATTCCCAAAGTAGGTGCTGGAAGATGGTGAGAGCTGAAGGACTGGATGGTGGGACCTCTGTTGGGAAGGACGGCAGGCCCTGTGCTGGCTCTGCAGCTGTGCGTCTGAGCTCGGAACCTGAAGCAAGAGCTTGTCCCCGACACATTAGCAGGGCTGTCTGTCACAGGGAAGCTGAATGGAAAGCAGACTGAGAGGGAAAACCGGGAGAAATCCCCCTTCAATAGTAACACCCAGGTTACTATTGAAAGGTCAAGGAGCAGGGGAGGAAGGTACAGGAGGCCGGGCCGTCCTATTTCCAGCCCACGGCATGCCTCATAACTTCTAGAAAGTTCTGCAGGCAGCAAAGCATGCTACCCCAGGCTCGCTCACCGAGCAGTCATGTCCCCCAAGTGGATCTGATAGGTCAGTGAGCTTCATACTCAACCAAATCCTCCCGTCCAGAGTCTTTCAGGGATGTGGTCCAGAGACTGACAGCTTTTTGCACACTTCCCATCCTCCAGGTTTCTAATAGGCTCATGGCCCTTCCTTACACATGGTTGGCCCAGCACAAATAAAAGAGTTATATTGAGTTGGGTTTTTTTTTTTTTTTTTTTAAATCGGTACAGGGTCAGGGAGATGACTCAGTTGGGTGAAGGTACTTGGTGTGTGAACCCAGTGACCCATGTGGGTCGCTGCAGCCCACTTTAAAGTAGGAGAGGACTCTACAACATTGTCTTCTGACCCCCAACACAGGCTTGTTCCAGCACCAGGACACTTGCATAATGGGCGCACATCCTCTCACACAATAATAATAATATAAAATTTACAATAAAAATCACTGTGCTTTGGGATCCTTGCTCCCCTCAAAGGTACAGACATACAGTCTGTCTTTTGGAATGCCTTACCTTGAAAAGAGAGGGCAGGAGCAGCACTTGACAAATCTTAACTAACGGAAAACAAATGGGTAAATACATGTGTCAGCCTGGGAAAGCAAGACCTACTCATCGATGCCATTTGAGAAGCCACAGAAGCCCAGTCCTTGGTGGCACTGTGGTAAAGGCCAGCCACTCTGACACTGGTGGAACTCCACAGTGACTGTAGCTGCTCAGGAAGGGAGTTAGGCAAGAGTCCTCCATTTTTATCCTGGAATAGACTCGGCAGTGACCTGACTTGTGCCTGTAAGGATACTGTGACATCAAGAAATGAAGGGTTGGGCTATGGTGTGTAGCACACATGGTGAAGAGCTTGTCTAGCACCCGCAAAATCCTGGGTCCCACCTCCGACACAGCACCGCATACAACACACCTATCATCTCAGCATTTTGGAGGTGGAGGCAGAAGGATCAGGAGTTCAAAGCCACCCTTGGCTACATAGTGAATGTGGGGATAACCTGAGCTACGCTAGACCCTATACTCCCTAAAAGAGAGACAGTGTGCAAGGGGAACATAGTAAGGAGAAGGGAGGGAGAGGAGGAAGGAAGGATACTCCCAAGTATCCAGAGTCTTGTGGGTTATCAGGGTAGAGTGAATTTGCGTTCCCGTGTGAAACGCAGACAGAAAGGCTGTGGTTGGTTACCCTCTCTGAACTCCCATTTCCTACTGTAAAGGGGGGATGGCGACAGCCACCTACTGAAAGTCCTTTTAGACATCAAATACAAAGGTACCATTATAGTGCCCAGCATGTAGATGATCCTCCAAGCTGGTTCTTGTTGTAGTCAGGGGTGAATGGGTTTCATAGCAAACATGTTTTCTCCTGCATGTCCATGAAGATCACCTCTCGTTTGGATTTTATGTGTTTTTCCCATGAAGATAATGGGCGACATTGAAATAATATTGTGACTGAGCTGCCTCCTCCAAGGCATTTAGAGGACTAGCAGGGCTTGCTGAGTGGGCCTGGCACCCATTTTTTTTTTTTTCATAGGAAAAAAAATGCATTCTAGCTCTTTGTTTACAAGCAGAATTTTACTAAGCCACCTTGGAAGAACATGGTCTCCATGGAATCTTCAATCACAAAATGAAAAGAAGGGTGTGAGGATTTCTGACACCCCGGGAACAATTTTTGGCCATTTCTTGACATCTCCACCCCAGGCAAAGACATAGCAGAGGAAATCCTGGGAGTCTATTCTCTGCTACCATGTGCATTCCAGAAACTGACCCCAGGTCCTCAGACTTGGTGGCAAGTACCTTTATCCCCTGAGCGACGTCACCAGGCCTAGGTTGCTAATTCAAATGCCATCCCCCTCAGACTTTGTGTTGATACAAAGTGAAAAAGATCATCACATCTTCAGATGTCTGTTGGCACCTGTGTGCCAACCACAGCCAGGATCTGCTTCCCCGAGGGGACCCTCCAATCTGAAAGTCACTCTAGTACTGGAGTCTTAGGGCTTCAATCTGCACTTTTCTTCTAGGTCTCTCAAGGAAAAAAATTGTAAAGAAGGTGAGGGCTGGGGCATCTCTCTGGTTTCTTAAGGGGTCTTCTCGACCAAGCATAGCCACAAAAGAATACGTAAGGAGGACTTGGCAGGATGTTTTGATGCAAAATTCATTGCAACTTGGTTTGTATTCTGGACACTTGGGTCATGTTGAATGTGGGTGGAAATTTCAGTCCTTTCAGATCAACTCTTGTGTTTAGAGAGAGAGTTTGGAAGGAGATCAAAGCCGTCAGACTTCCGGCCTGATTCTTGCAGAACTGATTTGGAGGAAGACTTGAAAACATTCACACCCAGTTTTGAAAACAACAAGTAGGAATTGGTCCAGAAGGCTTAGTGACATGAAAAGCAGTTGTAAGAGAGTTTTGTTTTGTTTTTAAGAAAAAGAAATTCTGAGTGTCTTCTGCATATTTTATCCATCCTTCTTTCCTAACACAGCCAGGCTTTTCTTGTTTTAGAACACCATGTAAAACTCAAGTGGAAATCTGTCATCTATCTCCCACCCCTAAGTTTTAGTGTGTACCCCAAACTTTTAGTGGGCACGGGGTATTTCAGCAATGAAAAGACTCCATGGAGGTCATATTTTAAAAGTACAGCTAGGAGCTAGAGATGTGGTTCAGTTAGTCGAGCATTTGCCCAACATACACAAAGCCCCAGGTTCTGTCCTTAGTCCCTCAGTAAACCAGCTTTGATAATGCCCACCTGTAATCCCAGAGAGGTGGAGACTCTGTCAGAACACACACACACACACACACACACACACACACACACACACACACACATTTTTTAATCCGTTCAAGTCTAGACTCTGTCAAAAAAAAATTTTTAAATCAGATTGCTCTAATTTGATTTATGTTGGTATGATTAAAAAAAAAAAAAAACATTCTGATTGAAAACAACCCAGGGAAGAAAGGGCTTATTTGGCTTACACTTCCAGGTCGTTGGCTTTTGTTGAGTGACGTCAGGACTGGAACTCAAGCAAGAACTTGAAGCAGAAACCGTGGAAGAATGCTTCTCACTGGCTCATAGGCTCATGTTTAGCTAACTTTCTTATATAGCCTAGGACCACCTTCCCAGGGAATGGTACCACCCACAGTGGGCCGAGCCATCCTATATCAGCTAACAATCAAGACCATCCCCCACTCTCTGAATTTTAGCTTTTCATGTGTAAGATACTGGTTAAACCCTAGGAGGTTTCTAGGAGGCAAGGAATCCTAGCCATAGTTTTCATATACCTGCAGAGCCAGTCATACCTCAGCCCAGCTAAGAGGAGCGAGCTCATAGTGCAAGCTTACACACTGGGGGATTGCTTGTCTTCACACATAAATGCAGTGCCTCCTTCCTCTGATGACAATAGAGTACCAGCAAATCCAAATGACAGGCTGGGTGTGTGGCTCACTGGCAGAACACTCAGCTGGAGTCTCCCAGTGCTGGACTGGAGGTGGTAGCTCAGTGCTCAATGGGCTCATGGCTCTCTCTAGGTTCAGTCTCCACCACAGGAACAAAAAAAGAAACAATCTTACTGTAACAGCATAGCACCTGAAGATTCAGCTTTCCTGTGGCCTAGGTTGCCTAGGCAGCGTGATTCATCATTTTTTTTCCCCCTAAGATGATGCACAGAGGAAGAAAACCACTAAACACAAACCACTGGGAAGGGAGGGTTTCCCTTGACTCTTCCTGGCTGTTGCTTCTCCCTCAATCCAGAAGGACTGAGACAGCACCAACATGTTCAGAAACAGGACCACCAGTTATTGGGAAAGTGTACATACTGAGAGTGGAGTCAGTGGGAACTTCCTTGGCATGCCAGCAAACTTCCCAAAGGAGTCAGGGAAGGTATGTAGTTCAGAAAAAGGTGCAGATGTAAGATATCTCCCATCTAGAGCTGGAAAGCAGAGATCCCTTCCGTTAACACGGAAAGCTTGTGTTCTGGGTGTGTTTTGTTTTGTTTTTCGAGACAGAGAAAGAGAAGATGCCTGAGGTAGCATTGCATACCATGAAACTATATTTATGTGCTAAGACAAGCAATTGATGTCGCTCTATAAAATTTAGTAAACACCGCCTCCCTGCCCTTTCGAATGTCACTCAGAATCCAGAATCATGAAATTTTATAGTATTGCTGGTTAGAAAGGGGTCCCCACTGGGAGCAGATGCCAGCTCCGTCTTCGTAGACGCAGAGAAAGTCCTGACATGTTTCATGCCGTTCATACGTGGAAGTCTGTGAAATGGAAAGGAAAACAGCTTTCTCTGTCAACCTGTCACTGATAGAAGCTTTTACATTCCATCAGAGTGACTAAACTTTAAAGCTGTTTTCTCCGGTGCTCAGTATCACTCAGAAGTCCCAAGTGTGATCAGATTGATAGCGCCCCGGCACATGATAGAAGACCAGAAGCATTTTGTGGCACGATATTAAAAATTCATTCCCAGACCCGATAAAGCGTGGTTGACAAAAGTGTGAGACGGAATAAGGTGGGGTGAACGTCTTCATGCTTTATTGCTCTTGATTTCTCTACACAAAATAAATAGACAGAATGAACTAAAAAATCTCTTCTTTATGAAGGTGGGATCCTGGCGGCTGAAGGCCTGATCGTAAAAACCGTCTCTCTGCCACGGAACCCGGCAGGACTCGGTATAGGAGACGGTGGAGATTTATGGCTGGTATGCTGCAGACATAGTGAATATGCAATGTTGTGTTCGTGGGGTTTGCGGGTACTCAACATCAGAGAAAGAAAACACACATCCCCTCCAGAATTTGGGGGAGGACACAAAAGGGAAGGGTGATTTTAGTGATGGCCGGGGGAGTGGTGTGGTGGCAGTTCTCCCCCTGAAAGAATTGAAAGGAAAATGTGTGTTTTCGTGTCTGCCCTTTTCTACCCGCCATCTTGTTTTTCAAGAGAAATACTGAGGAAAGTCAGGCCAGTGGGATGGCTCGTCTGTAAAGGCCATTGTCAGCAAACCTTATGACTGGAGTTAAATTCTTCAGGATCTACATGGTGGAAAGAGATAACGAACTCCCTTATGTCTCCCGACCTCCAGACATACCCCATGACATCTAAACACACGCATGCATGCACACATGCATACCCACTGTAATAATAAGTAAAGCCTTTAAAGGCATGAGCGGCCCACCTCGGATTTCTCCTGGGCCAGGTCTCCCTACACCTCTCTGACCCACTGCCCCCATCTTCCTTCGGTCCTCTTTCTTCTTTGGGGGGGGCACAGCCTGCCAGAGGCTTTCCCTTGTTTCCTTGCCATGGCAGGACAGAATATCTCATTGGTTTCAGACATTAAGTTTTCTGCTGAAAGCCTGCTCAGAGCTGGTGTGACAAATGGATTTTACCTGCTGCTAGAGAATGAGGCTCGATCCCACCCGCCTGCTCACAAAAGCCCTATCCCCCAGTCTTGCAGAGCACAGCCCGGAGAGCAAGGAACAGAGGTCTGCCCTGAGGCACCATCTGTTTCTCTCGGCATAAATGCTGGACTCCCCCGGTTGCATCTGTTGAGGAGAGCTGTGAACTTGATGAGTTGTTGGGAGGAAATGTTTGGTCATTCTCCCACCCCCCACCAGCCTCTCCGTTAGCCATCTCTGGGCTGCTGGGTCCACAGGGTGGATCTGCAGGAGCTGCCTCTCTGGCCTCATCTGTATCAATTGAAAGTCAAGTCACTGGGAGTCCACAGCAGTCAGCAGGGACGGTGCCCGGGGTGACATCAATTCTTCTTCTGTTTTGGAAGTTCAGGAAACAATTAAAACCCTGATGCATTCCGGGGAGGATTTCAAATGAATCAGCTGATAGCTGATACCATGTAGCTCTTGGTAGCAAAGCAAAATTAACATCCCAGCTGCATCTGTGTACAGTATGCTGAAATAAAGAAATTAACCATGCATCACCTCCAATAGAGCAAGCAGCTGGCCTGTTCTGAACCTTTCCAAAGTACCCAAAAGCTACTGATTTGTTAAGTTGTCAGCCTCCTTATGGACATCAAGGACTTCATGCATATGCCAAAAATCAAGCTGGCCAAAAATCCGTTCAGTTCGGGAATAATCCAGGCCCTGATTAATCTGGGCCACAGCCGTCGTGTGATTTTTCAGAGCAGAGGCAGCATGGTGAGCTGGACACAGTCAGGGGCTATCGAGAAGGTAGTGTGAGATGCCGGACTCGGGGATGGAGAGATGGCACAGTAGTTAAGAGAGTGGACTGCTCTCTTAAGGGACCCATGTTGCACTCGCAAGTGTCAGTAACTCCAGCTCCATGGAGCCTGATGCCTGATGCCGCCGTGGACACTGCTCTCATGCAGACATATAAAAGTTAATAAAAAAAAAAATTAACAAAAAACAGATAAAAAGTAGAATTGGCAGTGAATTTAGTCAGAATTGCTGCCAGAATTTGATTTGAGAATATTAATCAGAAAGTGTTTTTTTCTCTCTCTCTCTCACTCTCCTTAGACAAATGTGATATTGTCGAACTTGTGTTAATTACCTTTAATTATAGTTCTACCCACCTCAGCTTTCCCAGCCTCCTCCTTGCACCTGTATTTGAGGGATGTCGTGTCTTCCTGATTTTCTGGGAAATAGAATCCAGCGTTCTTGCAATGCTCTTTTTAAAGTAGCATAACAAGCAAGGCATGTTGGTGTCATGTGCCTGTGATCCCAGCACTCAGGAGGCTGAGTCAGGAGGATCCCTGGGCATTCAAGGGGAGTCTGGGCTGCAGGAGTGAGTTTCAGGTCAGTCTGGTCTACCGCATGAGACTGTGTCCTGTGTGGGCAGTAGATGAATACAAGAATAGTGGGGATTAACGTACCCTAAAAAAATAAAGATCAGAGTATTCCCTCCAAACAGAAACTAGATACTGAAATCCTAAGTCTATACTGTAAATACGCATGTGTGCCAATGGCATGAAAATGCGATGGCTCATCAATGCCCAGTGGATTTAACCCCCTAGCAAGATGCATCAATTTTTAAAATATAACGAAGGTAATGGATGGAAAATAAAACACAACTCAGCTGTTCTCCTACTTTTGTGGCTAGGGAGATGGCTCAGTGGCTAAATTGCTTCCCCATACAATCATGAAGACCTGATTTTCTGGTTCCCAGAACCCACATAAAAATCTGGATGTAGCATCATGTACTTGTCATCCCAGCAGCGGGGCGGAGGAGACAGAGCAGTCCCTGGGGCGGACCGGCCTGCCAGTCTTGATGAAGCTGAGGAGCAGGCTGAGTGAGAGATTCCGTCTCAGAATACAAGAGCAGCAAAGAGGGCATCAGATGGCAGACTCTGGCTTCCTCAGTTACTTGTGTGCATATGTACACGTATCTGAAAACACACACACGTGTACACACACACACACACACACGTACATACATACATACGTACACACGTGTATACACACACACACACATACACACACACACACACACACCTTGCCACTCTGCAGATTCACAGCCCTGGGAAGGAAGGGTCAGCTTGGCAGATGATCTGTGAGGTAGGCTCAGGAAGAACCACAGATTTCTAGTGAGACTCTAACTGTGGCCCGGAGCCAAAGTGGCCACATCAGGCATGTGTGGTGGAGAACCAATTGTCCTGTCTGTACCCTCTCCGGGGCCGCAAATGAAGTAATGAAGGACATAGGAAAGCTTAATCAGGGGAAAGGGAACAGAGAGGTATGCACCGGACGCCAAGACCTACCAGCACCTCATACATTGTGGGTGGCCAGGCACCATCACTCAGAACTGCCAGTTCTGTGTGTAGAAAAGCTGGAGATGACTTACCTCCCTCCCCAGTGGGGAGGAAGCTGCCCATGACCTATAGTGAGTGCAGATTGGGTTAGCACTGCACCAAGGACCAGGCAAAGGTACAGTGTGTGATGGGAATGAGAACCTTTTCTTCCTACTTTGCCATGGCTCCCCTCCGTGTTATGGTTACATCAGACATGCTTCATGCTCTGCAGACTATGTCTTTAAAAAAAAAATCTCATAATAAAAAGGCTAGTGAGAGGACTCAGTGGTTAAGAACACATCGTTCTCATCCAGAGGACCCTAGTCTGACTCCAAACACCCCACATTGAAAAGCTCATACTACCTCTAAACCCAACCAATCCAATACCTGTCACCTCTGTAGGCACCCACATACCCACACACAGACACACAATTAATTAAAAATAAAAAAGGCTTTAAAAAACCTCACAGGAAGCAGAATTAGCAATCCCTCAAACAAAGGTGAATTATCATCTGTCCCCAGCTGATGCTTTCTTGAAAACAAAACAAAAGGCTAGCAGCGAAGTCAAGCGATAGAAGACCATCCGGGCTGTTTCTGACCGTGTCTATGTACATCACACAAAAGAACAGATTTTAAAACAGTGGTACGCACTGCCCTGGAGGTTTTTTCTTGGCTAATGGTCCAGCTACATAATGGTGCTGCTTTTGTATGATGATGAACACACCAGAGCAAATATCTCCATATTGGAAAAAATTATCACCCAGTGTAACCATATATCACTCTATATGCACCCTCTCCTGTTTCCCTCAGTAAAACTCCAAAGTGAGATTGATCCTTTGATGTGTGTGAGTGTGTTAGCCCATGCACATACAAGCTAGGAGGAGGATGTGCACGTATAGCTCCCTGGTGTAATTATAATTATGCCTGAAATTATATATTCTTAAAGCATGAAAGTCCATGTTTAAAAAAAAAAGATGGAGTAAGTGAGATGTCTCAGTGGGTACATGTATTGTCAATCCTGATGATATGAGTTCAGTCTCTGGATGTCATGTGACTGAAGGGGAGACCAACTCTACAACTTGTCCTCTAGCCTCCACATACACATTGTGTTACACACACACACACACACACACACACACACACACACACACACACACTAAAATACATACATACATAAATAAATGTTTAAAAAAAAAACATAAGATGGAAGGCTTCCTGAAGAATAATACCCAAGATATCCTCTGACCTCCACAAGAACATGCACACGTACACACAAAATAAGTATGTGAGCATGGATGAGAATATAGGTTCTCATGGAATGGGGACATGACTCGGTGGGTAAGAATGCTTATTGTTCAAGCATGATGGCCTGAGTTCAGATCCTCAATGCCCCTGTGAAATGCTGGGCATGGCCCTGCACTCTAGTTACCCCTGTACTGACTGTGAGAGGCAGGATCAGGAAGGTCACATGGACTTGGTGTCCATCAGTCTAGCTCCAAGTTCAACGGAAGACTCCGTCCCAAGGGCATACTTTGGAAAGTGATGGAGCAGAATACCCGAGGTCCTCCTCTGGCCTCCATATACACACTGGCACACAACATACATAGAGAGAATATAACTTACCATTTCAGATGACCACTTTTCAACCTGTGGACATTTATACCCAGAAAAATCCCCGAGGTTTGTCCAACGCTTGTGAGTTGGTACATGTGTGCAGCTCTGCGTTTCCATGAAAGATATATAGAGTCTTATTGATTAGAGGAAGTAATCAATGTTTATACACGGAGCCCTTTCATCTTGATCAGCTTTTAATGGGTGAGGAAAGCCTCGCTGAAGGAAAACACAACTGTTAAATCACCGTTGCCTTCGACTTGGCTCTGAGCAAAGACATTAGAACAGAATTTCAAAGCCAGGGACATGTGTTCTTTTTTTTTCAGACATTATCCTGATAAAGTGGGGACTGGAATGACCTGGTGGTCGGAGAAGGGGAGCCTTAAACTACCTAAGCTTTCCCTTTGGCGGGAGCATAGGTAGCAAAATCCTTTACTAACTTGACTATCTCACTAGCCCCTCCTTTTACTTTGGCAGCTTGCAATTAGCTGCTGTGTTTATTATCATTTTTGTTGCTGTTTGCGATAGCTTGATGGATCCCAGGCTGGCTTTGAATGTATTTTATTGTGTAGCTAAGGATGACCCTGAACCCTGGATCCTCCTATCTCTACCTTCCTAGTACTGAGATTACAGGTGTGTACTATCATGCCCATTTTGTGAGGCACTGTGGATAGAACCTGGGTCTCCATATATGATGAACCAGAACGATCAACTGAGCCACATCCCTGGCCCCCTATTGTAATTATAATATAATATGTAATAGGGAATTTGGAATCTTTTTTTTTTTTTTTTTACTGAAAGCAACAGCATCACAATTAGTTTATCTCTTGTGAAAAAGAAACAAATCCAGAGTCAATGTCACTAGGAACACCCATGCATCCATATTTGTCCTCTGCCGCCTGTCCATGTAGGATGCTGTCTTTGCATCTGTCCTCTTATGCTCATATGAAGGCTGTTAATGCTCACAAGATTCACATCCTGAGCTGGGGAAGATCCTCTCTTTGGACCATCACCATCTTACTGAGAAAGAGATGCTTATTTTCATGGGCCTTGAACAGCCTCGTTCTGTTAAATGGTCACTCTTGACAAAGACTCCTTTACTTTTTTTTTTTTTTGACCCCTTGACTTCTAATGGGGGCACATCAACTACTCTACAGATAGTTACGACAAAATACTGGCCACAGCAACTTAAGGAAGGAAAAGTTGATTCTGGGTGACAGTTCAAGGGGACATCGCTCAAAGGAAGGCATCTCAGCAGGACTATGAGATAGCCAGTCACGTGATTCAGCTCTTTCTCCTTCTTGGTCAGTCCAGGGCTCCAGCCCACAGAATAGTGATGCTCACATTCAGGGAAGGACTTTGCACTTCAGTTAATTCTCTCTGCAAATGTCCCCACAGACATGCCCAGAGGTGTATCTCCTGGTTGTCCTGAAATCTTTGGATTGCCAATGAAGGTCAATTATCGCTCAAGTCAATCTCAGTAAACCCTTATGACTTGACAGTGTCATAAATCAAAAATACATTTATTGGTCTGGGACATAGGTTCTAGCACTTAACTAGCATGAGCATGGTAGGCAAGCACAAGGCCCTGGTTTCAAACCGCCCCCCCATTGACACACACACACACACACACACACACACACACACACACACACACGCACGCACGCACACACGGATGCACGCACACTATGGCTAATGCATTATATAATGCCTTCAGTGCTCATAGCTTAGCTATGATGATTGACCATCCATCAGCCTGTGCATGTTAGTCATCAGAACATCCCAGGTGTCTTCCTCCTTTCTTTGTCCTCACACAAGGATTCAGTGAACACACACACACACACACACACACACACACACACACACACACACACGGAGCAGATGTCTAGATAGTAGCCCATGGGCTGGCTGTTCTTATAGCTAAGCAGCCTGGAAAAGGACTTCAGTTGAATGTCTTGGGGAATCGGCAACTATTACAATAGTCTTGTTGAGATGGCTTAGTATGTAACATGTTTATCTCACAGATGCAAGACGACCTGGGATCAGTCTCCAGAGCCCACATAAAAGTGTGGGTGTGGTGGCACATGTTTGTAATCCCAGCTCCCTAGAGGTAGAGACAGGATTCCTGGGTTCATTGGTCAGCTAACCTAGTCACATTGGCAAGCTTCAAGCAGGTAAGAAACCTTAAAAAATAAGATGGAAGGAGAGAACCGACTCCACAAAGTTGTCTTCCGGCCTGTACACTGGGGTGGTACATGCACGCATACTACCACACTAACAATAAAGAAATAAAATAAATAAGTTGTGTGGCACCAGAAGAAATGACATCTGAGGTTGTCCTCTGCCCTCCACGTGCATGTGCACACTAGAGCATGCACACACACACACACACACAAACACACACACACACACACACACACACACACGCACGCACGCACGCACGCACGCACGCACGCGCACACACAGTATAGATCAAAAAGAAACACAAAAGAATTCTCCCAGCATCTGGAAGGCTTTCCGCTTGCATTACCTTTTCTTTCCCTGGCGCCTACTATTTCTACCTGTATTACCCCTCTCGTGTGGAAACAGGACCAGAGATAATGAATTCTTTGTGATGTTTTTGCAAAGACCCGAATAAGGAAAGACATTTAAATCAAAGCCCTGGGAAATCTCACGTGGCAATGAACACACAATGAGTGACCTCGTCCTCGGGGCCGGACAGAATTGGGGGTGTTCACGTGAGCGACCCGGGTACAGAGCCAGCGCAGCCCCGTGTACATGAAAATTGGGAGGCAGGAGGCATTGGTAGGTTCGTCGGGAGCTGGTTGTCAGGCATATTAAGCTCGCCTGCATCTGACAGCCCTTCCAGCAGCTAGTGTCAAGAGGGAGGCCCAGCAGTGGGGGAGATAATTATGAGACTCACGGAGGTAAAGAATAGAGAGAGCATGCCGCTCCCTTCCTACCAAAGAGGGATGAGGGGTTCTCAGGAGAATGGCAGCAAATAGATGGTGCCGGATATACATGGAGCGGGGCCGGCACCTGCCACAATCCCATTGCTGTGTGTGGGTTAGACTGCAGAGGAGATGGGGAGGCCCTAGGGGGAGGATGGGAAGCTGGGTTTCGATGTTTTGGGGGTGGGGTGCTCAGTCTCAAGAAAAAATTGTAGTTGTTGTTGTTGTTGTTGTTGTTGTTGTTGGTGGTGGTGGTGGTGGTGGTGGTGGTGGTAGTGTGTGTGTGTGTGTGTGTGTGTGTGTATGTGTGTGTGTGTGTGTGTGTGTGTGTGTGTGTGTGTGTGTGTAGGTAGGCATGCACACTTGTATACAGGTGTTTGAGAAGGACATGGGGTGTCTCCCTCTGTCTCTTGACACCTTATCCCCTTAAGTCCCATATCTGTCATTGAACTTGGAGCTAGACTGGCAGCCAGCAAGCAAGCCCCAGGGCTCTCCCTGTCTCTGCCTTCTGTTGCACTTGGGTTTCCAAGTGCATACAGCCACACGTAGTTTTTTATGAGTGCTGGGCATCTACAGTCAGGTCCTCATTCTTGCATACAAAGTGTTCTTGTCCACTGAGGCATCTCTTCCGCTCCCTGCTTAGTGTTGAGTTTAGCTAGCAGTCATCCTAGCCTGCTTTCTTAAAGGCCTGCTGAGTCTCCCAGCACATCTGGCTCTCATCACATTGCAAGCAGATCTCTTGTTTGGGGACTGTGATGTCATTACTGTGACAACATGGCTGCATATTCCCCCCAGAGTAAGCCTGTTTCTTCTTTAAATTTTTTTCTTTTTCTTTTTTTTCTTTTTTTCTTTTTTTCCGGAGCTGAGGACCGAACCCAGGGCCTTGTGCTTGCTAGGCAAGCGCTCTGCCACTGAGCTAAATCCCTAACCCCTCCTGTTTCTTCTTTAGTGTGTATGCCTTCCATAGATAAAGTCCTCTGAAAGAGGCCCACTCATATAACCTTTCAGTCTACAGTAAAGCCCGCTTAGACCTCCTCATGGCCTGTCTCCCACCTAGTCCCCCCCCAAAGGCCTTCATTTCCAAGATGAGCTTGGTGTGAAGCCTCCATTCTAGTCCTGTTTCTATCCCCCACGAACTGTGTAGAGCACCCCTCTGATGTTTCCGTCACCTCTACTGCACGGTGCAAGCCTCCTTGCTTGCATGATGTCACAGTCTCAAACATGGGTTGATGTAACTGCCCTGCAACTGTCCTGTGTCATTTAGACAGTGTTCAGGTGTTCGGGGTGATAGAAGCAGGTTATTACGGTTGATCTCTCCCATGAGATTGCAAACTAGACCTTCACCAGTCCCCAGTTGGGATAATAGAAACCCATACGTTATTACAATTGTGCTGATGGTCATATGAACTTTTCCTAGGGATACAAAAGTCTCTTCACTATCCGAATAGGACACTAACGACAGAGCAAAGAAACAGCTATACCCAAGTCTAGCTTGGTGAACCAGTGAATGTAATAAGGGTTGCTTACAGGAACACAGACAACTTAAGACAATTAGCTATCCCACCGAAGGAAATGGTGCTCTCTCCCAACTGCTAACTGCTTATAGAGCCTTAGAAAGGGGTGGAGTTTTGTGAGCCCCGCCCACCTCTCAACTATTAACTCAGGAAGGGATGGGGCCTCTTCAGCTACTGTATCCTAACAAATGCTAACCTATGTATCCACAGGAAGGGGTGAGCCTTGTTACCCTCTCCTCCCAGGAGATGCTGTCTGGAGATCCTAAGTATCTCATACAGATAATCACAGCTACTGCCAGTTCAAGACAGCAGCAGCCATCCATACCCTGCTCAAAAGACAGGTTCTAACCACAATGGCTCTGTCAAAAATGGTTTTGCATACCCTTCGTTTAGGGCAGTGGTTCTCAACCTGGGGGTCAAGTGACCCTTTCACAGGGATCGCCGAAGACCATCGGAAAACACAGAGATTTACATTATGATTCATGAGAGTAGAGAATTACAGTTACGAAGTAGCAACAAAATAATTTTATGGTTGGGGGGGGGGGTTCACCACAACATGAGGAACTGTATTGAAGGGTTGCAGCATCAGGAAGGTTGAGAACCACTGCTTTCGGGCCACCTAGGGTCTGCCCACCTCTAGTGATGGTCCCTTGTGTTGCTCTCTGAGGTAACTACTACTTGATGAGTTTTCTTAAAGTCCCCTTAAGGCCGAGGTCTTCTTGTTTTCATCTCTTTCTTCAGTTGTGGCATGAGCAACATCCATAGTGTGGTTCTTGTTAAAAGTAGAGGGAAAAGCAAGCCTGCCTTGGGAACACCAGACCACCCTCAAGCCCCTTCGGACTTTCAAATGTACCCACAGTCCAACGAAGACACGTTTAAAGCCACACAGAAACAAGTGTCCTCTCCCAGCCCTGTCCAGTAACGTTGTCCTTGCTGGTTGCAGACCGCTCTGCAGCCTGACTTTGAAATCTTTTTTTTTTCTTACATCTAGTAGTCTGTCTTAGAGAAGTCCTTGCTCAGGCTCTCTTGGAAGTCTGTCTGCCAACCCTAATGCCACAACCCAGTGTTTTCATGCATTCGTAGGGCTTTAGTTTCTTTTGTATTGTAGAAGAGAGGGGGTGTGTTGTATTTCTTTACCCAGATTTTTTTTCCTCTGTCATAGAAACAGCCAGAGTAGCTGGCGATGTAGCTCTGCTAGCAGACTGCTTGCCTAGCATACAGGAAACCCTAGGTTTGATCTCTCGTCCTGCATTCACCAGGCATGATGGTGTACACGGTTGTAATCCCAGCACTCTAGAGATAGAAGCAGAAGGGTCAGGTGTTCAAGGTCACCCCCTGCTACATAGCAAGTTGGAAGCCTGTCTGTGATGCATAAGACTCTTTTTGTTTTTTAACCCATGAGTGCTTGGTAATCAGTGGTATAGGAGCTAAAGGAAGCTGTATATGATTAAATAATTAGATAATTTTCCAACATAGTTGTGTGTATTCAAACCCTAGACCCAGTGCTTTCATAGCATAACTATACCTACATGCCCAACTTCAGGAAGGCACTAACTTCAAAATTCGTGTCTGTCGTTCAGTCTTTGTCCTATGTACAGCAAACCTGCCTCCAGGAAACACTGGAGCACGAGGGCTAACAGAGTGATTATGCACTCAGCCCCCCCCCCCCCCCTTTAGATGGCCAAGAACATCCACTGTGCTCTGGTGGGCTCCTTCTCATTCGAAGCACTTTCTTCTACCCGTAGGTTCCTGCCTAGTAGCCCCAGAAGCCTACCAAGGTCACATCCCACTCCCTAGGGACAGGCTTCCTGTCATCAGGCCCCCTTCTTGACCCCCAGATCCTGGGAGAACATGAGGACAGCCTCTCGCAGCCCTTTATCCCCACCCCTGACACACATGGTCTCTTTGAGCCCTCGAGATCCATCAACCCACTAAAGCGAGAGAGTTAAAAGTACCAAGTTGCCGGATGCCAGGGAAGTGAGAATGAGCGGGTCTCACACAGGGATGATTTGAAACAAGCCTTGTGGCTTTTTAATAATGTGCCAAAAGCAGTCTCAGTGGTGGGCCAGCAGGGCCCCCAGTCTATCTTCTGTGAAAGGAGGAACTCAGCAGGCCCCGCCAAATGCAGACGGCCCCTCCACTCTGCTGGAGGAGACAGACTCCGAGATGGCAATCAAGGCTTGATTTGCCAACACATTTCCAATGATTAAAATGTAATTAGCACAACTGAGTGCCTCCTCCCCAGCTAATTTTAATACATGCTGTGACAGGCAGGCAGCCGGCTGTGCCTTTAGCCCAGCAGCAGATGGAGGCAGAGGCAGCGGGAGAGGAAAACCATTTTGCAATGTGACGATTCGCATCACAAAACCATCAGGGCGCTCAGCTCTTAGAAGGCCCTTGATGGCGGCACGTCAAATTGGTGCTGTCATAGCTGACCGTGGCAATGGCAGTCATCCTTCATGCTGTCCCAGAAGCACAGCTAGGCAATTTCCAGGCGTAACCCTTTAAGATCTAGAAGGGGGAAAGAGAGATGGAGCGCTCTCTCTCCCTGCCGTCGTCTTGCCGTGACAGGCGTCAGCTCTGCAATGTGCGCTGTGAAACCCACACTCTTGGCAGCTTGCAGACTGTTATTTGCATGTTTCTTTTCCGAAGCCTGGTGGAGTGTGGTTCAGAAGGCTTGGAAATAGATGTTGCTCCAAATGGGAGCCCGGCACTTCTGCCCTTCTTTCCCTGATCTGGGAGAGCAGGTGCCCATTCAGCCTAGGGTGGACTGGCAGGTTAGACATCTCCTTTTGATATTCCATTAGTCCCATGGCAGAATCAGAACCCTGGGGCCACTCATCAAGACCATCTGCTTCTCTCCCATCTTGAAAGGCATGTTGGGCACGCATGAGTTGGGCGTGCAGAGTCCAGAGGCTCATATGGCCTTGCTCCTGGTAGAAGCGTCTGGGTTCCCCCTGTGCCTGTGGGGCTGCCGCTCTTCTTCTTCCAAGGTGCTTCCTGATGGCAGAGACCTCCGCACCATCCCAGGCTTGGATTGCACTAGAGATCTGCAAGGTGCATTTATATTATGTAGGCTTCTACATCTCACCCTGATGGCCAACTCACACAATACCACATAGAACAAAGAGATGGGACCCATTAATAGCACGATGAATATGAATGAGTACTGGACATTTACTGTGGCCATGTACTAGGTTAAAGGACTTAATTAAATGCATGCATTTTCTCACTGAAAATGCACACAAATGGGAAAGTTACATGTCCCCATCCACACTTGTTAGAGGAGAGAAACTGAGCCTTGGTAAGGTTGTGTAACTTTACCAAGCACCATGTAAAGCATTAGAACTCAAAGCTGGGTTCGGGATATGGCATAGTTGGGAGAATACTTGCCTGGCATTGAAGAAGCCCTCCATTCAATCTCTAGGACAGTATAAACCAGGAATGGTAGTGAAAGTCTGTATCCTAGCACTCAGAGTAGAGGCAGAAGGATTAGGAGTTCAAGGTCATCTTCAGGCACATGGCCCATTCGAGGACGATCTGTGTGAGACTCTGTCTCAAAACACCAACCACAGTAATAAACAAAAACAATTTAAGTCTATAGTGGTATCTTTATGACCCATGAGCAATGGGAAACACTGTAGCTTAGACAGATGAGAGAGATCTTCTCTGAAGACGGTGATGTTATTCTTACACATTCAGTGCTGTCTGTGTCCAGAGATCAGTGTCCAATGAGACCCCAGGGACCCCATGGTGTGGCTGATATTTTATATGTCACTGTGTTTGTGTTTATCTATTTTTTTCTTCTAACTGGAGGAAAGCAATTTTTAAAGAAGATTTAGAAATCACAGAAAGGGTCTAGAGATGGCTCAGGCAGTCAAGTGTTTATCATGTAGGCATTAGGATCTGAGTTTCATCCCTAGAAACCACAGGAGGAAATCCAGTCATGGTAGCATATACTTGTAATCCCAGCACTGGCCGATCCCTGAGGCTCACTGGCCAGCCAGCTTGAGCATCGGGCCAATGAAATAAACTATCTCATAAAACAAGATAGATAGTGCCCGTGGAACAGTGTTCAGAACTGACCTACACACACACACACACACACACACACACACACACACACACACACACACACACACGAGAAAGCTACAGAAAATTTACAAGTATAGCTGAAAAGCATCTAGCCAGTGTTAACGTTGGGTCCATCTCTCTCAAGTCTTTTTTTCCTCCGTGTGTGTCTGGCGATCTTAAAGTAATCTGGTGTGTCTAATTGTATATGTCTTGCTCCTTTCATTGTGGAGGAACAATGATAATAGCATTTTTCACGGCTCCTCTCCTTATCATGGCCCTCAGAGGCAGATACTGTCACTCTATTTCATTGCCCTAAAAGGAGAACTTGAGGGGGGTCAGCAGGATGGCTTAGCAGGTAAAGGCTCTTGCTACCAAGCCTGACAACCAGAATTTGATCCCCAGGACCCACATGGTGGAAGTCGAAAACCAGCTCATTCATGCAAGTTGTCCTCTGATCTCCACAAGAGCACCATGGGTGGCACATGTGCACAATTGTGATCACAAGTGTGTGTGTGTGTGTGTGTGTGTGTGTGTGTGTGTGTGTGTGTGTGTGTATAAAAGAACTTGAACCTTCAGACTCATCATGTCTCCATTTCCGTGAAATGGTTTATGGTGTTTTTGTTGGTGCGTGTGTGAGTGAAGGGTGCATGCATGTATGAATGCCAATGCAAATGTCACTCACCATAGGAGAAGAGGTAAGGACAACCTCAGGAGTTGGTTCTTACAGTCCACTTTGTTCGATGCAGGGTCTTTTGTGTGCCTCTGCCCACTCCAGACTGTTGGCTCTGTGGCTCCAAGGGATGACAGTGTCTCTGCATCCTCTCTAACCGTAGTACCTCTAGGGTTGCAGATACACAACGCCATGGCCAGTTGTACATGGTGTGCTGCTTATATTTTATTGTCAGCGTGACATAGCAGCAAGTCCCCTGGGCAGAGGGAACCTCAACTGAGTACTTGCCTGGATCAGATTGACCTGTGGACGTGTCTGTGAGAGATTGGTCTTATTGGTAATTGATAGGGGAGTATCCATCCTACTGTGGGCGGCAACATTCCTAGGCAGGTGGGTCTGGTCTGTATAAGTGTGAACCAGGGAGCGGGCCAGTGAGTAGCATTCCTCCATGGTTTCTGCTCCCAGTTCTTGCTTGTTTGAAGTCCTGCCCTGTCCTCCTTCAGGTATGGACAGTGACATGGAAGGATAAGCCACAGATCCTCACCACCACCACCACCCAAGTTCATCTTGGTCACGTTGTTTAGCAAAGCAGCAAAAAGTAAATAAAAACAGATGGGGTCTTCCCACTTATGCTGCAAGCATTTTGCCCACTGAGTCATGTTTCTAGCCCTTTTATTATTAACAAAGCTGTTAACGTTAACCTGTTCCCCTAGTGGGGACATTTAGGTTCATGAAGTCTGTGTGAAATTAGGATTACCTAGGTAAAGTTCCAGGAACCACATCCCACACCTCCATGAACAGACCTCTGAGAAAGTTGCTTCACTTTAACCCTGACTTTTCTTTTAAATATGTGTTTAACTTTATTTTATGTGCATTGGTATGAAGGTGTCAGATCCTCTGGAACTGGAGTTACAGACAGTTGTGAGCTGCCATGTGGGGGCTGGGAATTGAACCCGGGTCCTCTGGGAGAACAGCCAGAGCTTTTAACCACTGAGCCATGTCTCCAGCCCTTAACCCTGACTTTTAATTAAAAACAAAAAACAGAAACGCTAAAACCTTTGCTTCAAGGCTGGAACTTGTTATAAAGTTGAAAACTGGAATATATATAAACTATATATATCTTAGTTTATTTCTTGATCCTTAGTATATGCTGACAATAGCCATAAAAATAATGTATTCCTGGTTTATTTTCTGATGTTCTCATGTAATTTTAAATCAACTTCTTACATATCTTGAGTTGTGTGTGTGTGCATACATGTTCATGAGTGTGTGGGTACACATGTGTGCACATTCATGTGAAAGCTAGGAGTTAAACTTGGATATCATTCCTCAGAGGTCATCCACCTTGTTTCTTGAGATAGTAGTATCTCACTGGACCTAGAGTTTTGCTGGTTGACTAATGAGCCCTAGGGATCACCCTGTCTCTATCTCCCCAGCACTGGGATTACAAACGCACACCCCCACACCTGGCAGTCTTACATAGGGGTGAGAATCAAACTCAGGTCCTAATCTATTTGGCAAGCACGTTACCAACTGAGCCATCTTTGGAAGACTGAGACAGGGTCTTGTTATGTGACCCTGGGTGGCCTGAAACTCTTTATTTAGATGAAACTGGCCTCAACCCTTACTGTAATCCTCCAGTCTGTCCCTCCAGAATGCTGGGATTACAGGCAGGTGCCAATACAGCTGGCCTAAATGTATTCTTACATTCTTACTTTTCTGTTTGTCTTGCATGCATTTGCGTGTGCATACCTGCGTTCGTGCGTGCGTGCATGCGTACATGAAAGAGAAGAATTGACCTAATTGTATGAAAATTAGCCAGGTGTGGTGGTCCACGCCTTTAATCCCAGCACTTGGGAAGCAGAGGTAGGCAGCTCTCTATGAGTTTGAGGACAGCCTGGTCTACAAAGCAAGCTCCAGCAAGCCCAGGTACCTAATGAGACCTTTTCTTAAAAACCAAAAACAAATAAATAAATTGTATGAAAACCAACGGCTCTTGATGAATCATGCATCTTTTGGTTGCAAAATAATTTTCCAAATAGGACATGGACATCCTGCAGTAGTTAGTGGGTGTCACTGCCTGTCAGTAGTCCTGCCTGTAGTGTGTCCCAACACCGCCTCACCGAGAGGGAACACAGCGGCGGGGCTCCTCTTCATCTGCCTTCCTTTGATTACCGGTGAGGTGGAACTGTTCTCCATTTGTTTACTAGCCATTAATATTTCCTCTTCCCTGAGTTGACCTCTTCTCTTTTGAAAGGAAGGATGAGTCTCCACGGGCCACTGGAGAAAAGATGTTACAGTGATAATTATCTCAGAGCCCTGGGGCGGGGAGTTGCAGGGGAGAGAATTAAGGGCCTCCTGGGACTCTGGAGGCCAGAACCATAGAGGGCTTGTTCCTAAACCACAGCGAGCTCTGTGCTGCCAACTAGAAATCAACGCCTGTCCTCTGCCTTCCCGTTTGTTGTGTTAAGAAATATTTCAGATTTTTTGAGAGGGGGCTCTTTACCTTGCCCACAAGCCTATGCTTCTAATTTTTCCAGGATGTATGTGCCTGCTCAAGGTTGGGTTTCTCGTTCTCAGCATCCGGTTGGTTGGGTCACAGCAGCCCGGCTGTAGATCTTGCCGGAGTCTTTTACGATCCCTGCCATCCAGCCAGGAGCTGTGTGTTGCCCTCTCATATTTAAATCTGTTGCTCAGGTTCTGTCCTCATGATGTTACAAAGCAGCAGAGCCCATCCATACTGATGTCTTCATATCGCTCTCTCCTTCTTGGATTTACAGGGTAGAATAAACCCTCTGCCATAGAAGTGGGTATTGATTATTAAAGTACATAATAAAGCCTGTGAAGGGAGTGAGACCTAGTAATCCGTCCTGTTCCTGGGGGAGAGCCGCAAACCCTGGCTGCCTTGTACCTTGAAGCTAGGAAGCTTCTTTTGTAATTAGGGGTCAGAGCAGCAAGTGGTGAGTGAAAGTAACCAGACTGTAGACATCGTCCATACTGGGCAATTTATGTAACGTTTTAGGAAAAATTTATGTGTGTGTCTATATCTATAATATTTAAATATATTTATATATACTATATTATGTTATATATATAGACAGCAGGCAAATGTGTGACTAAGGGAGTCCCATCTTGATAATAGTGGTTTCGGAGGAGTTATTGATAAACTAAAAAAAAGCCATGCATCAGAAGAAAGGGCGGGGCCCATGAGCTGGCTTGTCAGGTCAAGGTGTCTAATGCGCAAACCGGATGACTTCGGTTCCGTCCCCAGAACCCACCGCGGGAAGAGAGAACCAGCTGCTGCACACAGTGCGCGCCCCTGCTGTGACATGTCGGCTTGTGTTGAGAGTCACACACCTCAGGCGTGTGGGCACACTTACCTGCGTCCATGCATGCAGGAAACGTAAGAAGAGTGGGAGGATTGGGGGCGTGGTAGGGATCCCATGAACATGGGAAGAAGGCGGTGTCAGCACTAGGAGGTTTCATGCAGAAGCTCAGGTCATTCCGGGGGGTGGCACGATGTCTCCGCAGGTAAAGCCGCTTGGCCCCCTAGCCGGGAAGGAACGAATTGACACGTGAAAAGCTGTCATCTGATCTCCATATGCGCATTGAGGCGTCTGCACACAGAATAAATCAATATAAAAATCTTACCATATGAACTGAGGAAATGTATTAATAAAAAAGAAAAATAGAGTAAGCCACAGAAAGGGAGAGCATCTCTCACTCTGAATATTTTCTCGGAAAACCGTTGTGGGGAATGTTTACAGGATTTAGGAGGCTAAATTTCCCCTTCACATCTAGATAATGGTGGTTTCCGAAGACTGGGAGAAACCCTAAAATTAAACAGCAAGGCATCAAAACATCAGGCTAGTCCTCTTGCTCCGCCCCACTCCTAACCACCAACTCAACCCCAAGGGGGCTTTTCAAGTAATTTTTCAGTAAAAACAAAGAAATGCAGCCCTGCAGACAATGGTGTTCGGCCCCCCACTCATCCATTACCCCAGAAGAGAGGTTCTGGGGAGGGAAAAATAAAGCCTACTCCAATATTGGCAGGCTGCAAAGGGACCTGCGTTTTCAACACAAAGAGATGTTTGTTTTCCCTGCATTTTAACTCTTAATTTTTGGCACAGTGGGGAACTCATGTGCGGCCACCATTTAGATTGTAGCAGTGCGGTGGCACTGTGATTGCCTGTCACAGGGGCGTTGTGGCTGAGGGCCAGGAGACAGGCAAATGAGGTCAGAGATGCAGCCTGCTGCTGCGGCCCTGTCCAGGTCCCTTCCACTCTTCCCTGTCTCTGGCTAACCACTTCTCTGGCCTGCCTCTGAGGAATCACTCGGGAAGACCTGAGGCTGAAATTCCTCACAGGCTCTTTTCAGTACCCTTGATTTTAATCAGAAATACACAATTATTCCTTTTCCTCCAAAGAGAGAAACTCAATCCCCATTTTAAATTCAATTATTGTAATTGCGGCATTCAGAAAACTAGCACATTCATTTTCTAATAAGAGATTGTGGATACCAAATTACCGCATATAGTATGTCAAAACAGGAAACTCAAGACTGGCAGGCTGGTGGGTGTTTTTATCTTAGCAATTTGTATTTTCTTGCAGGCAATTTATGGTAATCTTACCCTTCTTATTTATGATATAGGGGGCTCAGGGTTTTTTACGCTCTCCTAAAATAAAGACTCTTGTCCAGTACAGTGTAATTTAAAATCCCAGTGATGAATAAGATGGAATCTAAGAAGGTCCCCCCCAAAAAAGTGAAGGTAGATCACCCGCCTGAGAAAGGAGAATAAAACTGTCTCTTTGGGGATCCAGTGGGAAGGGGAGCTTTGGATCATCCTGAACCACTTTGGAGTGTTCATAGATGTTTGTTTCAAGCTGTATTTGTGTTTCTTTAGCCAAGCTGTTTGCTCCCCTGCTTCTAAATAATTCACTTGGCAGAAAGTTGCACCATGACTATTAAGCGTTCTTGGTCAAGAGCACGGTTTTTCTCTTTGCTTCTCCACTCCAGCTGCGGCCGCCAGCTTGACTGAAGGCAGATATGAACAGACACCCTGTAAAACAGTGAGGTTCCCGTTTCCCTAAGCGATCGGACTCAGCACCTGCCCTGGTCTCACTTCCGTGGCTATGACAAAACACCCCGACCAAAAGCAGCTCGGGACAGAAAGGATTGATTGGGTTTATGCTTCCAGGTCATGGGTCATCACGGAGGAGACATCAAGGCAGGAAATTAAGCCGTCAGTCATCACACCCCATCTATAGTGGAGCAGTGAGAAATGAATGCCCCCATGCTGCCCGCTTGCTGCTTATGGTCCGCTACCTTTCTTCACCCTCACACAGGCCACAGCGCTGCAACCCACCTAATGATGGCATCCACCCTTAGGGTGATGTTTTCCTTCCTCAGTGAGCAATCAAGATCCTCCTCCACAGACCAGCCTTGCCTAGTTAGTTCCTTGGTTGAAACCGTTTTTCCCTGTTCCTTCTTGGCTGGATCCCATTAACAGTTAAAACTTGCCTTACAGCATCTGACCAACGCCCCATTCCAGTAAGCGGTGGTGCTTTCTTAAAACTTACTGTCATCTCGAAATCATTTTTCTGTCTTCCTCACTGGCATATGTAGACCAACCATCTTTGAGCACCTGTCTGCCCATTGGGTCAACCCACTTTATGTGTGCATGTACTCGAATGAGCATACGGAAGTCAGAGGGCGACATCCTCTATTGATCTCCACTTAAATTCATAGACAGGGTCCCTCACAGAACCTGGCACTTACCAATTTGCCTAGATTCCTTGAATAATAGGCCCTATGGTTTTACCTGTCTCGGCTTCACTGGCACTTGGGTTTACAGGCATGTGCCACCACACCTGGCTTCTTTACATGGGTTCTGGGGATCCAAACGTAGGTCCTTATTTTTGTGCACAAGTACTTTGCTGATGGAACCACCTGCCCAGCCATATACTGTGTGTTTCTTGATCTTGCCATGTAGAAGCTTCTCTGGCCTTCACCCCTGGTGAACAGCTTATTAATTCACTCTTGTGATTACAGTAGTCAGGTAAAAGCTGGGAAGTTGACCATCACTCTGGAGATGCAAGAAGTTGACAGCTGAGGAAACAGAGCACAGAGAAGCTCTCCTGGAGAGGAGGGAGCATACAGAGCCACATGTCCCCAAAATGCACATGTAGTCTGATCTTCATCTATTGGCAGATTCCCAAATTGCTGGATTCCTACTTGTACCAACAATTAGTGGGTATTTTCTTCTGTTATTAGGTAATTCACTTTGTTTTTGTGAAACAGGGTTTCTCTGTGTGGCCCTGGCTGTCCTGGATCTCTTTTATGTAGACCAAGCTGGCCTTGAACTCACAGAGATTCTCCTGGTGTATTAGGAATCCAGGCATACACCACCATGCCCAGCTTGAGTTGGTACTTTCTACATGCATTCTAACCATCTATTTATTTATGTTGCCAGTTTTAATTTGAGTAAGCATCTTAAGAATGTCAAAGCAGGACTAGAGAGAGGGCTCCATAGTTAAGAGCACTTGATGTTCTAGAGGATCTGAGTTTGGTTCCCAGCACCGAGGTCAGGTGATTCACATCTGCCTCTTACTCCAGCTCCATGGAATCTGACATCCTCTTCTGGCCTCCATAGGTGTCTGCGCTCAAAGGTACATACACGTAATTTAAAAAATTCTTTGAACTATAAGAACATGTCAAAACCCATAAGCCATTACTGCCCTGTGCATATGGTACACGTTTAGACTCAGTCTCGTATTCCTGTATTTGACTTTAGTCTCTTTGCACACATTACTGACTGTTGTTTGAAGTCCCAGCCCAAGTATGGGGCCCAAATGCAGTGTTCACCAAGAACATAAAGGAATGTTTTACCAGATTTTTTGTTTTTGTTTTGTTTTGTTTTGAGACAGGGTTTCTCTGTGTAGTTTTGGTGTCTGTCATGGATCTCACTCTGTAGCCCAGGCTGGCCTCGAACTCACAGAGATCCACCTGGTTCTGCCTCCCAAGTGCTGGGATTAAAGGCATCAGCCACCACTGCCCGGCTGCTTTACTAGATTCTAAATTGTCTTCTTTGGTTGGCATTTTACCCATGAAATAAAACCATGAGTTATCGGGAAGATTCTTATTGCCAAGCACTGGTTTTGTTTGTTGTTGTTGTTTCTGATTTGCTATAGAGGAGTATCAAGTCTTCAAATGTTTTCTGAAACGCAATACTTACGAGTTATTCTCTGGTGATGACGTGGTAGAAATTTCCACCCATTATTTGAGCAATTACCATGTCTTCTCATTTCTGTGTGTGATAGGACATACCTTTCCTGCAAAGATTGGAGAGACAAAAGTCTCACCCTGTCCCTTTTTGGCTGTCTTCACATGCATGTAATCATTATACCAATTCTGAGTATATATGGACCCCAGATACCAATTCCACAAGGATCCCCATGATATTAGAAACCCGTCCCCACCATGGATGACCCTGTGGAAAAGGGAAAGGGACTTGAGCCTCCATCAGCTTTGGGTTAATGAGCAGTACTTCTTGTGATCCAGGTAAAAGATTCTTGAGGAAGGATTGGTCTTGTGTGGCGTATCAATATGACTGATTACTTGTAGTTTGTCAAGAGTCATCCCAGTGTCTCAGTTTCCAGTTGCCCTCGGAGTCTGCAAAGCAGTCAGTTGGGGGAATATCTGTCAGAGAGTTGATTCCTGCAGTGCAGTTCGTGAGATGAAAGGCAGTGTGGTTCACACCCCAGGATAGGCTTGTGAGGAGAGACCTGGGTCCAAGTGCCATCTCAGCCACTGGAAGCCTTCATTTTTGTTGATAAATATGAAGGATGCTGACGCAGTAGGAGCCCCAGTTCAAGGCCTGCTTGGATAAAAAGAGTGAGTTCAAGGCCAGCCTGGGCAACTCTAGTGTAACCTGCCTCAAAATGAAAAGTAAAGAGGGCTAAGGATGTAGCTTAGTGGTAAAGCAAGCAAAACTGGAATCCCCCAGTGAGGGGCTGGGGTGTAGCTCAGTGGTAGATGCACCTGCCTAGAATCCCCCAGTGAGGGGCTGGGGTGTGGCTCAGTGGTAGAGTACCTGCCTAGAATCCCCCAGTGAGGGTCTAGGGTGTGGCTCAGTGGGAGAGCACCTGCCTAGAATCCCCCAGTGAGGGGCTGGGGGTGTGGCTCAGTGGTAGAGCACCAGCCTAGAATCCCCCAGTGAGGGTCTAGGGTGTGGCTCAGTGGGAGAGCACCTGCCTAGAATCCCCCAGTGAGGGGCTGGGGTGTGGCTCAGTGGCAGAGCACTTGCCTACATTGTACAAGGCAATTCCAATTCTGGAAGAAAAGCAAAAGAGAGAAATTGGTAAAAACCTCTGTCCCTAGGCATCTCTTTTGATGCTGTTGGGAAGCGGATTCTCCCGACCAGAGGGTCCTTCGCTGACCTGCTCTTGTGTATGCCACCCCCTTCTGCTGCTGCTGAATGTGAACATCCACCATTTGAGAGAGAATTGAATCATGTAGGTGCCACTTAGCATGAAGGCAGAGCTGCATTCTGTCCCTCACAGCCTTGGTGGGAGGAAGGAAAAGAATGGTTTCCAACAGTGTCATTACCCTGAGAAAAAGAACGCAGAGTGGTGGGCTCCTTAAGAAAGATGCTTCTACCTTGGGCGTTGGAGAAAATAGAACAATTATCTATTGAAGTCATAGAGGATGAAAAAAAAAAAAAAAACCTCTGTTCATACCACCCTGGTCATTTCAACTATTCAGATTCACTGTGCTTT
The DNA here is from genome assembly GCF_049852395.1 of Peromyscus maniculatus bairdii. Taxonomy (NCBI): domain Eukaryota; kingdom Metazoa; phylum Chordata; class Mammalia; order Rodentia; family Cricetidae; genus Peromyscus; species Peromyscus maniculatus. The sequence goes on along the minus strand of NC_134874.1, from coordinate 23,438,327 downwards.
TCTGAAGGTGAATCAAGCCAGGCTACCTCTAAGTAGCTGCAGCATCCCACCCTTAGGCCACTATACAGGGTGACTGCCTGAGGTTCCCTGCTAGGGGTGTGGACATTACCTACTCAAAGTTGGAGACTCCTCACGGGTGGATTATGCCACGGAGCAGGTGAGAAATGCAGAACAAGTAGAGAGAGAGAGGAAGACGGGGTCCACCTAGCCAGGCATTGATGCTGGGCATTGTTCTTGGTACCCAAGAGTGCACTGATCTGTAGGGTGATTCTCAGGGCAGCCAAAGTGTACTTGGCTCTCTGGCTGAGGAGGGGACTTTTGTCTCTGAAATAAAGTAATCCTGTTATGTCTACATTAGGTTCAGATAGATTGGCAGCACCTGACTCACACACATTTGAGTGAGAGAAAGGAGAAAAAGAGGGAGGAAGGGCAGGGGAGAGGAGAGGAGAGGGAGTCGGGATTTAGCTCACTGGGTAAGAGTGATTGCTGTACAAGTATGCTAACCCAAGTTCAGGTTTCCCTATAGACACATAAAACCTTGGCATGGCCATGTACTTCTATAACCCTAGCTGTTAGGAGGGGTTTTTATCAAGACAGGAGGTCAGTAGGGCTCGCTGACCGGCCAGCCCGCCAATATAGCTCAAAACAGTGAGCTCCAGGTTCAATTGGAGAGACTACCTCAGGGGAATAAGGCTGATGGTGTTCGCACAGAACACCTGGCTTCGATTTTTGGCTCGTGTACCCTCACACACATGTGCACACATAGGCATACATCACACACAAAAAGAAAACGGGAAACAGTCATGGTAGTATATAATGTCATCCCAGAAGTTCAAGGATGGCTCAGCTACGTAGTGAGTTCAAGGCTACCCAAGGTCCTTAAGACTCTATCAAAAACAGACAAGGAAGGGGAAAAATCTGATAACAAATGATTTCCTAACATTGCTTGACTGTTTCACATAGGTAAACAGTATTCTAAATGGTTTATGAGCATTATATGTGTGTGCATGTGAATTTTATGTAATCAGTATTTAGGTGCTCTCCAAATCTCAAGGTAGAAACTAAACAGTCCCCTTGGACAGATGATGAACCAGAGGCTGAGCAATTCAATTGCTTGCCCTAGAGAGTCTTCTAGAGCTTAGAGAGTAGTGGTCGGATTCGAACCTGGCCTCTGTCTCTATGGTTTTAGATGGACCACAGTAAGGTCCTTCTAACAGTTCATTACCATTTAAGTTCCCACCAACGGGTAGCAGCTTGGTTTCCATGCATCGGCTCTGGGGATCACTCCTGAGTCTTAAACACCCCTCCCCGGGTTTCTAGATCAGGGACTGGTTTAAACCAGCCGTCTCAGTTGCCACCGCCTCCCTTTTCCTGCCCTCATCCTCATTTCTCTTCTGGAGCACATCCTAAATAAGGATGGTTGCTGTGCTTTAAGGGCATACAAATGGCTTGCCCTCACCTGTCAAGCATGATCCTTGTATTTTACCAGGCCCATTATGAACGCAATCTTTCTGTCGAAAATTTGCATACCTCCTTTCTTGAAAAGTAATGACGGCAATTTCTTTCCCTGCGCTCACTCTCCGAGTGTCTCATTTAACGGCACCTGTGAAACCGACAGGCACAGAGATGAGAAGTGAAAGAGAGCAGTTGATTAAATCATCATCAAGTCGGGCCTCAGAAAGTCAATTCTGCTCGCCGTCCGCAATGATATCCTTTTATCTTAAAGTAATGAGCTATGGCACTTTCGCATCGGGTAATGCGATAAGTTCTATTAGCATGTTCCATTTGCCTCACAAGCAAGGGCAAGTCATTTTAGCTAGCTCATATCACCGCAATCAAAGCAATTGGCTTCCCAGGCAGAGAAGAAAGGGAAAAGGCTCAGGGTGATTTCTATGGATCACAACACAGCGGAAAAAATAGACTCTTGTATTATTTTAACCCGTAACATACTCTTCCTTTTTACTCCTTGGCAAATTTGGGCTAAATTATTAGTTCACACAGGACTTCAGGAACCAAGGGTGAGTCGAGGCAGACCTGGGGGCAAAGGAAAAAGAGAAAGGGGTGGCATCTCTGGGGTGTCACGTGGCTGGGAAAGAAAGCCAAGACCACTCCCTACGAATACCACTGTGGGCCCATAATCAACTCTTGGTCTAAACCATCCTTGACGTCATTAGTAATAGTCCCCAGACAGGCAAGGATTAGTACTGTTGATTGCTTGAAATCAGCCAGCCAGTGGCCAGGAGGCAGAGAATCTGTTGTGTAAGCTAAAACGAGATCATTTACTAATCACAGGGCCCAGGCTCAGGGTATGGCTCAGTTGGTAGGGTGCTTGCCTGGCCTACAGAAGATCCTGGGTTCCATCTTGCACCCTGCAGAAACTAGGTGTATGATGCATGCCTATAAGCACAACACTCTGGAGGTAGAATCAGGAAGATCAGGAGTTCAAGGTCAGTCCTCATCTACATAGCAAGTTGAAGACTATCCTGAGGTTCAGTAGACCCTGTGTTTTAAAAAAAAATACACAGAAATCATAGGTTCTAGATTATCCATTTCACCATTTTATCTTTGGAATTTATATATGCTCATACCCAACAACATACAGCTTCTTTTCTTGAGTGTACAAAATGCCGAACTCTGAAGATTTGTGGAATACCCACCTCTCCCTTCATCCCCCAAAACCAAATGATGCCTTAATACTCTAAATGGAAGTTACAGATTGTTTATGAAATATACATGGATTGCAAAGTGGCAAAAAAAAAAAAGGTTGAAATTTCATTTCTGAGCTTTAAATCCCCAGGTTTGAACTATTTGTTCTCTATAAGCAACATAGCCACACTGTCAGTGAGCGTTCAGAATGGACCTGCCCATAGTAGGCTGTTGAGTAGTATTGTTTTGAATGAAAATGTGTGGCTGGCTGAGAGATGACTGGAAATCGAACAAGAAGTGATGGCTGGAGACAGCGAGATAGATGACTTGGTGGGTAAAGCCCTTGCTCTGCAATTGTGAGGACCTGAGCTCGGATCAGCAGCACCCGTGTAAGGGACAGATGTGATGGTGAACATCTGTAACCCCAACACTGGGGGGATCTGAACAAAGAGATAAGTCTCAGGGTCTTGTTGACCACCTGGTATAGCCGAAATAGTGTTGTCCAGATTGAGTGGGAGACTGTCTCAAAACATAAGGCGGGGAGCAAGAGCTAGCATGACCTCTGACCTCCACATGTACACACACACACACACACACACACACACACACACACCCCTCACTAGATCTCTCAGACCACATTGGTTCACTGAGCTCTCCCTATTTCCAACACACACAACTCCAGATCCCAAGAGCTCCCTATGTAGGGACGCCAGACTCTTGGTACCAAAGTCCGGAAGCTTGTAAAAGTTTCTGCTCTCCTGTCCCCTCAACAGCTGACCTGTGTGTTATCTCCTAATGAGCTCGCCCTGCGGTTGTTGCTGTATTCTTTTAACTTGACTGTCTTTAGAACGCACACATCTTTTCATCAGGCTTTCATTGTATCTGAGCTATTTTTTGGCCCCCTGTGGAGTTATTGTTGAGACAGAAGGGAGGAACCAGGGCCTTCATTTTACACTGAGGACAAAAAAAAAAAAATTCCTCAGACCACTTTCAGGATTAAAATGCTCTTTATTTCAAGGGCCTCAATAGCTTTAAATGTCATGTAAAGTCCAAAGCCAATAAGACAGCTAGGTAAACAGTGGGCAAAGGGCTTCTCTGGCACAAGATGGCTGCCTGTGTGGTTTTGCTCGTGCAGGGAGTCTGGCAAGTGGGAAGCTGGCCGTGGATGTGTTTAGTCACAAGGCTGCTTGCCTGGCTTTTTCAGAGAAGGAAATATATGTCATGTTTCCTTCAGGTGGCTTCTTCAGAAATTGCTTGTAGGTAAGGGGTGTCTTTACTATCTTAGATAAACCGACTGGCCCAAGGGGGGAATCGATTTATTTTCTCACCGACCAAGTTAAATTGTACTCGATGTGAGACGCTGAGGTTTACAAGTTGGGGGGCTCCCCCTCATTTCCTCCCCCCCCCCGTTTCCTTTAGGCAGAAAAGAGAATAAAATAACTTTGTTCAGCAAGTGGCGTTCAGCCCTGACGTCTTTGGTGGCGATGATAAATGGACCTGAGATACAAAATAACTGCTCCAGCAAGGTCCATTGAGCAGAATGGAGAGCCGTGCCCTCCTCAATGTCATTGTGTGTGATGTATTCAATGATTGCCACTCTCTGCTTAAGAAGGCTCTCCATCACGGGCCACCCAGAATCCCATACCCCGTTTCTACAGGCCAAACAAGGCTGCAGACCTTCGTTTAGTCTAACTCGGAGCAGTCTTAAGACACACATACCCAGATTCCCCAAATAAACATTAGGAGGGCTGGCTTCTGAGAACATGTAATCAGAGTCTTAATCCCATTGTTTTTGTTTTTTATTGTAAGACATTTTCATCTGAGACCTATCTCTATGCTCTACTAGTAATTGTAGATGTAACCAATCGTATTATTAAAATAAGAAACACAGAGCCAAGGTAAAAGAGAAAAGCCGAGAGGTCAGAGCTCAGAGATAAAATCTTACCTCCTGCAGTGCTCCTAGCTTCCCCGAGAGAGGGAGGTACTTCCTGTGTCCCTGTTTAAATAATCTTTCTGTTCTGCCTTCTCATTGGTTGTAAACCCAACCACATGACTGCCTCATCACTGCCTGTAAGTACCGCCCTCCAGGTCTTAAAGGCGTATGTCTCCAATACTGGCTGTATCCCTGAACACACAGAAATCTACCTAGCTCTTCTAACCACCACGCTCTTACTATGGCTCTAATAGCTCTGACCCCAGGGCAACTTTATTTATTAACATAAAATTAAAATAACATTTCAGTACAATTAAAATATCACCACATTTCCCCTTTTCTATTTTAATAAAAAGAAAAAAGGCAAAAGGTTATAACTAACAAAAGAAAAACTATATACAAAAGTACAATAACTATATACAATATATACAAGTAACAAATACCTAAACGATGTCTAGTCCATTTGTATTTGACAAATCAGAGAAAATAATTCCCTTATCTATCCTATTTTAGTAAGTCCAAAATGTATCTAATTCACTTTCTATCCTAATTAATCTTCAACTATAACTAACTAATCTTCAACTCCCTCAGAGACCCAAGAAGGAAATAATATTAGCTAACAAAAATAAAAACAAGAAGTGCACAAAAGCAGCTTCCAAAAATTTTGTGAGTTGACAGAAACAGCCAGCTGCCTGGACAGTCACCTGAGGTTTCTCTGCAGTGTTGGGGCATCATCTTCAGCCTATAGGCTTAGCATATCTGACAGACTCTTTTGTGAAGTAGGTTGTACACAAGGTCAACAGTTCAACCTCACACTGGGTGAGAGCAGTCCATGTACCAGAAACACCTGAATTCCACTAGTGTCATGTCATGATTCAGGATTTTAAATTCTGGAAATTGTTGATGGTTTTTGAATTCAGCTGCCCATTCTTCTTGGCTGTGTATATATGGCTTCATCTAAGCATCCCCTTCTCCACATCCCTCTATTAAATGCCAGTCTACTATTGAGAGGCATGAGCTTTCAGTTGCTGTTCCATTGCACAACAGAAGCCATCGGCCCACTGCCTGTTCAGCTGCCTTCTAAGAAAAGGGTACTGTACCTTTTCCAGATTGTGAAGGCGACTTCAGGGATGGTGCCATATTGTCCTGGCCTCAGAAGATGCCTTTTGATAAAGCCATAACCACACTTGTTTTGGCAGGAATTGGTAGTCCTTTGTTTCGTGTTCTGTCTGTCCATTTTGTCCTGTTGATTTGAGGATACTTTGTTGTCCAGTGGCTAACTTTTGCCACAATGAAAATTAACTCCATATGCAGTTTCTTCAATGCCCATATTTTCTCTGAAGTAGATTGGTACTGCCAGGAGCCGACATGTCTCAAAAAAGAAAAATTTCTAAGTTATTAAAACATTTTAAATGCCATATTCTGTAGATCTCTGAAGGGTTTGAAGATGACCTGTCTAAAATACATCTGCTCAATTTTTAAAACATATCTAATATGACTACAATTTCTATTGTAATGTCTAACTACTAACTTTCATTTCTTTATATCCTAATAGTTGGTAATAATGTAAAGTATTTAAAACTAGTAATTGTCTTTTTCTTTTCTTTTCTTTCTTTCTTTCTTTTTTTTTTAAACAAGAACCTTAAATCTAATCTCCTTTGCTTAGCCTTTTTCCTAACCCTTGACAACTTGTAACCTACCCCCCTAAATAATGAAAATTATCCCAGACCCAAAACCCATTAAAAAGAACCAAAAAAAAACCACCCGCCCCACACCACCTCTTTGGGAATGTGGGCGTCATTCTTAAAATTGCTTCCTGCTGGGTATGGGCGAAGTTATCTTTATCCTGAAAGAAAAATTTAAGTTAATTGTCAAATTCTAGGAAAGGTAACTATATCCTTCATTATTATCCAGTCTGTGTATAATGCCAAAGTTCAGAGTTTATCTCAAGTCCTTATTCAAGTAGTCTTTGAGACTGGATCATCTCAGCTAGTCATCTCAAAATTGCTCTGAGCACCTTGTAGTTCAAAGCTGATCTATAGATGATGTTTGTCAGTTCGGTGATATTATTATTGTCCACGTGGAATTGTTGTTGTTGTGTTTGTTGTGGGGCCCCATTTTCTTCCTGGAGACTTCAGTTGATGTTAGGCCTGGCCATGATTTCCTGCAGAAAACTGATAAGAGACTCGAACACAAAGACATATATATGCAGCTAATTGAAGCCTTTTTTCTAGAATTAGTTAGTACTCTATATGACCATTCATATCTTAACAAAGTTTAAAATGTATATGTATCTATTAATCTTGTAAATTTTGATATAAAATTTATACTTTAAGAAAAGTTTAAAGAATCAGAATAGAATCAAAGAGTTGAGATTAGTAATAGAATAGTCCCTTAATTAATTTGGCTTTTGTCCTGTCCCATAGCAGAAAATGGCTCTTTCTGGCATGATACAGGGAGTTTGCATTTTCCTTTTAACAACATGCTTGAGTTTAAAGAAGGAGAGAGCCATTCTCCAACTCCAAAGTCAGCTTTAAATTTTAATTAAACTGGGACTATTAGAAAACCAATAGTGTTAAATCTTTAGAGAAAAGCAGAAACAAACATTTAAGAAGACATAAAATTTTTTAGATAATATATACCCATATGCCATATACTCCCATATACTCTGTTTCCTGGGATAGATGATTTGTCCCTTTTCTTCAGTTGTCTCATTTGTCTTGTGTCCTTCAGATTCCTTAACCTTCATTCTCCTAAAAGACAAAAACAAAAACCTTCCCCCAAGACTAATTTTGGGGATGTTCCTTTTTGGCAAGTTATTATCTGATTAAATGAAAAGACATGTGTTACAGGTACAAGTTAGTTTAAATTGGATGTTCATGCTGGTTGATGAACTATCACCTCCTCTAATTAAGAGGTTTCTCTTGTTCAAATCGAACCTTTATCAATTTTGATGGTACCCACAGCTTATCTTCTCCTGTAGAAACAAAAGCAAAACCTCGTCCCCAACGTAATACATACCCTGGTTTCCATTCTGAGGTCAGCACATCCTTAAAGTATATAGGCTGATTTAATTCTGTAGTTTTTTCTATTACCCAATGTCTCTCTGCAGCTGTTGTTCTTTTCTCATTGGCATTCAGAAAATTCAAAGTTAATAGAGCATTATGCAGTCTATTTCTGGGGGTTTTTGTTACTCCTTTCTGTTTATTTAGCATATCCTTTAGAGTTCTGTTTGACCTTTCTATAACTGCTTGACCTGTAGGATTATGTGGTATACCTGTAATATGCTTTATATTGTAATAAGCAAAAAACTGTTTCATTTTAACAGAGACATATGATGGAGCATTGTCAGTTTTAATTTGTGCAGGTATACCCATGATGGCCATAACTTCTAGCAAATGAGTGATTACAGAATCAGCTTTTTCAGAACTCAAAGCAGTTGCCCATTGAAATCCTGAATAAGTATCAATAGTGTGGTGTACATATTTCAATTTTCCAAATTCTGCAAAGTGAAACACATCCATCTGCCAGATTTCATTCCTCTGAGTACCCTTTGGGTTACATCCTGCTGGTAATGGCGTTTGATTATAGAAGGAACAAGTAGGACATTTCTTTACTATTTCTTTGGCTTGTTGCCAGGTTATGGAAAAATCCTTTTTTAAACCTTTACTATTGACATGATGTTTTTTATGAAATTCTGAGGCCTCCAGCACATTTCCTATCAATAATTTATCAATCTCATCATTGCCTTGTGCTAAAGGGCCTGGCAGACCAGTATGAGATCGGATGTGAGTTATATATAAAGGATGACTCCTTTTCCTGATTGTATCTTGTAATTGAATAAATAGTGAAGTTAATTCTGAAGCATCATGGATAAATTCTGCAGTCTCAATATGTAATACCACTCTTTCAGCATACTGAGAGTCAGTTACTATGTTGAGAGGTTCTGAAAAATCCATTAATACCAACAGAATAGCATACAATTCTGATTTTTGCACTGAATTATAAGGACTTTGTACCACTTTACTTAAATTTTCTGATTTGTAACCTGCCTTTCCTTGTTTGTTGGCATCTGTATAAAATGTACGAACTCCAGATATGGGTTTTTGCCGTACAATTCGAGGCAAGATCCAATCAGCTCTCTTTATAAAATCAATTCTGTTGCTTTTGGGATATTTGCTGTTAATTTCTCCCAAAAAATTACTGCAAGCTCTTTGCCAAGGTTCACTTTCTGTCCATAATTTTTCAATGTCCTCCTTAGTTAAAGGTACGACAATTTCTGCTGGGTCTATTCCTGCTAATTGACGAAGTCTCAATTTTCCTTTCCAAATCAAGTCAGAGATTTTTTCCCCATACGTTTTTAATTTTTTATTTGGTTTATTTGGTAAAAATATCCATTCCAATATAATATCTTCCCTCTGCATTAATATTCCAGTAGGGGAATGCCTAGAAGGTAAAATAACCAAAATGCAATCCAGCTTTGGATCAATACGATCCACGTGCCCTTCATGTACTTTCTTTTCTACCAAGGCCAATTCTTTCTCAGCTTCAGGTGATAATTCTCTTGGACTATTTAAGTCCTTGTCACCTTCTAAGGTTTTGAACAAATTAGTCAGTTCATCATTTTTTACCCCAACAATAGTTCGTAGATGAGAAATATCTCCAAATAATCTTTGAAAGTCATTAAGAGTCTGTAGTCTATCTCTCCGAATTTGCACCTTTTGGGGTCTAATTTTTTGTAGCTCTATTTTATATCCTAAATAATTAATAGAATCTCCTCTTTGTATTTTTTCAGGAGCAATTTGTAATCCCCAGCAAGGCAAAATTTTCTTTACTTCTTCAAACATTCTTTCTAAAGTATCTGCATTTGAGTCAGCTAGTAAAATATCATCCATATAATGATAAATTATAGATTTAGGAAATTTTTTACGTATCACTTCCAATGGCTGTTGTACAAAATATTGGCACAGAGTTGGGCTATTTAACATTCCCTGTGGGAGGACCCTCCATTGAAATCTTTTAACCGGTTGAGAATTATTATAAGTAGGCACTGTGAAAGCAAATCTTTCTTTGTCCTTTTCTTGTAAGGGTATTGAAAAGAAACAGTCTTTTAAATCAATAACTATGAGAGGCCATCCTTTTGGTAACAGAGTAGGCAAAGGAATTCCAGATTGTAGAGAGCCCATCGGCTGAATTACTTTGTTAATTGCTCTAAGGTCTGTTACCATTCTCCATTTACCAGATTTCTTTTTAATAACAAATACAGGAGAATTCCAAGGGCTGGTTGACTGTTCAATATGCTGAGCATTTAGCTGTTCTTCTACCAGCTCTTCTAAAGCCTGGAGTTTCTCTGTTGTTAAAGGCCATTGCTGAACCCATACAGGCTTGTCTGTTAACCATTTTAAAGGTAGAGCTGTTGGTATTTTTGGAGGATTATCAGTTGTTGTGCCCTGTTCTTGTATAATATGGATGGCTGGTGACCACTCAAAATAATGCCTTCTAATATTTCTCTCAGAAACATGTGCTAGTTTATGATTTGTTTCTGAGATTGGAGGGATTTTAATCTGAGTATTCCATTGTTGCAACAAGTCTCGACCCCACAGGTTCATAGCTATGTTAGCGACATATGGTTTTAATTTTCCTCTCTGTCCTTCTGGACCTATACATTCCAGCCATCTTGCACTCTGTTTCACTCCAGATAATGTCCCAATTCCTAACAGTTGAACGTTTACCTCCTGAAGAGGCCAAGCTGGATGCCAAAATTCTGGTGCAATTATGGTAATGTCCGCACCTGTGTCTACCAGACCAGACAACAAAACACCATTTATTTTTATCGTTAATTTTGGTCTCTGTTCATTAATAGAAGTTTGCCAAAAAATTTTCTTTATGTTTTCTCCTGAATTTTCTATTCTCTCTTTTTCATCATCCTGACCAGCATGATTTATTCCAATAGTCATTTGGTTATTTAATCGCTCAGAGCAGGGATTTCCTCTACAGCTGCAGGAAAGGTTTGAACTGGTTTTGCTATGGGGGCCTGCATGAGGCCCCTCCGGGAGTTTCCCGAAAACTGAGGCAAAGGATTACCCTGTCTGTCCTTTGTTGATCTACATTCGTTGGTCCAGTGTTTTCCCTTACCACACCTTCTGCATACTCCAGAAGGAAGGGGCATTCTGTTGCCATTGTTCCTTGAAGAAACATTGCTTCTAGGAATGACCTGTTTACATTCCCTTTTAAAATGTCCTTGCTTTCCACACCCAAAACATCTAACACTCCTCAAACCTTTTGAAATTACTTCTCCTACCCACGTATCATCATGCTCATCAGCCTCAACATTAATTGTTTCTCTAATCCAATCTTCCAAAGGTGCAGATCTTGCCCTTAACGGCCTGATTATTCTTTTGCATGCTGCATTCGCATTCTCAAATGCCAAAGCTTCAATTATTGCCTTACTAGCTTCTGATCCTGAGACCATTCTGTTTACTGCTGAAGCCAGTCTTTCTAAAAAATCTGTGAAAGATTCTTTGGGGCCTTGCATAACCTTTGTGAATGACTCAGGTTTTTTTCCTGGTTCATCAACTCTGTCCCATGCATTCAAGGCTGCCATTCGACATAAAATTACGGTTTGAACATCATATAAACATTGTGTTTGTATTGAAGCATATTGGCCTTCTCCAATAAGCTGATCCTGACAAACTTGTATTCCTTTATCCCTCCATTGTGTTTCTACGTTTCTAGCTTCCTCCTTAAACCATGTTAGAAATTGAATTCTCTGGCTGGGTTCCAGAACAGCTTGTGCAAGGTCCCGCCAGTCCTGTGGTATAATCCTATTATATGTTGACCAAGAGTTTAACATTTGCTTTACATATGGGGAATGCATGCCATAAGATACTATTGCCTCCTTAAACCTTTTAAAATCCATCAGTTCAATTGGAGCCCAGATATTTTGTGTAGCCATTTGATCAGGCATCTGCTGTACGGTTACAGGATAAATTAAGGATGACTGTGTGAAAACAGGCTTTCTTTCTGTAACCTTATGATCCAAACTTGAACCAACTTCACTGTTAAAATTAACAGGTTTTTCTAAAGCTGTTATCCTGGCACTTAAATCGACTATCTTTTTAAATAGTAAAATGAGAATAAGCATGGTGATTAACTGCATAATTCCCATAATACTAATCTTTTCATATAGTTGTTCCATTGTCAGACTGCCTAAAATTTCAAACAAAACCCAATTTTCTTCCAATGTACACAGGAAACCCATTTTTTTAAATGTGGAAAAAATTTGTCTTTTAAATAGTTTCCTTTATGACTTACCAAATCTGCGTAGAACAGTAGAAATCCGAGCGAATTTCAAAAGAGCCACCTAGTGTCCTAGGTGTGAATCCAGAGAGAGACAGAGAGAGAGAGACAGACAGACAGACAGACAGACAGACAGAAACAGAGAGACAGAGAGAAAGCAAGAGAGAAAGAGAAAGCGAAAGCGAAAGTGAAAGTGAAAGTGAAGGGGTAGCCGGCTAAAGCTTAAAGCCAGCCACTTGTTCCCTCTTGAGCCGAGTCAAGGCTTGGCTTTACAGGCAGGGGCCCTGTTTAGCAGGGCAGGCCTGAGCTGTTTGTAGCACTGGCTTTAAGCAAGCAGCTCACAGTCCAGCCTGAGCCCAAGCAGACCTGGGCCAGGGCTAGGGAGCCGGCTGCTCCGGCTAGGGAGCCGGCCCCAAGCAGTTTTTAATGGATTCTTGTCACGTTGGGCGCCAGATGGAGATGTAACCAATCGTATTATTAAAATAAGAAACACAGAGCCAAGGTAAAAGAGAAAAGCCGAGAGGTCAGAGCTCAGAGATAAAATCTTACCTCCTGCAGTGCTCCTAGCTTCCCCGAGAGAGGGAGGTACTTCCTGTGTCCCTGTTTAAATAATCTTTCTGTTCTGCCTTCTCATTGGTTGTAAACCCAACCACATGACTGCCTCATCACTGCCTGTAAGTACCGCCCTCCAGGTCTTAAAGGCGTATGTCTCCAATACTGGCTGTATCCCTGAACACACAGAAATCTACCTAGCTCTTCTAACCACCACGCTCTTACTATGGCTCTAATAGCTCTGACCCCAGGGCAACTTTATTTATTAACATAAAATTAAAATAACATTTCAGTACAATTAAAATATCACCACAAGTAATTCTTATTTTTATTACATTTACTAATTAGTTGTGTGTATGTGTGCATGTTCGTACATTTGTGCTCTTGTGTACACATGTTCCAGGTGGAGGTCAGAGGACAACCTGGAGGAGTTTGATTTCTTCTTCTGTCGTGTGGATTCCAGGGATGGCGCTCAGTTCGTCAGGCCTAGCAGCAAGTGCCTCGAATCGAAAGTTCCTTAAATAAAAAACTAAAACACTTTTTTGTTACATATACTAATAATCTGCCAAACATTTTCAAACAATCTTCCCACTGTATTGTGAAACCATATTACTTTGCCCTATACTTTATTTTTCCATTTGGAATCACCTGTCTTGTTAATTGTACTTTATCTAGAATCAAACACAGAATTGGAGTATGTCAGTTCGGGTTACTATTGCTTGGATGAAACACCTTGAGCAAACACAACTTGAGGAAAGGGTTTATTTGACTTATACTTCCTCATCACTGTTTGTCATCAAAGGAAGATAGGATAAAACCTCAAACAGGGCAGGAACCTGGAGACAGGAGCTGATGCAGGGGCCGTGGAGGGGTGCTGCTTACTGGCTTGCTCCTTGCGGCTTGATCAGCCTGCTTACTTACAGCACTCAGCACCACCAGCCCAGGGGTGGCCCCACCCACAATAGACTGGGCCCTCCCCTGTTCATCACTCATGAAGAAAATACCCTACAGGGTTGCCCGCTACCTGATTTTATGGAGGCATTTTCTCCGTGCGTGCTCCATCCTCTATGATGACTCTACCTTGTGTCAAGTTGAGTTAGAACTAGCCAGCCGAGAATTATTCTCAAAAAGAATGAGTTTGTTTGACTTATCAATGTAACCGAACACCACGTGTGTACCAAGGACTGGAGGTAAAACATGATCGAGACAAGACCTCGCCTTATAAGAAAGATGACTGTCATGCCCAACCCCAAAATGTAGTTGTACAGAGGGTGGGAGCCAAAGCTTTGCATTGTTTTAGGAGAACGTTGGAGACACAAGAGACTGGGAGCTGTTTTAAAGGTCCAGCAGAGTTTTAGGTTGAAGCTGAAGGGAGACAACCTCAGGTAGAGGTATGGTTTAATACAAAGACAATTAGGTATGAGGGTGTGGCTCAATACAAAGACAGTTAGGTATGAGGGTGTGGCTCAATACAAAGACAGTTAGGTGTGAGGGTGTGGCTCATGGCTGGGTGTGGCTGGAGCAAGGAATGTGTTAGAGTAGATCTTCTCCAACCCAGCCCTGCTGGTGAGCTGTGTGCAGTGAATCTGCCTTGAGATTAGTAAGGCAACTCATAGTATACACTGGGAACCTTACAGAGAAGTTATTATAACATCACTTTATCTCTTCAGTCTAATGAAATTTTTTGATGTGATTATTTTGCTTTATTTATTTATTTATTTATTCATTCATTCATTCATTCATTCATTCATTTATTGGAAACAGGGTCTCTAGGTAAGCCTGGCTGTCCTGGGACTCGTGTATGTAGACCATGTTGTCCTCTCCCTCACAGAGAGGGGTCCCCTTGCCTCTGCCTCCCCCGGGCTTTGATTTAAGACCTGTACCACCATGCCCTGCTTGTTTTACTTTTGACTTTTTCTGGAAAAAAAATTTTTTTTTTTCTTAAACACGTAGGGACCATGGATGTAGCTTAGTTGGTAGGCCGTCTGCCTAGCATGCAGGAAGCTCTGGGTTCCATTCCCAGCACTGGATGTGAATGGAGTGCAGCGGTACTCCCGACACTAGGGAGGCCATGACAGGAGGACCAGGAGTTCATCCTGGGTGCTGTAGCAAATTCCAGGCCAGTGTGGGCTCCAAGAGACCTTGTCTCAAATAAGTAAGGAAGTAAGTAAGTAAATAAATAAATAAATAAATAAGCATCCACCACCACACCAAGCTGTTATGCGGTTTAGAGAGTTGAAACAGGAGGACTTGGTACCCCCAACAGTTGACATCCAGTTTGTGAAAGGACAGGAAGTTACAGGTGACTGGTAGCCATGTTGGGGTGGCCAAGGCTCTGTCTGGAAATTCTTCTCTGGCTGCTTCTGCATTCAACGCCTGTGACGTTCACTGCCGGCCTCCAGTGTGGCTCCTCAAGTATGGTGGTTTAAATTCTTGTCTTAGCCTGAGGACTAAGCGACCTGGATTCTCGCCCCGTCCCTCCTCTCCGTTCCTTGCTATTAAGATGGAGGAAAGTATTTCCACTTCTCTCTCAGGGCTTTGAAACCCTGTCATGGAGAACATTCCGACACCTCAAGCTCCCATTTGGTGGGCAAACTGTTTGCTAATAAACCAAGGCAGGACCCTGATGTCAAAATGCTTAAGACGGCGGATCAGCTGGGACCGCTTTCTGTGCCTGACAAGCCTTTTCCATCTCCCTGCCTCCTCCAGAACATAAACCTGAACCGGGAGGTGCTGCAGCCTGAACTCTTATAAATTGGAGTGGGTGTCTAGGGACGGGGGAAACAGACACTTCTTCCTTTAACCTTTGAAGACCAACAACCATCTGGCCCGAAAAAAATCCACAGCGGGTTGAACCCGGGGTGTGAAAGCTGGGCAGTGTATTAAATGTGAATTCGAGACCATGACTTCTCTCCACCCCGACTCCATAAAACAGCCTCCCCTTTTTCATAAAGCATGCCTATAAACCACTGCCAGTGAGGCAGAAAGACCGCGGAGGACCCCAGCTCGCTTTCCGTCCAGGGCTGTCAACAAACCCCCTTTATGAGTGGAATAGGCCTCTTATACGCATCCAGCTTCTGGCTTTTTTTCTCTTTCTCTCTTTTTTTCCTGCAGAGTGTGTGAGGAGCCAGGCTGGGCAAGCGTCAGGCGCTGTTTGCTGAACGCATTTATTGCCTTTGCATAATTTATGAGCTGGAGGGGTTGACCGCCATCGCTCTCTGCCAGGGGCTGGCACTGGAGGCTCCAGAGAGTGGAGCTGTAAATTGGATGGTGAGCTCCTGCTGAGCTCCCGGCAAAGTCCCTGGGTCAGTATGGGAATTTAATACCAGAAATGGAACTGTTTTCTCAGCGCGCCATGTGGGCCCCTGGTGCCACAGACAGTGTTTTGGCAGACTCTGGCTGGCCTTGCGAGGGGCCTGTCACTCACGAGTGTGTCGAGTGGGGAGCCCCAGCATTTGTAATCAGCTTGGCATCCGTGTGGCTTCCATAATGGATACCAGTAGGTCTCAGTTCTCCACCATATGCTTAACTCTGGAGGCAAGGTGCTTCTGGGTATATCAGTAATTACTTGATACGGAATTAAGTGGACCTTGAAATTAGAACTGGACTCTCAGAAAGTGGGGAAGCTTAATGCTTTGATACGAATAACCATTCCCAGAGACGTACCGCTGTTTGGAGTGGGGGTGGGAGAGCTAGCTTTGCCCACTTTCCCGGCTTCTTCTCCTGTACATAGACCCTGGAGGGTGGAGGGAAACGTGTCGTTCCAGCCTTCACTGTTATAAGCTCATATGGGTAGCTGTGAACATCTGGGAAAGAGCGGGCGTGACAGAAGGCACCACTCTGGGCTGGGGATGTAACTCAGTGGTACCGAGAGTTTCCTATTATACACAAGGCTTGTGTTCACTTCCCCCAACAATTCAAAGTTTAAAAAGAAGAAGAAGAAGATGAAGACTCCTCTCTTCCCCAACCCTCTTCAACGGACCTCAAAAATGCACTTGAGACTTTAGTACCACATAAGGTAAAAAGCAAGAGAGTGGTTACCCCCGCCCCCGGGAGAATACAGCTACCTCCCCTCATCCCCATCCATCCGTGGTTCTAGACCTTCAGGGTCTTCATCTCACCCACTTCCCATCTCCACTCAACTCATCTGAAATGACAGAGAAATCACAAGAATGTCAGTGCAGACATAACGGCTGTTGGAAGTCTGGTTGGAAATGATGCCCTTGGACATGACGAAGTTGCTGTCAGTCACTCCGTGTCTGGTAACCCTGTATCACCAAGGAGGCAGAGGGAGAAGTAGATGTCATCATCCTCCCAATTGTCACCCCAGGGCTTGGGAAAGTAGAGGTGGGAGGATCAGGAATTCAAGGCCATCCTTGGTCATGTAGCAGGTTCAAGGCCAGCCTGGAATACGTGAAACTTTGACTCAAAAACAAAGACAAAAAAAAATAGTCGGTGTAAGTTCCTAAATGCTCTCAGTACCGAGGCAGTGGTCTCCACACACAACCAGTGGAGATTTTATTAGCATCTCTTGGTAGCACTTGGAAGGTAGCTTGAGCAATAATAACGAGGAGGCGTCTCTTCTGACATGGGTTCAGTGGCTCAATGATGTCAGATGTCTCTTCCTTTGTTCTCTCCATCTTCTTTCAGCATGGAGGCTTTTGGGAGACATTTTCAAAATGGCTGCTGTAGATGCACACATCACATCCTCACCTAGGCAGACTTGAAGGCAAGAGGCAGGAGCTGCCTGCCGTTCATTAAGACTCTTTAAAAAAAACTTTATTATTTGTGTGTGTGTGTGTGTGTGTGTGTGTGTGTGTGTGTGTGCGCGCGCGCGCGCGCGCGCGGTGTGCGCGCGCGCGCGCCTGCATGCACACTTGTGCTATGGAGCACGTGTGGAGATCAGAAGACAACTCCAAGGAGTCTGTTCCCTCCTTCTACCCTGGGATCTGGTGATTAAACTCAGCTCATCAGGCTTGTGTGGCAAGTGCTTCTACTCCGTGAGCCATCTTGTAGGCCCAGGATTCTTCCTCTCCTCCTTCTTCCCTACCTCAGCATCCTCTGCAGACTTCACCTCTTACTTGACCAAAATGGTTCTCATCACCTATCCTCTCCTCCTTCTTCCCTACCTCAGCATCCTCTGCAGACTTCACCTCTTACTTGACCAAAATGGTTCTCATCACCACCCAGGAATGTAAGGAAAAAAGTGGGGGCGGGGGGGGGGGCAGGTCGAGTGTTGCCTCCAGAAGATGTGGGCTTGGGAGGAGAGAGCTGTGGCTCTCTGTCCTCAGCTCTCTTCCATTGCCCGTTTCCCCTGATGGCTCCATCTGCTCCCATGTACAGGTGGCCACAGTAAAAACCTTGGCACCCTCCGAGACTCACCTGCCGCTTGCTCTCCCTAGCCGTGGATTACCATGACCCACCAGCTCTCACTGCAGATCTGCTGAACCATCTGCTTCACCCTCTCTCATACCAGGCACGATGCTGGCATAGAAAGTGTCCTAGTTGCCAGACTGCTCTCCCGGTGGCCATCTCTCTGCCTAGTGGGTGCTCTTTTTCCACCACCCATGCAGAGTGGTCCCACCTGCACACCACATTGTGTGAACCACAGAGCAGCCTGAGGCTTGGTCCTGTGTCTCATCTTGGTGGAGTCCAGCCCAGCAGGGCCTCTCCAGGACTAGGGAGGGAAGGCATACATGTGATCACATCTCTCAGTGTCTAACAAACGCACCCTTTATTATGTATACGTATGTGTGCCCAGGCATGCCCGTGTTCACATACATATAGAGATCAGAGGTCAACCCTGGGAGACTTCCCTCAGTCCCTGTCCATCGTGTTTACTGAGGTTCTTTCCCTGGGACCTGGGACTCA
This sequence comes from Peromyscus maniculatus bairdii, assembly GCF_049852395.1. Lineage (NCBI taxonomy): Eukaryota > Metazoa > Chordata > Mammalia > Rodentia > Cricetidae > Peromyscus > Peromyscus maniculatus. Next base: position 23,420,026 of record NC_134874.1, on the reverse strand, counting down.
CCGAGTAGGCTAGTCTGCTTGGCCAGCAAGCCCCAGACATCCTGTTTCCCTTTTCCCAGCACTAGGATTACACATGTATGCTCCATGTTGATTTTTGTACATGGGTCCTGAAAACCAAGCTAGATTCAAGTCCCATGATTACTCAGCAAGCACGTGGGCAGCTGAGTTGTCTCACCAACCCTGTTGTTCAACCCATCATTTATTAGCAAAACACTCTTGGTTTTTAGAGGAGTGTTTGTTCTCTGTTTCCCTCTGCTTCTGTCAAGAAACCCAAAACTAGGAGATAATTCTCTTTCTTTGGTTCTCCCAAACCTAGAGCAGCAGGCTCATCACACTACTTAGTACTCTTGCTGCATTACCTGTGGGGAGTTTGCCTTCGAATCCCGGACATCAATATTAGTCACTTTCCTCATTGCTGGGACAGAATAATAGCAACTCATGGAAGAGCTCATTTTGGCTCGCAGTTCAAGGGTATATATAGCCCACCATGGTGGAGAAGGCATAGCCGTAGGGGTGGGAAATGGGCGGTCACTGTTCCGTTGCTGGGAAGAGACACCATGGCCAAGGCAGTTCTCATCAAAGAAAGCATTTAATTGTAGGTTTGTTACAGTTTCAGAGCTTCGTCTATTATTATCATGGCAAGGAGTGTGGCAGTGCCCAGGCAGAAATGGAGATCTGGGAGCTCTGTATCCTGATCCGTAGGCAGAGATGGGGGGGGGGTACAGGGGGACACTGGGCTTGGCATGAGCTTTTGAAAGTTCAAAACCTACCTGCAGCGACACACTTCCTCCAACAAATCCATGCCTCCTGATCCTTCTAATCCTTTTAAATAGTGACCCTCCCTGGTGACCCAGCATTCAAATCCGTGAGCCTGTGGGGGCCGTTCTTACTTTAATACCACGGTCATATTGGATCCTCCATCAAGAAGCAGCAGAGAGAATTGAGTGCTCAGCTCCCTCTCTCCATTTTATTTAGTCCAAGGCCTCAGTCCATGGGATGGTGCCACTCACCTTTAGGGAGACTCTTCCTTCCTCAGTTAATCCAGTCTAGAAACTTCCTTACGGACATGCCCAAAGGTGATTCAAGATCCTGTCAAGTTGGTAGTCAGTGTTAACCATCACAGTGTCACCTGTGTTGAGTCTTGCCCCCCTCAAAGTCTTGGCAAGAGATTTCCATGAACAAAGCTTGTTTGCTTCCCGAGAAAAGATTGAGCAGAAAGACAGCCACTCCCCAAAGCTGAAGGCAGAGCACGTTCTTCTGCAGAAGTGATTTTTGTTCCAGAACCTTCGGAAGGATCTTGAGTCCCCTTCATCCTGTGGCAGTGTTAGCCCCTAGCTGGGTGTTCCCTAGACTTTCATAGTTTTGTTGTACGGTAGAGTCTCTTGCTGTGCGGACTCCAGGCATCCCAGGGCACTGGCATGAACTGACAGAATGGATGTTGTCTGTTATCCAGCAGCGTGTTCCGTGTTCAGCACTGAGTGCTGTGGAGCACGTTGGAGCCCAGAGACGTCTCCTCTTTCCTACGTTTGCCCTGCACCCCGCCCCCCCCTCCCCCCGCAGATTGCATAATCACCACACTGACCTTTATTCTTTTTGTCTTCCTTTTTAGTGCGACAGTGACAGCGACCAGGAAGAGAAGGTAAGATGCCACCCCCCTCCACTGCAAATACAATACACGAGGCCCTGTGTGCACCGTCACACTCCTGCTGACACCTATTCCCTCCTGAAGGATGTCTCATTGTTCACACCGTGACATTTTCAATAAGATAGACTGTGCCAAACCTGTGACATCCACTTCTGTGAAACATGCCCCTTCATGTCTCCTGTGTGTCACACCAAGTTTTCACTTCATGGATGATGACTCATAGACCCCAAAACACTTAAAGGGGAATTGATTTTCTTTTTCCTTTTTCTTTCTTTCTTTTTTTTTTTTTTTTTTGGTTCATGATGGAAGTATTCACCTTTCCCCTGTGTATTTATAATGTCATTTCTGCCTCCGTCTGACTGGCCTCTGTGCTTCCTCTTGCTTTTCTGTAGCTTCCTAATAGAAATGTCAGTGGTATGCCCCTAGGAATTTCCTCACAGGGCAGTGTGGACAGGGCGGTCAAGGGGACGCTGCTCTCTTCCGTGGGTTGGTGTTGGGAGAGGGGCGTCTCCCTAGCAGGTACACCCTCTCCGTGGAGGTTGAGGCCCAGCCTCAGTGTACACCATTCAACAAGGATGAAGAAGGAACCCAGGCTTCGAGCCTCCAGAAGATGGACTCCAGAAGCAGTAAAGTAGGTTTTCTGTTGACTGAAGCAAAAGGTTTGTGGGTGTGCTTTTTCCTTCCAAGCCATTGACGTCTGCCAACCAAGTCAAGTGTCTTTCCTTTTTCAATGATGCCTTGTGTAACTTGAAAACTTACCCAAGTCTCAGAATATATGGACTGTGTGGTACCAAAACGACTGGCCGGTCCTCCCTTCCCCTGTGCCCTGCTCAGTGATTTTCACCTCCTCCGTGCTGGCTGATCCTCCCCAGAATCCCACGGTTCATGTATAGTGATTGTTCCCCATCCATCTCAGACTCTCCCCCTCCGCCTCCACAACAGCCTCCAGGAGATCTCGGAAGGCTCCTGTTCACCACTGTCATTAATTTGAATTCAGCATATGTAGCCGGTTATAAAACTCGAGACATCATCATCTGAGCAGGTCAAGCATATTCAGATGAAGACAAATGGTGCTTATTTGATTTCCTTAAAATCAGGAAATGAAAAAAGTGCTCTCTGGAGAAATCACGCTCCGCCTGACTTGGATGATAGACCAGCGCGTGTCCCCCAGATAAGAACAGGCTCTCGCCTGGAGGTTTTTATCTCTGAAGGACGGCCAGGACTGTCAGCTTGCTGACATGTGCATTATCCATGTCATTTTAAACAAAGTGACCTATGGAAGGGTGCGCCGTGCTGTGACATGGTAATGGGCTGTTGGATGACAGCGGAAGTACACACTGGATAGGGGGCTGAGGGCTGTTCTTTTGTTTAACTGACAAGTTGAAGCCTCCTGCCTCCAACCCTCAGGAGCGAATTTTAGCTCCTTGGAAGTAGGACCTCGGGTATCTCGGGCAGCCAGCGTGTATTGGGGATGGGTAACAGCATGCAAAGTGCAATCGATGCCCACACTAGCCCCAAGGTCACGTGGGCATATGGCGAAAGTAGCTATAATTCTTTGCGGGTGTCTCTGACACCCAGGAAGGTGCTGAAACCTTCTGACCACTCTGAGAGCTCTACAGGCAAGCAAGAACTGATCTCACTTCTCCGAGAGGGTGGGTTTTATTCAAGGTCTTCCTCTCTGAGCACAGTTGCGTGTGTGCATCTTCCTGTATGAGCGGGTGCATGTGTGTGTGCATCTTCCTGTGTGCTCAGAGGCCAGAGGACAACCCTGGGCATCATTACCTGGTGCTGTCTACCTGACTTTTGATGAACTCTTGCTGGCCTGGAGTTCATTCAGTAGGCTAGGCTTGCTAGCCAGCAAACTGCAGGGACTTTCCTGTCTCTACCTGCCCAGCACTGCGAATACAAGTCTGTGGCTCTGGGCATTGAACTCATGTTTGAACAGGCAACACTTGCAAGCACGCTCTTTCCCCTAGTCCGTGCATTTTTTTATTTCAGAAGCCTGATGGTGCATACCTGTCATCCCAGCCTTTAGGAGGCTGAGGCAGGCGAATTGCAAGTTCCAGGCCCTCGTGTGCTACCTAAGGAGGCTGTATTTCAAATACATAAAGTGAATTCCATATTGATACATCTGTCTGCAGTCACCGGGGAAGGGGGTGAACATTCCTCTTTGCTGTTCCTCTGAGTAGTTTCCTCTGGGCCTTGCTCACACCTCCGGAACTACCCCAGGCCTGGTCTCTACTACAGGTCCCTTACCCTGGAGCCTCTGGGGACCTGGGCCATCATTAACAAGATCTGCAGACTCTGGTAGCTTCTAGAATGGAGCTGCTTGTGGGCATTAGAAGCAGTGGAGGGGGTAGTCAAGGTGGTTGGATGCAGCAGCATTCAGCTAGACAGAGTGAAAGGGTGGGGCAAGGGGAGTACCAGTCTGGGAGGAGAGTAAACAGGCAGGTCCAAGGGCGGGAAGTCAGTGGGAGGGCAAGGGGCATTAGACACTCTCTTCTTATGCATGTCAGTGGGAGGGCAAGGGGCATTAGACACTCTCTTCTTATGCATGGTATATCCCCTGCCTACTCACTGGGCTGTATTTCGATTGCACCCTGAAGATCATGCAGGCCTTTGTAACTGGGAGCCGCACTTGGCACTCGGGCTGTGCTATCCCTGACCCAGTGGGTGTTTCTCCAGGGGTTCCCAGCAGGAGCCCGGGAGCCTCTAATTGCCTGGCCCTGCGTAGTTAACTCTGCCAGACTTCTCCTTTTCCAGCTGAGACAGGAGAGTGTTCATCCCGCCACCTACGACCTGAACACCATCCTTTCTGCTTCGCAGGGGCCCTGTCAGCCTGCTCTATGGCAGGGCTGTAGCCCCCAAAACCCACCAGGGCACTTGCTGGCACCGCTTTGGAGGGTTTGAATACAAATATGAATTGCTAAATAGTGGAGTACATGCCACTCAGCATCCTGGGATCCCTTCAGCAAGTCCCACTGGGAATGCTGTTGTAGCCAAAAGTGAGACTTGCGGGAGGGACCTGGTGGGAATTCTCTCCAGAAGACCTGTCATTCTTACTCCGTGGGGATCCGCAGAACCGGCAGTCTAAAATTAGGGTACGGTATTTCGCACAGCTGACTGAATTAAGATAGACTCTGCTTTCTTCTGATAGGAAGCTATAATTTATAAAATGATACCCTTACTAATTAATGTGAAAGTATCTGGGAAAGGGCTGGGAAGCAGAGCCTTTCTGAAACGCTCGAGACAGACTTGCATGTGCACAGGATCTGATGAGGCCCCACTTGGAGCATCCTCAGCCCCAGGAACGCGTTGCACATTAGCAGCCGAGAACCTGGAAGGCTCCTGGGAAGGGAGAAATTGGGTGGGGAATTAAGTAGGCGGTGAACCCAGCATCTTGGATGTGGGATGTCTCTTCATTTGTCATTAGGAACAAGGAAGAGGCAGCACTTGGCCCCCTGATCACCCAAATTAAGCAATTACTCCAATCCCACACTGGAAAAGAATTGCCATCAGGAGAACAGTGAGGCGACATTAGTATTTCTGCATAGTTGGGCTATATTTTCTTTGGTTTTCTCTTTCCCCTAATACTGGCTGCACACCTGCACCGTGTGCAGCAATACCCCTCATTTGGTTATGAAGTCAATGTCAGGATTTAAAGTCACAATCTCTCCACCTACCCACTTCTTCTTCTTCTTCTTCTTTTTTTGGGGGACTGTGTGAGCCATGGATGGCTGGTCAGAAGGGATCTCCAATCTCGTTTCTGCCTCTGTCTCTTACTATTCTGTATGCAGGGTGATTCTCGGTGTTGTAATGTATGAGATGGGAAGACCCCGGCCCACCCATCTTCTTGTTGGGGTAGGTTGCAGGCTCCCCTGCCTGGGCTCAGTGTTAGCTGGGGGTTGTTTCCTAGGCTCAAGGCTCACCTTGGGAGGGAGGAAAGCTGCGCTCCACCTCAGATAGCTTGAGTCCTGCAAGAGACCCAGGGCGCTCCAGGGGAAAGCAGGGCTCAGCTCTCATCCCCAAGGACACTTCCTGGAACAGACTGGATGGAAGGCCTTAAACCATAAAAGGTTCCTAAAACCGTATCTTTTTAACCCCCTTATCCCGACATATTACTCATACAGGCCAGAGTAATGTGGGGCCGTCTTAAAATGAGCAGACAGCCGTTAAGTAATAGATGATACAGGTTTTTGTCCCCTTGGCAGCTCTTCCCAGGTATCAGACCCTTCCTGTTTACAGGGGAAAGTTCTTATTTGGGCTTGGGCGTCAGGGGGCCAGATATAGGGTTTTTTGTTTGTTGTTTGTTTTGATTTTTCCCCCCAGAAAGCTTCTGAAGTAATATTTTCTTACTTTATTTGTTCTTTGAGAATTTTAGACAATGTATATTTGTTGTTATTGTTCATTTGTGTGAGACACAGTCGTTCTCACTGTGTAGCTATGGCTGATTCAGAGGTGTGTTGACCAGGCTGGCTTTGAACTCACAGACATCTGCATGCCTGCTTGCTTCTGCAGGGATTAAAGGTGTGCGCTGCCACATTCGGGCTCTCATACGATCTATATTGATCACACTCACCCTCTCATCTCTTCCCAGATGCACCCCCCCTCCCCTGCCCATCCAACTTTATGTCCTCTTCAGGATTTTTTTTCATTTTTTATTGCTGTATTTATTAATTTTTAAAATTTTAATGCATCTTTAATTAATATTTAATTAATAATATAATAAATAGGATTATATCAGTTTTCCCCTTCCGTTTCTTCCAACAGCCCTCCCCCCATGCCATCCCTGCTCCCAAGAGAATATTTTAGCAACAACACTGGGTCTGGAAGTAAAGCTTAGTGGGTAGCGCTCTTACTTAGTTAGTATGCCAGGAAACCCTAAGTTCCATCCTCAGCACCAAACAAGCCAAGAAAAGTAGTCCATGCCTAGAATCCCAGCTCTTGGGAGGTGGAGGCAGGAAGGCCAGAAGTTCAAAGCCATCCTCAGTAACACTTAAAGCGTTAGTTGGAGGCCATCCTGGCCCACTTGAGACCTTGTCTCCAAAAAAAAAAAAAAAAAAATTAAAAAAAATAAGAAAAACAAATGTTTTCTGTAATTGTTGTTTGTGGTCATGATGGTCTCACAGGTGAGGGAAGGGAGTAACTTTTAAGCAAAGAGACCCATCTTTGGCTTATGTTCCTAATTCAGCCAAGACCACACACACACACACACACACACACACACACACACACACACACACACACACACACACGTCACCTGGCTCAGGAAGGACTTTGGAAACCGCTGAAAAGTCCAGCTGAAGATGTGACCTGTGGCCTTGTGCTTATAGTGGAAGAGTCTTATGGCTTGACTGCCAGGCCGTGTGTTGACCCTTGCGAAAGTCTACGCATCCTCAGCAACGTTGCAGAGGATGAGAAGGCCCTCCCTGTTGTTCTCGGAGACCTCAGCCTTGGTTTGGCAGTCAGCTGTGTCCTGAGGCAGAGGATACAGAGACAGCTCGGCTGACTCAGCACACCGGCCACACAGGCATGGGGACCCGAGCTCAGATCCCAGCACCCACATAGAAATACAGATGCGGTCCCATGTGCTTTTACCGCCAGTGCTGTGGGGGATGGGAGCAGGAGGATCAGTGGGGCTTTGCTGGCCGTCTACCTGGCCCCAGGCCCAGTGAGAGACCCTGTTTCAAGGGAATAGGCCTGTAGTGATACAGAAATATACCTAGCATCCTCTTCTGGCCTCTGCGTTACCATGGAAACACATCTGCGCATATTCCTCCCCTACACACACACACACACACACACACACACACACACACACACACACACACACACACACGTCTTAATCAAGAGACAACTGAGATATGCTAACCTGTGTTTCAGCCAGAAAAGGAATCTTCACTGTCCATCTATCAGAGAAGCAGGACCAATAGCCACCACCCCAGACAGTGGCAACTGTGGTGATGGTGTTTGTGGCTGGACCCCTTTGCTCAACCCCGGGCAGAAGTAAAGCGTGGCTATTCTGCTGGAGTTGCTTTTTCTTTCCTGTGGGGAGAACATGTAGAAGAGGCCTGGCACTCCAAGCCCGGGTATTCCCCAGCCATCCCAATGTCTGCTTTCTGGGCTCCAACCAATGTGCAATCTCTTCCCCAGGCCTCTGCACTACTTTTACAGTTTGATTTTCTCATAAAAACATTTCTAAGCCATTTGTAAATTTCCTAGCATTTGGGGGGCAATTTCTGCAGTGGTTGGCTGAGTTTCAAGAGCTTTTTCATTTTGGAGTCTCAATTTCCAAAATGCCTATCAACCTCTCCTTACCCCTCCAATATTATGTCTGGGTTAAGATGACATTTTATTATTCTTCCAGTGTTATTGTGTTTCCAATCGGCTTAATTATCCCCATACCCACCCAAAATTCCTATTGATGCCATCCTCAGATTAAATTTCTATTGAAAGTTATTTTAAATCCTGAGTCTTGTTATGTTTTCCTTTTTTTTCCCATCATAGCATTTTCAGGCCAAAGTAAAACTGGATGTCTGTGTGTAGTCATCCTGCCAGTGTCTATCATTTCATATCCCTGAAAAGCATGGATTATGATACACAGATTGAAATTTTTTATTTCATGGGGGGTGGGGTGCGGGCTGCATGTGTGCCGTGGCGTCCACGTGCAGAACAGAGGGCAGCCAGTGGGATTCAGTTCTCTCCTTACACTGGCTGGGGAAAGAGCTCACATCTCCCAGCTTGGAAAGCACGTGTTTTACCCACTTCATGGCTCCCCCATATAATATAGATATATGTAGGTAGGAATTGTTGGGAATTTCTCCTGAACTCTGTTCTTGGGGTGAATGGAATGAAGAAGTGTAAGGTGAATAGGTTTCCCGTTGAAACATTTCCTGTTTTCACAGTGGTGGATCATAGAGAGGGACCCCTGAAGACGACTTTCTAATTTCTTTTGGTCAGCCAGCTCCCAGGCTGTAGACAAACCACCCAATTTGGCTGGGCCTTGGAATTACTATCTGTAGTGGAGCTGGGTTGGTTGACCTTGCATTGGATGTCCTGATTTTTCTGTCTAGCTGTCTACCTCAGCAGCATGACAGAACCCAAAGTCTAATAGGTATGTGATTGTGTGTGTGTGTGTGTGTGTGTGTTTGTGGGGGGCGGGGGGTTCTTATGGAGCCAAGGATGACTTTGAACTCCTGATCCTCCTGGCTCCATCTCCCAAGCGCTATGATGACAGGCATTTGACACTACAACTGGTTTGTGCATTGCTGGGGATAGATCCCAGGCCTTTGTGCATGCTAGGCAAACATGCTTCTTTCTGAGCTCTGTCTCCAACCTCATGATTGTCAATGGTTTCCTCTTGCCAAGATGGCAATAATAGTCCACAAGAGCTGTTTCATCTTTAATCTGTTTTGAATCCATGAAGGAGAAAGGCATAGTGGACAGACTTAGGCAGCTGCATGTTGATTCATGTAAGTCACTCAAGGGAATGTGCCTGTGGGTCGTTACCTGCCTGCTGCTTCCTTCATCTGGTCAAATCCGTCCACACAGTCTTCTTCCATCATGTGCATTGTGGAGTCTGGACTCAGCTGGACCTTCCTGTAAACAGAGAAACCAGTTCCTCCTCCATTCTTCAATCGTCAGTGTGGATTTGGGAAAGCATAGCAACTGAGTAAAGATCTCATTTACGTGATATGTTTCATGAGCTCACGTCATCAGTAACGAGTCTCATTTGACCTGGGAAAGGAGTTCTGGAAACATCTGAAGTTGAGCACACGATTCTGCATCCCCATTCTCTTAAGTGAGCTATCGCCTGGTGCTTTATGGCGTCCATGAAAGGACAGTTGCAGAGCCATAGACCAGTGTGCTGGTGTCGATCGCTATGGGCCTTATGGGACTGTGCACAGACCTTCAGAAACCCAGTACCAAACATATCAGGACTAATGACAGCGTTAATGACAGACCCTATCTCAACAGCCTCTTAGGGAAGACTAGGCTGCTCTGTGGCTATCCAAAGTGTCTTTCTTATTCCATATCAGAGTCGGAGAGTGCTCTGTGCTCAACAGAGATATGAGAATGTATCTTTAATCACAGGCATGTATGTTTGTATGTTCATGTGGCTGCCTCAGTCCCACTGCAACTTCTGCATAGTACATAGCTAACTGTTCCTCAAAACTATGCCATTTCAGTGTGATCAGTACAATAAGATACCCGTATTACGGTATATTACTAATTATCTCAACTCTATTCTATAGAGAAGTCTCAAAACCTACTTTGAGGAGGTTTTTCAGTTGATGAAGTGCTTGCCTTGCGGGCATGAAGACCAGGCTCTTCTCCCTGTACTCGTGTTAAAAAGCTGTGTATGGTGGCTCATGCCTGTAATCTCAGTGCTGAAGAGGCCGAGTGTTGTCTTCTGGCCTCCAAATGTATATGCACATGGATGCATATTTGCATGCGCACATACATGCACACACAGGTCCCATAATTCACTGGATGAATGTGCTTTTTTCTTATTATTAACGCTACATCTGGAAAGTTTCCCCTCATGTCCATTGTCGAACTTTTCCTAATCAGATTGGTAGCTGCTAACTATGGAAGTATATTACATCTTCAATTCCATGAGGCCAGGCACAGCTTTCTCCAGTGTTGTCCCAAACATGGCTTGACTTATGATCTACCAGAGGCAGGGGAGTGGAGCGTCTGAAACACAGATTGACTGGGAACCCCTGAAATAGACAGTTATAGTGTCCAAGATCAGTGTGGGCTCTCTTTCCGCACTCTCTCCTTCCGTTCTCTTCCCTCCAACCGGTTTCTCTCTCTCTCTCTCTCTCTCTCTCTCTCTCTCTCTCTCTCTCTCTCTCTCTCTCTCTCTCTCTCTCTGTGTGTGTGTGTGTCTCTCTGTCTCTCTCTCCCCCCTTCCTCCCTCCCCCTCTCTCCCAATAAAGCTCTGGAAAGGTTTTTAAAAAAAGAAAAAGATCAGTGTGGATTTTGGTTTGTTTGGGGCGGGGGGTTTCTAATGACTTTTCAAGGTTCTAAGTTCTTGCTATCAACAAGTAGATGCTACTAATGACAATTTGAGATTAGGTTCAAGAAGACTATCTAAATAATAATGTTAAGAAATAACTTGTCAAGCCAGATGTGGTAGTGCATACCTTCAATCCCAGCACTCAGGAGGCAGAGGCAGGCGGAGCAGATCAGATGTCTGTGAGTTCAAGACCAGCTAGTATGACATAGTGAGACTTTGTCTCACGAAACAAAAAGACAACAGTAGAAAAAAGGAGAGAGAGAAATTCATTGAAGAGCATGCGGCCTTATTTAGAACACTTGTACAAGCATCATTTTTATATATAATCTGCTTAGGTGTGTGTCACGAGGCCCAACATGCAGTCCTTCAAAGACTTTAACTTCTCAAGCCCATGTCTTTGCCTTACAAGTTAAAAAAGCAGGATGTAAGGATGGTTCAAGAGCCAGGGTTTTAATCCTTTTCCCCTTTAGCTTAGCCTCCTGTCCTTCTATCAAAAATACCCCAGAAAAATCACATCAAAGCAAGAAACATGGGATCATTTGGGTTCTAGTTTCTCTCCGTGGTCTCTTGGCATCACAGCTGTGGGCTTGTGGTCCAGCAGGACATTGTGACAGGGAGTGTGAGGTAGAGCAAAAGATGCTGTATCCATGGTAGCCACAAAGCAGAGAGAGAAAGTAGAAGGAAGCAGGGTCCTAGCATACACTCCAGGGCACTCTCCCACATTAACTACCTACTTTCTGTGTCTAGACCAAACCTCCAAGTGAGTCTCTAGATCCAAATGATCACAGTTGGGGCATGTATAGGAGCCATATTGGAACCTGTGCTATGTGCTTTTTTTTGGATGCAAGATTCGAGGATGTCATCTGTCCATTCTCCTTCACTTCCACCCACACGATTCCAGCTAGCTTCTAAACACTGCATCACGACAGTAAATACTGAGACTCAACTTGTCCAACGATAACAGAGGCGTGGGCCCTTCTGGTGTGTGGCTCTTGTTTTTTTCAGCGTGGTAAACAGTTCTCCCAGGTGTGTTAGTTCCTATTCTGTCCCCGTGATCATACAATCTGATGATACATGGGTTAGGGAAGAAAGCGTTTGTTTTGGCTCACAGTTCCAGGGTAGACGTGGTCCGTCGTGATAGGGAAGCCAGGGCAGCAGGCGTGTGAGGCCAGCGTGACAGTCAGGGAGCAGCGAGCTCACAGTTCATCCACACAGAGGAAGCAGAGAGAAAGAGAGTCAGTCAGAGACAGACAGAGACAGAGAGACACACATACACAGAGAGAGGACGGTCAGTGGGTCTAGACTATAAAACCTCGAAGCACACCCCTAGTGATATACTTCGTCTGGCAAAGCTCTACCTCCGAAAGGTTCCACCACCGTCCCAGACAGTGCCACGGACCGGAGAGCAAGTGTTCAGATACATGAGACTAAACCACGCCACAAAGGGAAGAAGGAAAGGCTTAACCTAAGACTCTTAGTTTGATTCTAACGTGGGAATAGCAGAGTCTGCCCTGTGGGCTATGGTAGTTGATTAGAGGAACAGGCCATGCAAACCACCATAGTAAACTTCATCCATTTTGGGTTATGGAACTCAGTTTTCTTTTAAGTATATGCATGAGTGCACGTGTGTGTGTGTGTGTGTGTGTGTGTGTGTGTGTGTGTGTGTGTGTGTGTGTGTGCACGTTTAATTTTTAGTTAAATACTAGGTTTCTGGATAACTCACCCCCCTAGTATCTGCTAATACTAATACATTGTAAGCACCCAGAAATTACTAGCATTATATCTAAGAGTTGCTTTATTAATTGTTCAAGTCTCAGAAAGGAAGGAGGGACTCACCTTCATGCCCAAGCATTGTCCAGAAAGAGCTTGGCCTGGAATAGAGGCATCCTTAGCATCTCCCTCCTGTGAGGTTGATCCGGACTGGTGCCCATCTGTGACCAGCATGCAGGAATGTGCTATACCGATCACTCCCACACATGATGGCTCTTGTTCATCGCTTGACCTCACTCCCTCACCCAGAACCCTCTCATCCACCCAAACATCAGTCCCGACCCTTGTAAGCAATCTCTGTGTCCCTTGGGGCCACAGGGCCCTTCCTTTCTGGGCACCGAATTCAAGAAGCCATGTCCCTTAAGCCCAAGTGGCAGTAAATATCTGCAGCGGCCATGTTCCCATTACGGATTATGTATTTGCCACTAAGGGGAGAATATAGTGTTTATCGGCTGGAGTGTGTACCAGCTGAGCTGATTACAGCGTTAGCACTCCGTCAGCCAATGATCGTCCTGTCTTTTATCACCTGTGTCACTCAGCACCAAGGAGGAAGAGAATGGATCGCCCCTTTACCCCTTCCCTCCCTGTCCCTCCTCCCTGCCCCCCTCCTTCTGTCTTTCTCTCTCTGTGTACCCATTTTGTGTAGAAAATTTGTATTTACTTTGGGAGTGTAATTTGTTCCTCATGGATAATGTGACCCTGAGCGGAGCCGGATCATGGGTTAGTTGAAGTGATATTTTCCGCTAATGGTAGTCGTACATCACCGCTGTCAGCTCGGGTTAGGAGGCAAGCACATTACAGCTCCATTTTACCTCTGCAGGCATCTGGGATTATTTGCCATAACCGAGTATGACATGACCGCACTACAGAGTGCATTAAAATTTTACTGGCTTCTCAGGCAAGTTCCTGGCTCCAGTGAGCGCTTCAGGCAGGCAGTCTGATGGGGGACCCAAGGGCCCTGACTTCCTACACAGAGGTGCAGAAGGTGGAGGTAGCCCAAGATGGGCTGTTTTTCCCTCACTCTGAGAAAAGAGTTAAGGAAAATCTTGGGAGGTCGAGGGCAGGTGTGCATGTCTCTAGATACCGCAAACTGACAGGTGACAGGCGGCCCTGTATGGGTAACCAGGGCCTGAATGAAGTGGCCACTGCAGGGGGCCGGGGGTAACCTATGCTTCAGCCCCCAGGGTATATGAGAAATAGGTCCTTCTCCAAGGAGATGCCAGGGTATGGAGGTCACTGCCATGCCCCGGGCAGATTCTTATTGTTCCTGTTTGTCAGAGGCCAGACTGAGCTAAGGAAGAGAGAGTCTTCAGTGTGGAAGGATCCATGCTGTCTGTGGAATTGGACTGAGCATTTACTAAGCTGGGTGGTGACAGACATATGTAATCCTGACACTCTGGATGTGGAGGCAGGAGGATCAGAAATCCAAAGGTTGGCTTCTTACAAAATTTAAGACCAAGCTGGGTTATAGGAGTCCATGTTTTAACCACGGCCAGAATGAAAGTCTCGGTTTGTAGCTCAGCAGAGTGTTTATGGAGCATACACAAAGCTCTGGGGTTGATTCCTATTACCTCATAGTCAAGGCATGGTGTTGCCAGCGCTCAGGAAGTGGAGGCAGGAGGATCGTGAGTTTAAGGTCATCTTTGGCTACGTAGCAAGTTCAAGGCTAGCCTGAGACCCTTTGTCAAAACCTTGACATCAGCAAAAGGGCTGGTGACATAGTTAGTTGATCCTGTGTGCGCTTCATGTTCACAAAGCCCTGGATTTGGTTCCCAGCACCCTATAAACCGGATGTGGTAGCACACAGTTGTGATCACAACACTCAGGAGGTAGAGGCAGGAGGATCAGGTCAAGATAGTTTTTGGCTACACAGCAATCTCAAAACCATCCTGGTCTAATGAGACCCTGTCTCCAAAAGTACAAGACCAAAAATGTCTGCCAAAACGTTCTGCACACTTCTCGATACAAAGCTATGTAGGCATGAACACCCCTATTTTACTTACAAGGAAACTGAGGTCCAAAGAGGCTTTGTAACTTTATATATAGTAATGGCAGAAATGGGTTTCTGACCCATTTCTGACTTCTTATCTCCTGTGAGGTTTCTTATCCTCTCCGCTAGAAATGAAAGTATTTACTTAAGGCACAGTTAGATGTGCTTTATACACAACGTACTATTCTGATCCAACCACAGCCATCATTTGGTAGGTATTGATGATTACCGAGGAGGAAGGGAGATCCATGTACCCAAGGTCTCATCCACACCAATGGCAGCTCAAGGTGTGTGTGTGTGTGTGTGTGTGTGTATGCACATGCATGGAGGTCAGTTTACAACTTGTGGGAGCCAGTTCACTCTTCAGCCATCTGGGGATTCAACTCACATCATCAGGCCTGGAAGCAAGCCCCTCCACCTGCTGCACCCTCTCGCCAGCCCCAGGTCAAGGTCGAACCTTCCTGGGTTGACCTTGGAGGCAGTCCTCTCTGCCACCCAGCAGGATTCTCACTCATAGCACATTCTAACCAGCCTGAAGCTGATGAGTGAAGACCGGGGACATCATAACATGTTGGCATAAAAGGAAACGTTCAAAGAGTGTTTTGTCACTTCTCAGTTGTAACTCAGCTAACATCCAACAAAATATTGCTTAGTGAAGACAGCCTGTGATGAGCTTTAATTAAGTCATAAGTCCTGTTCACAGTTAGCACATCGCTCGAATGCAAATGGGCCTTCTAAGGGCCTTGACAAGCATTTATTTTGATCAGTTAAGACTTACAGTCACTCCAACAAAATGCTTTCTACCACTTAGCATCCCTTCATAGTCTTACTGGGAAGGAATTTAGTGTAGGGGCCGGAGACGAGGCTCAGTGGTGCAGTTGGTAGAGTGCCCGTCTGAAGTGCTTGAAGCCGCCCTGGGCTCCATCCCTGGCACCTCATAAACCCAGTGTGGTAGTGCAGGCCTGTCATCTCTTCGCTCTGGAGGTGGGGGCAGGAGGATCGGGAGTTTAAGATCACCCTTGGCTATGTGATGAGTTGGAGCACAGCCAGAGAGCTACATAAAACTCTGTCTCCCAAGAAAAGAAAAGAATGTGGGTGCTGGAGCAATGGCTAAGTGCATAAAAGCACTTGCCGTGAGACCATAAAGACCTGCGTTTGGATCCCAGCACCCAAATAAGAAGCTGGATGTCGCTGGATATATTTCTAATCCTTCCACTGGAGGAAGCAGAGGCAGGAGGATTGCTGGAACTGACTACCAGCCGAGTTCCAGATTCATTGAGAGATTTTTTCTCAAAGGAATAAGAGAGGAGGACAGAGGAGGACAGCCAGCATCTTCTAACCCCCATGCTCATATACACCTATTCACATAAAGACATAAAAAAATTCAACATAAACTTACATGGAGTCATGTCATTTCTTGAAAAAGACAAGCTTTGATTGGATCAGGGACCTCAAGATGCAGGGAGACTAGAAGGATCAAAATTTCCACATAGGTGGGTTCTGGGTGCTTGACATGGAACTGGTACCCACAGGGTGAACATTGCCTTTTCTTCTAGCCAGAAAGGCCTCCCTTTCTTCTAGTCCTGAGATGCTTGCCCTCCGCCATCCTCTCTAGCATGTGGTAGAGTCATCGTGTGCAGGACTTAATAAACAATAAACTGAGTAAGACCTTGAACCCACAGGGAGACATCTGTCAAAGGCGAGAGGACAGTCCATGGACAAGTACATCTTTTCTCTCTGGAAACTTAGAAATTAAGTAGCACAATAGTTTCTGCTGCCTGGCCTTGCTCCCCTCCCTGGGCTCACAACATCATCAATCCTTCCCAACCAGATCAGAGTGGGTCCATGCCCAGAATCCCATGGCTCCTGACCTGGGTTTCTTCTCTGGTCTGAAATCCAGTCCCGCAGGCAGTAAGGAATGAGAACAGAAGTATTGATCCAGTCATAGAAAAGTAATTATCCCTCTAGGATGGTCTGTTTAGAATGCAATCATAATTTTAAATAGTGTATTCCCCAGAGGCAACGTAACAGCATATGGTTGACTTTGTTTAAGTGAGGTCACACTGGTACCCTCCCAGCTTTCTGGACCCCAGTGATGTGTGCAGTCTAAAGTGAGTACATATTTGCAAAACTCGGCTTAACCAACAAGGCACGTACCGAGCAATTATTCGATTACTCATGATAGACTTGTGACCTTGTACAAGAAAACTCTGTGAATCGTTAGATCATTTTAGAGCGCTCTGGCATTAACAGCTTCAGCAGGCGTTCAGTTTTGTTTTGTTCTGTTTAAGACAGGGTCTCACTACATCCTCCCAGCTGGCCTCCGGCTCAGAGCCCTGCAGACTTACATAGGCATGTGCTAACATACCCAGCTTGATAATATTCTTTTTTTTTTTTTTTAATTCTCAAACAACATAAACTCAAACCAATTAATAATGCAATGTGTAAACTTTTGACATCCAACTACATATTAACCAAGCTACCGGAAAGGTTGGCGAGGTGGCCCAGTGGTCAAAGTGCTTGCTACACACATAGAAGCCAGAGATAGTATATGTGTCTGTAACCGCAGTGCTAGGTGGGAGGGTACAGGTGGATCTCTGGAGTTGATTGCCAGCCAGACCAGATGATTTCATGAGCTCCAGGTTCAGTGGAGACATGGTCTCACAAAAGGTCAGGGATGGGATGAGAGTGACCAAGGAAGACACCCACTGTGGACCTCTGTTTTCCATAGATGTGCACACACCCAAAGGAACACATACATACAACATGGACAAAGCCGGGCTGGGATCTGCAACTAAGAAATACTGAATCCTCCCATTCCCTTCGCACTCAAATAGCGATTGTTTCTGAGACTCGATTTCCCTTTTCGGTAGACATCATGACCCATCCACAGTTCGGCATCAACCAGAAGAAGGACCCCTCCCCCTTTTCTGTCTTGGTTAGCAAGAGCCAAGGAAAGGAAGATTCTGGTTGGCTAAGATGAAGTTCCCTGTCCATGGTAGATAGTGCAAAAGAGACTGTGAGCCAGGCTACCTTTCTTCAGGTTCTGGAACCTGCACCCGTCCTCTGTGTAGAAGGCCTGAGCCATGCTGCTCTAGATGTAACTGTCTACTTGAAGATGGGGGTCAGTGGAAAGCCCAGAATGATGACATTGAGGCAGTCAGCCATCTGTTCTACGAACTCCTACTTCACCGTCCAGTTTCTTGTCAGCCACAGAATCTGCCTTGATCATCCAGAGTTAACACTTAAAAAGCATTGGCTCAGGAACCCACAGAACCCACATTCAAAAGTCCGGTGTAGGAGCTGGAGAGATGGCTCAGCTGGTAAAAGCACTGGCTGCTCTTCCAGGGATCCTGAGTTCAATTTCCAGCACCTACAAGGTGGCTCACAACCATCTGTAGTGGAGTCTGATGCCCTTTTCTGGCATAAAGGGCATAGATAGAGCACTCATACATTGAGTGAATGAATGAATGAATGAATGAATGAATGAATGAATGAATGAATGAATGAATGATCGGGTGTAGCCATTCATCCCTGCAACCCCAGCACCAAGGTGAATGGAGACTGGAGGATTGCTGGGGCTTGTTGTATACCGGGTGGCTGCAGAGTCAGTAACAGACCCTGTCTCGAGGGGAAACGGTGGAGATTGATAGAGCAGGGCACCCAGTGTCTTCTCTAGCAGGCATGCGTGCATACCACATGCTCTTGGACACACACTCACAAAACTTACCAGGGCGAGGATGTAGCTCAGTTGGTAGAGTGCTTGTCTAGCATGCACAAAGCCCTGGGTTCTATCCCCAGCATCTCATAAGCTGGGTATGGTGGCCCACCCCAGTAATCCTGGCGCTTAGACTGTATGGGCAGGAGAATCAGATCGGGATCATAGTCGGTTACATAATGAGCCCAGCCTGGGATACATGAGACTCTGTCTCAAAAATAGTAATCTTATTAACATAAACAAATAAACAAAAGTGTTCACAGACTCTAAAATGTGGATGTGTTTTCAGTTATACTTAATAGTTGTGTAAATATTCAGAGCATTTAAAATTCCATTTACAGATTAATTCTGTCTTACTGAAACAATTAAAGCTGGAGAAAGGCATGGGATTTTAAAGAGTGATTGTTCATGTATACATGTATTGAGAATAGACCAGAATTCATTAATATTTTAAGTATAGTAGTTGATGAGTTCCTCCCCAATTATAAGACAGCCACCTTGAGAGACATGAAGGTCTTTGAAGTCACTGGGATGGTAATTATTAAATGACTTTATCTAGGGTACAAAAGGAAACCTTCTTTTCCGGAGGGATTTTAGTCACCTCAAAGAACTGACAGGGTCCTTGGGCAACAGCAGGCAGCCTTGCAAAAATGAGTCTCTTAAGCATGGGAATGAGATGCCAGAGATGGAGTTCAGTTGGTAGAGTGCTTGCCTAGCGTCCAGGAAGCTCTGGGTTCGATCCCCAGCACCCCTTATACCAGACATGGTGAGGCACACTGTAATCTAGGAATTC
This sequence comes from Peromyscus maniculatus bairdii, assembly GCF_049852395.1. Taxonomy (NCBI): domain Eukaryota; kingdom Metazoa; phylum Chordata; class Mammalia; order Rodentia; family Cricetidae; genus Peromyscus; species Peromyscus maniculatus. Next base: position 23,401,085 of record NC_134874.1, on the reverse strand, counting down.
AGAAACTAGGAGCAGAGGGATTGGATGTTGAAGGTCACCCTTAGAGACAAAGGAAGTTGGAGGCCAGCCTGAGCTACATGAGACCCTGTCTCCGATAGATAGATAGATAAATAGATAGATAGATAGATAGATAGATAGATAGATAGATAGATAGGGATATAGATAGATAGGGATATAGGGAGATGATAGATAGATGGTAGATAGATAGATAGATAGATAGATAGATAGATAGATAGATAGATAGATAAGATAGGTGGTAGATACATGGTAGATAGGTAGGTAGGTAGATAGATAGATAGGTAGGTAGGTAGGTAGATAGATGGTAGATAGGTGGATAGGTAGGTAAGATAGGTAGATAGGAAGATAATAGAAAATTAAGCTGCAAGTTTAACCTCGAGTGCCCTGAGCAATGCATCTTGGGGTCTGGGGATAGAAAGATGGCTTAGGTATACCAAGCCTTTGGAGAGATGCTTTATAATTAAGGAGAAGGCCCAGGCACCTTAGTGAAGTCTAAGAGTCTGGTAGTCCTGCTGCCCTGGAGACCAGAGACTGGAACCATCCTGCCTAGCTAGGGAAGACAGCATTTGCGCAAGCTCTCGCTGGAAGTCAGCAAGTATGGAGGTAGCAAGGCCAGCACAGATAATAGGTGGCTGAGTAAGGCTTACTATTACTTTGATGAAACACAATGACCAAAAAGCAAGTTGGAGTGGAAAAGGTCAATTTGGCTTACATTTCTGCATGTAGTCCACCACTGAAGGAAGTCAGGACAGGACAGGACAGGACTTCTATAGGGCAGGAATCTGGAGACAGGAGCTGATGCAGAGGTCATGGAGGGGTGCTGCTTGCTGACTTGCTTCTCGTGGCTTGCTGCTTTCTTATGGAACCCAGGACCACCAGCCCAGAGGTCGGTGGCGCCATCCACCATGAGCTGAGCCCATCCCCGATCGACCACTTATTGAGAAAATGCCTTACAGCAGGATCTTATGGGGGCGTTTTCTCAGTTGAGGTTCCTTCCTTTCAGATGATTATAGAGCTTGTGTCAAGTTGACCTGGACAATCCAGCACAGTAGGCAAAGGGAAATTCAGTTGCAAAGAAGGGGAAAGGCAAGCAAGCTGAGGAGAAGCGTTCCCACCTCCTTTTCCTCCTCTGCATGGATGGTGGGCAAACACCCTTACCATCCTGCCTCCACTTGCTGCTGTGCCTGCACCCTCTCCGAGGGACCATACCTTCGAGAGCTGAGCACAAACAAGCCCTCTCTTAAGTTGCTGCTTGTTCACATCTGGGCCGACTGGGAAACAATGAGAAATGAAGTCTCTGTTCACCTCCTTTTCTCCTTTTTCCCTTGATGTTCAGTCCAGGACCCCAGCTCATGGACTAGAGCTGCCCACAGTCAGGGTGGGTTTCCCCTCCCCTGTTAAAGTCCCTCACAGACACACCCAAAGTCATGTTTTATGAATACTCCAGAAAGTACTCAATACAACCATGCTGATGGAATTAACCATCCCAACATCTTCTCTTCTAATGGTCCTGGCTCTCCTGATTCTCTAGCTTCTTGCCTCGAGCAAGAGCAGGATCTTCCCTGGACCTAGGAGGCTAGTGGGTGGTCTTGGCCTATCACAACTAGAAGTGTTCTTAAAACCTAGTGTGGTACCAACAGCCTCTGTGCCCCTCTGTGTCTGATATTACATAACCTACAGGAAACAAGGAAGGGTCTACTTCCGGGTAGAACCAGGAGGGAAAATAGAAAGCTGTCTGTAGCCATCTTCTTCCTCCCCCTTTCCACTTACTCCTAAACCCCAAAAGAGGGGCTGGGGATATGAGATGTCTCAGTTAATAAAGGACAGACTTAGAGTTGGCACCCTGGTCACTCGCCCCCAATTATATCCTCCTCTGATTCTCATTGTTTTTGCCTAAAATGTTACTGAATTAACAGTAACTTTTTTTTCTAAGGATTTAAAAATTTTTATTTTATGTATTTTGCCAGCCTCTGTGTGTGTGTGTGTGTGCATCATTTTTGTGTGTGGTCCTGAGGAACCCAGAAGAAGGTGTTGGATCCCATGGAACTGGAGTTAGAGACAGTCGTGAGCCGCCATGTGGGTGCTGGGAACCAATCCTGGGGCCTCTGCAAGAATAAAAAGTGCTCCTGACAGCTGAGCCACCCCTCCAGGCCCCAACCAGCAAATCATAACAGAAACTTTTATTCTGGTTTTAAAGAGAACTCTTACTTAAGAGATTACCTCCTCATCCTCAGGAAATCACTGTAAATTCTCCTGGTGCTCACAGAGAGGGATGTGAGAGAAATTCTGTTATCATTTAGCATTAATTAATACTCATTTTCTGTAAAGTGTGCTGAGACACAAACATGAGCTACACTTTCAGACCACACAGAGGGGGGCAGTGGGGGCGGGACTCAAAAGAAGCAGGGGGCACCGGGTGGGCTGGACTGTATGGAAAACAAGGGTCCAGGCTTTCCTCTCTGCAGAGAGAGAGGGCAGGCAGAGCAACCATTCTGGCCGCAGCAGGCAGGCCTACATCCCCAAATGAGGACGTGAAGCTGGCTGAGCCTGGCCTGACTTTGTCCCACTAAGATTCGCCAGCTGTACTTGGGAGGGGTTCTACATTGAAGTGCCACCAACACATGCATGTACACACACACACACACATGCACGTACGCACGCACGCATGCACACAGCACTTATGTGCATGTACCTGCACACTCATGCACAGGTACAAATTCATAGGCACACACACATATATAAGTACACACACAAATGCACATAGCACTTGCATGCATGTACCTGCACACTCATGCATAGATACACATTCACAGGCACACACACGTATACAAGTACATACACACACACGAGCACACAGCACTTATGTGCATGTACCTGCACACTCATGCACAGGTACACATTCACAAGTGCACACGCATATACAGGTACATACACACACATATGCACACAGCACTTATGTGCATGTACCTGCACACTCATGCATAGATACACATTCACAGGCACACACACATATACAAGTACATACACACACACACATATGCACACAGCACTTATGTGCATGTACCTGCACTGTCATGCACAGATGTGCATTCACAGGCACACACACACATAAAAGTACACATGTGGGGGCATGGAGATGGATCTACCATAAGGCGGCTGCCCTTCCTTCACCTCTACTCCAGATTCTAGGCCCCTGGGGTCAGTTGTTGCTGGTTTTTTACCCAGTCTCACCTGGCCTGGGCCATAAAACTGTGATTTCCCCCCCCTTCCACAGGGAAGCCCTGCTGCTTAACTTTGGGACATAGGCTGCCAGAGAAGCCTAGAGGCTGTTCAAGAAGTCATCTTCTATCTGCCTGGTTCCCAGACAGGTGCTAAGCCAAGCCTATTTTGTAAAGATCCTGGTTCTCTTCTGAGGAGCCTGGGAGATTCCCTTGTGTGTCCTGGGCATCGAATAGGAACTGAGCAGTGTGGTTTCAGGGTCAGGAGATAGCCCACCTGCCAGGTATTACAGGCAGCATAAGACAGTGGGAAGTGGGTGACCCAGGGGTCTCAGCTCCACCCCCCAGCTGAGTGACTTAGGCCTCTGCTTTCCAACAGCAAGAGGTGTCAGTTTACTCACTTAGTGGGATTGTTTCATTTAGCACAGTGCTGAGCATGGTGCTCAGCAGCCTTAGGAAAAATATCAGCCAGGCTAGACATGGTGGTTCACTCCTCTAATCTCAGCACTCAGAAGGCAGTGACAGGTGGATTCCTGGGGGTACAAGGCCAGCCTGATCTACGTCGTGAGTTCCAGAACTCGACAAGTGAGACCCTGTCTAAAACATCTGTATGGATTTATGAATGTGATCAGCCAGGGCTGGAGAGATGATGCCTGGGCAGTTAGGAGTGCTTATTGACCTCGGAGAGTACCAGAATTTGGTTTCCAGCGCTCAATTCAGGCAGTTTATATCTGTCTGTGACAGTGGCTCCTGGAGAATCAGAGGCTTCTGACCTTCAGGGCCACCTGCAGTACACATGTCTACACACAGACCCACCCACATACTCCTAATGAAAATAAGTCTTTAAAAACGTATTAGCGAAGGGCTGGAGATGTGGCTCAGTTGGTGGACTGCATGCCTAGCCTTCACAGAGTTCTGGGTTCTATCCCCAGTACCACATAAACCAGGCTTGGAGGCAGAAGGATCAAAAGTTCAAGGGCAACCGGTGTGGTGCACGCCATTAATCCCAGCACTCAGGAGGCAGAGGCAGGCGGATCTCCGAGTTCTAGGCCAGCCTGGTCTACAGAGCTAGTTCTAGGGTGGCCGCACCTACACAGAGAAACCTTGTCTCAACCCACCTCCACCACCCTCCTCCCCCCCCAAAAAAAGTTTAAGGTCATTCTTGGGTACATAGGACCTTCAAGGCCATTTTATATTGAATGAAAAAATTATAGGAAATCATGACTCAGTATAGAATAGATTTTTATTGTAAGATAAGAGAGAAAATAGGCAGAGAGAAGAGTCCAGGCTGAGTATGGTACTCCCAGATTGTGGGGACCCCCCAAAAGACCACCACAGAGACAGATTCCATATGTAAAAGCAAAGAGCCTTTATTTTCAAGGTGAGCTTGGTCCCTCTGTCTGTCCGACACTGCGGTGAGAGCAGAGAGTCCTGAGCCCAGGTGGGGTAGAGTTTTTATCATAGCAGAGGTTGGGGTGAGAGGGATTTCCAGGATTCAGGACATTGATTGGCTGACATTTGTCTAGGGGTATCTGTAAAACAAAAAATAGGTGTGTGCCAGACTCCTGGACATCTGGCCACCTTATCTAATGGTTGGAATGTTTGGGATGTCAGGTACTTCCCCTTAGATGCAGGCCCTCCCTGGGTGGGGTCAGCTTATGGCTTTTCCTGGAACTGGGTGCTGCCTGCCCGTAAGCCTGTCCCAGAAGCTGTGCCTGGGCCTCTAAGCCTGTCATGGCAGCTGTGTGGTCAAGCTGTTTTGGGGGCCCTCTACAAGCATGGCCGGCAGACTAAACCAGACTATGGGAGGAGAGAGGCGGAGGGAGAGGAAGAGATGAGCTGCGACCAAGAGACACAGCCTGGGGCAAGGAGGCCAAAAGACTGGGTGGTATAGCCAAAATGGCTGAATTATGTATACAGGGATCAGGCTGGCCGAAGGGTTTAGGGTCAACGGCAGAGTGACAAGTCCTGGGAGGAGCCACAGGTATTGGCTGATGCTGGGAGAGCTGGCCAGCATCTTCTTTGATATGCTAATAATAATAAGAGGCACCTGTGTTAGCCTTTTGTCCCTGGTTTGAGACCTAACGTATGTGAGACCCTGTTTCAAACAAATGTCATCGTTAGAGGTACTGCTTAGCTATAGCGCAGGTGCTCAGGGGACCCTGGGTCTGATTCCCAGCGCCCCAACAAACAAAACCTCCCTGTCAGTCATTGCCGCTGTTTTTTTTTTCTCTCCATCTTCATCTCAGGCTTGCATTTCTTGGATAGAAGCAATGTCCGGGACAGCTCTGAATGTACCACAGAGCTCACTCCCAAAACATCAGACTCTTTTTTTTTTTTTTTTTTTTCAGAGCTGAGGACCGAACCCAGGGCCTTGCACTTGCTAGGCAAGTGCTCTACCACTAAGCTAAATCCCCAACCCCCCCCCCCCCTTTTTAACATCTACTTGAAACATTAAAAACACAGTGGAAAGGGCTGGGGAAGGTGGCTCCGTCAGTAGAGCACTTGCCAGGTTTGCAGGACGGCCTGAGTTCGGTGCTCGGCACGCACATTTTAAAAGCCAGGCATGGTGGCGTGCACCTGTATTTCTCATGCTGGAGAAGCAGAAACGGGAGCGTTCCTGGAGCTCACCATCCAGCCTAGCCTACTCTGCGGTTCAGATCCATCGAGAAAACCTTGTCTCAAAGAGTATGATAGAGCCTGGCGGTGGCGGTAGTGCACACTTTTAATCCCAGCTCTCGGGAGGCAGAGGCAGGCGGATCTCTGTGAGTTCGAGGCCAGCCTGGACTACAGAGTGAGTTCCAGGACCGCCACCAAAACTATACAGAGAAATCCTGTCTCGAAAATTTAAAAAAAAAAAAAAAAAAAAAAAAGGATGCTAGATGGCACCTGAAGGCACGCTTGCACCTTCACAGGCTTGCACACACACAGTGCAGCATACAGACATGGTGCTGAGGAGAAAGCTGCCTTGCTACCCGGCCGTTTCTGCTGTGGGGAATGGATGGAGGTAGTCCATGATGAGGATCTGCCTGGATGCGTTGACAAGCTGCCTGTCTAACAGGGATGTGTCACCCACGTGTGATTTTAAGATCCTGGCTTCAGTCAGGTGTACTTAACCCCAGTTTTCCTGGGTGTGATGTAATCTTTCTCTGGTGATTTGAAAATCCTTTCCAAATCTTCTGCATCTTTGCCCTGAGCGGCAGTGTGGGTTACCTCCTCAGTGTGGAGGGTGGGGCGAGCCTGGCAATTTGCTACCACACCCTCCAGATTTACCTCTTCTTCCACCCAGTTTCTGAAACCCTCAGGGCCACTTCTCCTGTTTCCAGAGAAGAGGAGTTCACAATGCCAGTATCTTCGGGGACTGGGCGGGCCCACAGTCTCCTGAAGAATTCCCGTAATCTTTGTGGGACCTCAACTCAACTAAAACCAAATCCTCGGCTTTGATGTAGAAAAAGAATTTCAGTATAAGCAAGTATGAAGCAGAGTTGAAGATTTATTAAAAGATATTTTAATATGGATCTTAATCTTGGGGGAGGGGTTAAGAGAAAGTGAGACTATCTACGTGTGTGGTCTTCGCTCCGAGTCACACTTAACTGTCTTCACAATAGACATGTGTAGGATTTGGGTGGGTTGGAAGCTATTATCTTCAAAGGGAGCCTGAGGAAGCACTATCACCACAGAGTAGTTCCTGAGGGGCCTTGACAGGATTACAGTTGATAAGGTAAAGCCTACATCTCAGGATGCAGGAAGTTAGGATGTCTTCACTGTAAACAAAGTTAATAGTCTTGTGAGGTTCCCAGAAAGGATTCTGAGGCAAAAAGTGAACCCCACCCAAGGTCCTACACACTCGGACCTTATGTCTAGTTCAGTGCTGTTTTAGCATAAAGATACACAAAAGGAGTATCATCTCTATGTCAGCAATCATCACAGAAAGTATTTTTTTTAATCATTGATTTATTGTTGTGTGTGTGTCTATAGTGTATGTGTGTAGGGAGGTGCATGTGTGTTGACATCTCCCTGGGGAAAAGAAATGTCATGATGTCTTTCTCTTTACCTTGAGAATCTCTCACTGAGCCCAAAGCTCACCAGATGTCTAGACTGGCAGATGAGGGAACTCCAAGGATCCCCCTCCACCCGCATCTCCGAAGAGCTAGGGCTATAGACACATGTCAACCTCCCCAGCTTTTACTCTGGTCCTGGGGAGTCTGAGCTCAGGTCCTCAGGCTGGTGTAGCAAAGCCTTTTACGCCCTGAGCCCTCTCCCCAGCCCACACATGTTAATTGCTCTGGAACTTCCGCAGCAGGTAAGAGGCTGCAGCCAGACTCTGGGGTAAGGGAAAGCTCTTCCTTTTCCATGTTCCCATAATCCTCCCTGCCTTTGTTTCTGGCCTTAAGAATAAAACACAAAGCCTTGCAGCAGCCTCACACCCCAGCCTGGGGCTGTTGCTTAGTAAACATGAACCCGGGTGCCCCTGTGCTCCCGTCAAGGCCTCCCATCCCCTTCAAGCTGGGCCCCCGTGGCGACAGGAGCGCAGCCGCAGCAGCCCACAGCAACACTCCAATTCACGGAGAAATGATTTCCTGGGCCTCGTATAATTTAACCTGCCCACACTGCTAAACTTCTATATTACACATTGCTGTCAGGATGTCAGAAGACATGATAAGCCCCCTTGAAGCTGCAACCTCGATTACATGCTAAGAGTGTTGCGTGGGGGATGCCCCCCCCCTCTCCCTTACCCTGTTCTGGAACATCTCTGAGATTTTTTTTTTCATTATTATTTTTTTTTTTTAGCATGGTCTCTCAAGTAGAAAGAATACCTCCTTCATGACCCTAGCCTCTTGTCAGCTGATAGATGAAATCTTTTCTTGTCTATTATGTTTTCCAAATTCAAGGTTTCTCTTTCGATTCTTGGATGACAGCCAAGTGAAGTGGCTGGGCTTTGTCAGCCTGTAAATTCCTCCTCTTTTTGCTCCTTTAAGTGCGAGCCATTTTTTTTTTCCCCAGAGGCAGGGAGGCTTGAGGTGTCCTCATCTTCCTTGAGGGTCCTTGTGGGTGCTTCTAGGCCATAGGTGGGGGATATATATCCCTTGGCCCTTTCTCAGGATTTTTCCTGAGGGACCCGGCCTTAGGAATAAATCCAGCTAGAGAGCACCATTTCCTTGGCTGGTTATCTGTTGTATTTACAGGTAGAATGAAGTGGCTGTGGGGGCTGCTTCTTGATAGCTGGATGGTTGGCTGCAGCACAGACCTGACAGGAAGAGGCACCGGGCGAAGTGGCCACCTGTCCCTCTCTGTAGCTACGCCCCAAATGGGCCTCACTGCATGGGACAGAACACTGGGAGACCCCATCCCGGTGGAGACCGGCAGTACTCATAGGCTGGGTGATATGATTTCAGCTGAGCAGGGAGTGCTGGGATTGCCTTCCACTTACCCCGGGGAAGCAAGGGAGCATGTGCACCATAGTCTTGCCCTGGCTCGTAAACGTGCGCTAAGGCGCCTGTCGTTTTCTTCATGTGAACTTAATCATGATGGCGTATTTGTTTTTCCCTTTTCCTCTCTAGATTTGGGGTGGTGTGTGTGTGTGTGTGTGTGTGTGTGTGTGTGTGTGTGTGTGTGTGTGTGTGTGTGTGTGTGTGTTTAGGCCAGAAGACAACCTGGGATGTCTGTAATGGTTAGCTGTTCTAGCTATGACATTGAAATACATGCCCCTGGAGCGTGGCCAATCAGGACCCTTAAGACAATGCTGAGATCTTGGACCAGGCAGATCAGCGTGGGTCATAGCTCAGCTTTCCAGGACCCTATGATAAATCTCCTGTGGTAGTGAGTTAACCCTTAATAACTTCCTTTGCTCATTAAATAGACTCCATGGATGTCTCACATTAGATGTCATGACTAAAGCACTATCCACCTTGGTCCCCCCCCCATTCATTTATTTCATGTGTGTATTTATCACATTATTTTGTTCATGACAACTCAGGTGATGAGGCGCAGCCGCAAGTACCACAGAGCCAGTACAGGAACTAAGCCGCTGTGATCCAAGTTCAAAGCCCTGCTCTTCGAGTCTGGGCTGGTGGTGCCAGAAAAGCCTTTGCTATCAATGCGTCTCTGTTGCCTTTGGAGCTTTCTCAGAGTGTCACCTAAATCTAAAAGGAGACAAAGCCCTGGTTGTTTTTGCCAAGTGCGTGGCCCAGTCACCCGGGCCTTATAACCCACACAGCCGATGAGGTACAGTCTCATCCCAGGCCCCTTCGCAGCCCAGGATGGTGGACCCTAGATCTGAGTGTGTTCTTGGGAGTACCCTTGGGATGTGGCGAATGAACCTCACTGTAGATCCAGTAAGATTCCTGGAAGCTGAGGACAGGAGAGCCAGGCTGAGGGGTAGAGGCCATCACAGTCCTCTTTCTCTCTCTCTGTCTCTCTGTCTCTCTGTCTCTCTGTCTCTCTCTCTCTCTCTCTCTCTCTCTCTCTCTCTCTCTCTCTCTCTTTCTTGAGTCAGGGTCTTGTATAACCTAGGTAGTTTAGCGCTCACTTGTAGACAAGAATAGTTTTAACCACCTGATCCCCTGGCCTCCAGTGCTGGGATTATAGACACGCACTACCATGCCTGGTTTGTATGGTGCTGGGGATGGTTTGTATGGTGCTGGGGATGGAAGCCAGGGTTTCACACACACTAGGCAAGTACTCGGCCAAGGAGTACTCACATCCTCAGCTACTGAGTGTAGTCTTCACAAGAGGCTTGAGTACTCGGAGTGGACATGAGGCCCCATGGACCACACCCCTAAGTACTAACTCACTGAGCCATATTCACGCACTGGAGGAGAAAGGTCAGTACGATCCCCCATGAAACAGGTAAGAGACATACTCACACATGCTCAGGCACGTATGCATGCAGGCCATCAGTCTGGTGAGACTCAGAGTTAGGACCCCAGTCCTGTGTTGCCCACCTCAGAACCTGCCTGCTCGCCTCCGCTGCTCTGCTTCTTCTCCGCTTTCCCAGAAGTCTGTGCAAAGTGCTACCGAAGGTCCAAGGAACCTGTGGAAGTCAGTGGGACTTTTCAAAACGGCCTCAGGACTGTTTCCTGAGAGGTCCCCATCTGCAAAAGGAAGCTATCCTGCCATACACAATGGCAAACAGGAGACTCTATTTCAAATGAAGTGGAAGGCCGGGCCTGACACCCAAGGTTGTCCTGTGATCTCCATATACGTGCCTGTACTTAAAACACATACACACACACACACACACACACACACACACACACACACACACACACAGAATTTTTTAAATTGGGTTTTGAGGTTTCTGTGTTTTTATTTTTGAAAAAAAATCTAGAAAAGAGGTGAATGATTGGCTCTATGACACTGATATATGATAAAGCAAATACAATAAAATATTTATGATGAATGTCAGCACTGGGTATATGGGTGTTCACTATAAAATGCTTGTCGTTTTTTCTGTATGTTTGGAATTTTTATAATAAAATATTTGAGGTTAAAAACTAAGTAGATAATTTAAGGACCCTTCCAGTTTTTTTAATGCAGTTTTCTGAACCTCTCTGTGCCATTATTGTGTTTGTAGAACTATAATAGGGTGTATTCGAGGGCTGTTAGTCATGGTTGATTCTTACCATTAAAAGAAAACTCCTTTAATCCAGCACTTGGGAGGCAGAGGCAGGTGGATCTCTGTGAGTTTGAGGCCAGCCTGGGCTACAGAGTGAGTTCTAGCACAGCCAAGGTTGCACAGAGAAACCCTGTCTCTGGGAAAAAAAAAAAAAAGATGGAAAAAAAAGGAAAGGGAAAAAAATCAGAGCTGGAGAGATGGCTTAGCAGTTAAGAACTTACATTGTTCTTTCAGAGGACCCAAGTTGGGCTCCTAGCACCCACACCAGGCAGTTCACAACCACCTGTAATTCCATCTGCAGGAGCTCCAACACATTCTTCTGGTCTCCCAGGAAACTGCACTCATATGGTGCAACATACACACAGATATACATACACATAACTAAAAGTTTTTATTAAATATTTTTTTAAAAGTACATTGGGGTGGCCGGGCGGTGGTGGCGCATGCCTTTAATCCCAGCACTCGGGAGGCAGAGCCAGGCAGATCTCTGTGAGTTCGAGGCCAGCCTGGGCTACCAAGTGAGTCCCAGGAAAGGCGCAAAGCTACACAGAGAAACCCTGTCTCGAAAAAACAAAAACAAAAACAAAAACAAAAAAAATACATTGGGGTAAATGCAATGTTCTACCTACTTCGTCCCACATTTTGAGTGGCATGTTTCGTTGGTTTTGGATACTCTCTCTGGGAAGACATAGATCAGCAGTAATCTGATAGGAAAATGGGTTCAAGTCTCATCATCTTATTCCAGGACAATTAGCTGTTTATCTAGTAGGAGTTTCTCAGGGTTCTCTCTGTGAAGCTACGGTATTCCTGTCCCCTCACTGCAGAAGTACGAACACACAGTAAGAGCTGACCCCGGGTAGAAAACCCCAGGCAAAGGCAATCATTATTCTTTGTGGGCTCAGCTATCTTTGGGAACTTTGTGGTTTTGTTGTTGTGAGAATTCCTTCATTTGGAAGGCATAAACAATTGCCCCCCAACACACACACACACACACTTATAAAATCCCAGTGACAAGCGAAACCACAATCCCACCAAAGTTCACTGTGGGAAAACAGTGGCCTTATTGGGTTTACTTACAGAGCATGAGTGAGGGGCTACTTGCAGGGACATGAGACACCCCAAAGCATCAGCAATGGAGAGTCTTCACCCAGCATGGGTGATGGCTTCCCCAGACTTACGTCGCTGGAGTCTTCATTCAGTTAACCTCCCTCGGCCTATACGCTCTAGCCCAGTGGCTAGAGCTCCACCTTCCTAATGCTGCCACCCTTTAATACAACTCCTCATGTCGTGGGGACCCACCGCAGCCATTAACATATTTTCGTTGCTACTTCATAACTGCATCTTTGCTGCTGTTAGGAACCATAATGCAAATATCTTTTGGAGATAGAGGCTTGGGAGAGGGGTCGAGACCCACAGCTTGAGAATCAGTGCTTTAGCACCTCCCCCAAGCCACAGGTATTAGAGCAGCATTTCTTACAAAGGACCAAGGAGTTGCTGGAATCTTAAGAGTGACCCTCCCCACCTCCTCCTTCTCCTAGGAGAGAATGTCAACAATCCACGGGTCCGGTACAAAGGTGTCTGTTTTTCTTAGGAGACCACATTCTCCGACCGTGCTTTGTGTTATCATTTATTTGCATTTTGTCTGCAGTACTTGGACATACCACACTCCCCGCATCTATCACACCTCAGCAGGAGGAGAAACACCCCCCCCCCCCCCCGGCCTCCTTAGTGGGGAATTGAGGCTCACATTATTAACACACATGAATGGATACTGCCTCGATTTTCATTAGAAAACTAGCTGGATGGTGGCGGTGCATGCTTTAAATCCAAGCACTTAGGAGGAAGAAGTAAGCCGATCTCTGAGTTCAAGGCCAGCCCGGTCTATCAAGCACGTGCCAGGACAGCCAGAGTTATGAGTAGCCTCTGATGTCCGGCCAGCTTGGGACCACCAGTTGACAAGAAGTGTTCCTTCCAACGTTTTGAGGCCATGCAAGGACGTCTCCTGCCTCTTCCTTCCCCAGGTCTTCATGCATTATTCTGTGGTGGTTCCAGCACAGCCTTGCACCCACACAGAACCCAGCTCCCACCGCTGTTCTCCTGCACTTGTTCAGTGATTAATCTCCTTGTGCAAGGACAGAAATAGTCTATTAAAACACCCTGGCAAGACAATATGGAGGGGAGCAGGAAGTGGAGGGAGTCGTCGGCTCTTTAATTGGTTCTTGCACCTAATGGCAGTTTGTCAATTAAGGGGATACTTACAGCAAGTGAAATTAATCCACATGGGTCAAAAGCAGCTATTAATTTTCAATCGAAATACAGTGTGCAACAGATCTGTAGCTCTGTTCAGTATAGATTCAAGCGTGCCACCCAGCCTGTACAAGGATTTGGTGCCAGAAAGGGGGCCTGTTCATTTAGAAAACAGGAATCTTATGCATCCCTACGGCCCCCGAAGCATCCCCTTTAGAGCTACCATCTTACATCCTCCTCAGTGATTATCACATTGGCTGGTACTCAACTGATACTCAGTGATGTCACGTTTCTGGAGTCTAAATCCCTGTTTGGGTGGGTGGGGTTCTTGACGTGTGCGCGTGCGTGTGTGTGTGTGTGTGTGTGTGTGTGTGTGTGTGTGTGTGTGTGTCTGTGTGTGTGTCTGTGTGTGTCTCTGTGTGTCTGTGTGTCTGTGTGTGTGTGTGTGTGTGTGTGGTGTGTAGTACAGTACACATGTGGTGGTCAGAGCACAGTCTTCTGCAGTCAGTTCTCATCTTCTCCCCCTTTGCGTCCAGGCCATGTCTCTCTTCTTACCGCTAGCTGCGTACACTAGGCTAACTGACCCATGAACTTCCCCACAGTTCTCCTATCTGTCCCCTCACATCACATACACCACATGCATCTATTTTCTTTTTACGATTGTGTGTGTGTGTGTGTGTGTGTAGGTTTGTGTGCATGTGAGTGTGGGTGCCCTCAGAGGCCAAAAGAGGACATCTGATACCCTGGAGCTGGAATTCCAGCCCTTGTAAGCTACCCAGCATAGGAGCCGAGGTCCACTCAGGCCTTCTTCAAGAGCAGTCCATACTCTTAACCACTGAGCCATCTCTGCAGCCCCACATCCAGCTTTTTATGTGGCTGCCAAGAGTCTGAGCTCAGATCTCCAGGCTTGCACCTTTACCAGAAGAGCCTGCTCCCAGGTCCCGGATTCCTGTTTGGAACACAGTGTTGGAATTCTTTAACTAGGGTTTAGACACAAGACTGTGTTCCGAGTACTTCCGGTCTAGTTAAAGAAGAAGGAGGCATTTGTGAGCCCACCCCACCCCAGTCATTTCAGTCACTTGGGAGCAACATCGAATCAAGCTCTAGAATGAGTGGTCACAACATAAAGAACCACGGCTCACCCACCTCTTTCTGTGTGCCAGGCTTGGCTCGTCACTTCCAAAGCAGTGTAGCCTGGGAGACACAGCTTAGTCAGTAAAGGACACAAGTTTGAAGCCCAGATCCCTTGAGGGTGGAGGGGAGGGTCCCAGGTACGGCAGCACCCACACTTGTAATCATAGCAGTGGGGAGGCAGAAGCAAGGGGTCCCTGGGAGCTTGGTAAGCAGCTAGCTTAGCTTACCTCTCCAAATACAGGTTCAGTGAGAGAGCCTGTCTCAAAAACAAGATGGTGCCAGCGTGGTAGTATATGGTTTAACCCCAGCAATTGGGAAGCTATAAATCCCAGGTCCCCCTGGTCTACATAGCAAGTCCCAGGCCAGTCAGGACCACATAAGTGAGACCCTGCCCCGTAACAACAACAAAACCTACAAGGTAACCCGCACCTGACGGATGCTGCCAATATTCTCGGGTTTTCTTCAGGCCCCCACAAGCACATGGGTGTCTCCCCCTGATCCCTACCCCCCCCCAAAAAAAATCAGTTTATTATCAACAGCAAGGAGTACTGTGGAATCAGTTATTGTTGTCATTCTAAAATCAGGTCTGTGGGGCACAGAGCATTCAGGTTGCTTGCTCAGGGTCTCACAGGTATATTGGAAGGTACAGCACCCACTATCGGAGGAGCCAGGGCGTCTGTAAGAGAACTGGTGGAAGGCAAAAGAAAGGCTTCTGCTCAGAGAGAGGAGTTTATTAACGGCCAAAGGATGAGCTGACTTGGGAGATGTTGAGGGAGATACCCACGTGCAGTTTCTTGGGAAGGAGTCCGCTTCAAGGGCACTGAAATGTGAGCGGGACCAGTTTGAATAGGTCAAGGTTAATACACAGTCAGGTTTTCGGTCCTCCAATAGGAGTGCTTATACAGTTCATTCTGCAATTCCTGTGTGGTCTAAAAGGTGGTTCCCATAGGGCAGAAGGCTCTATTGCTAGGTTTCTGCTGTTACTGTACTTGTTATCTATCTCTTAGTCCACCACCACCAAACCCTGCCCCCCCCATAAATCTGATCTTATTTATATCATTGGGTCCCATTTGCTTCCCATTTTTATTTATTTAATTATTATTGTTGTTGTTGTTTTGTTTTGTTTTTTGAGACAGGGTTTCTCTGTGTTGCTTTGCACCTTTCCTGGAACTCACTCTGTAGACCAGGCTGGCCTCGAACTTACAGAGATCCGCCCTCCTCTACCTCCCGAGCGCTGGGATTAAAGGCGTACGCTGCCACTGCCCGGCTGCTTCCCATTTTTAAAATGGAGGTCCAGGCAGAAAGGAGGACGAGGAGGGCAGCTCAGTTTGTAGAATGCTTGCCTGGCGTGCATGAAATCCTGGGCACCAAGCCTGGTGGTGCCCACCTATAACCACAACACCCAGAAGATGGAGGTAGGAGGATCGGGAGTTCAAGGTCATCCTCTGATACGTATCTGAGTTCCAGACCAGAGTGGGCAACAGGAGACTCTTTCTTAAAAGGGGCTGGAGAGGGAAGGAAATCAAGAAATTGTTCCAGCCTTCCCGCTCCTCCTAACTCCTCAAGCCGGAATGGTCTTCCTCGCCCACCTTCTTCCCCATAGCTCAGGCTGAGCTGACTGCAGCAGAAACTGCCCCCTGGGAATGTCTTCTCCCTTGCCTGTTAAGAAAAGGCAGGCTGAGAACTTGGTCTGTCCTTTATAATGACTCGATTTGAGGGTCTGGGAAGGACTCCATCCTAAGGAGGCTTCTTGACGCTGCTGACAACCGCCCGAAGCCTTTTCAGTTGGGGACAAAACTTCTCATTTCCAAAGGAGAAAGCAAGCCTCACATGTCCACCACCTGGGACAGGCAGCAGGGAGCAGTGCATTTCTCAGAGCAGCTAGAAGCTGGGGCTGGGGGTGAGGAGAGGGGAAACCATGGAGTATGTTCTTCTTCGCTTCCTAGGTGGCTTGTAACCTGGGCTCCTGGAGTCCTTGGGCTGATGGTAATCGGCAGGAAACTGATGACAATTGCTGGTGGATTGTGCTGTGAGAGGGGACAGATGAGGAGAAGGTTCACTTGTATCTCCTGGAGAGTTCTGAATTCTGTTGGCTGCTACAGTCAAGATCAGCACCGCCTCCATTGAGAAGGCCAAGACTGAGCCGGGCTCACTGTACTTCCCAGCTGCCTGCTACACTACAGGACACAGGAAGGAGGGAGGGGCGACTGAGATCTGGGAATCTCCCCTGGCCTGAGAGTCCAGGGAACAAATAGTGTTAACTTTGCATCAGAGTGCAGTGGGGGCCGGGGATGCAGCCAGATGTGCCATTGACAGAGAGCAAAGAAATCTGGGGTTATAAGCTGGGAGAATTTTAGAACATTTCCCAGAAATGGACTATTTTGTATCTCTGTGATATGTTGACTTAGAGTCCATTTGGTTATGTGGCGTAGCTGGGTCATATAGTAGATCTACTTTTGACATATGCGTGTGCACTGTGCATATATGTGCATACATGTGTTTTCACGTACTCAAATACACAGGTTAGGGAGTGCACATGTGTATGGAGGGGAGAGGTTGACACCGAATGTCTTCCCAGATCACTGTTGATCTCATTCATCGATGAGGGGACTTTTGCTAAATTCAGAACACACCCCTTCTGTTCATCTAACTACCCAGATTGTTCTGGGTATTCGTCTCCACCTCCTGTGTTCTCAGATTGCAGGCGGGCCACTACACCCCATGTAGTTCTGGGGATCCAAACTCCAATTCTACCCACTGAGCCCTCTCCCCATCCCTCTTTTTGATGTTGTTTTAGACAGAGTTCAACTACATATCCCAGAGGGCCTTGCACTCACAACCTTCCCGACTCAGCCTTTTCAGTTCTTGTATTACAGGCCTGCACCACCACATGGGGTGAGAACTTCCTTTGGTTTAATCTGGTTCTTTTTGGATTTGTAAGGTGCTGAGGGCCTTATGCATACAAAGAAGATGCTCTACCACTGACCCACATGATGGGGAGAGAGGGAGGTTTTTAGTCTCCCCTCCTTCTCCACTGCTGTATGTCATCTATTAGGTGAACGTTCTAGAAGCTTTGTGACCTTCGCCTTCTCCTCAGCAGGCCATCACCAGACCCACACAACAGAGAAGGAAGGCTATGAGAGAACTAGTAATTGTATCTGGTCCTCTAGACTCATCCATGAAACCCCCGATGCAGGGGATGTAGGCAAAGCAAACCACGTTGAACGTAAAGAGAGACCATGGGCAGAAGGACTTGGAAGCCTGCCTGGTGGAGGGTGTCGAACTTGGCCAGTGTGAGGATGCTGTGATGGATTCCTTTGACATGTCAGAAAGCCAGCTTCTCACACTTAACGCTGTGCAAACATGGCTTGGGCCACCAGTGTCTCGCCTGAGCCCTGGAATTATCCGAAGTGGGGCTGGAGAAGCCGTGAGCACACTGATACACAGAGATCTGAGTCAGAAAGCAAAAATGTCGTGCAGAGTCTAAAAATAGGGGAAGGGGTGGTGGGAGGAAGGAGAGGAACCTTGAAAATACAAGAGCAGAGGAAGGGGAGATGGCGCAGTTGGTAAAGGGCCTGTCACTCAAGTGTGAGGAACCGAGTTGTTCCTTACGTAAGGAAAAAGCAACTAAGTAGAAAGCCGGGCACAAGCGTGTGCACCTGTAACCCCAGCTTTGGGGGCAGAGACACAGATCCCCGAAGCTCGTTCGAAAGTCAGTTTAGCTGAGCTTCGGAATCAGTGAGAGACCCTGCCTCAAAGGGCAGAGGTGGGTGGGGCTGGGACTAAGGCTGTAGCTCAATGGTTAGAGCGCTTGCCTAGCATAAACAAAGCCTTGGCTCCATCCCTAACACCACAGAAACCAGATAGGGCAGTACTGCCCATCATCCTAGCTCAAGGAGAAGTGGAGGCAGGAGGATCAGGAGTTCAAGGTCATCCTGAACTACACAACAAGTTAAAGCCAGCCTTAGATACAAGGTACTCTGTCAGGAGGAAGGAGAAAGGAATGGAGGTGGCGTGTATGTGTGTGTGTGTGTGTGTGTGTGTGTGTGTGTGTGTGTGTGTGCGTCTGTTTGTGTGTGTGTGTCTGTGTGTGTCTGTGTGTCTGTCTGTGTGTGTCTGTCTGTCTGTGTGTCTGTGTGTGTGTGTCTGTGTGTGTGTGTGTGTGTGTGTGTGTGTAAGTGTAGAGCAGTTAAGTAAAGACGCTTAGTGTTAACCACTGGCTTCTACCTACAGGAGCACACACATGCACATATTCTTGGATATGTGCACACACACACACCACAGACACACACACACACACACACACACGAAAGGGAAGCCCGCGGTCTTCACCTCCAGCCCCAAAGGGAACGGTAACAGATGACTGGACCACTTTCCCCTCCCCGTCCCCATTCCTTGTTTCCCTGGACAAACACACCACAAATGGGCTTCTCTTAGTTGTTGGTGTCAGCAGTAAAAGCCTTGGGGATCTAACCCCCCAGGAGTGTGTTTGAGCCATTGAATTTCCTGGATAGCTTCACCTGGGAGTCGTTCTTGGGGAAGGAAGGGCTGGAAATCATATAAGAAGATCAAGAAGGAAGCCAAGCAGGAGACGCCTTCAAACAGGCGAAGCGAGGCCGGCGCTGCTCCCCCTCCCCCAGGGACAGTTAGAGTTCTGCAGAGCTGTAATTAACCCAGCAGCCCATTGGGCCTGTCTGTTCCACTGCACAAAAGCTGTTGAAAGAAGGATTCTTGAAGAGAGAGGTTCCAATTCAAGTGGTATTGGAGTACGTCCCTTGTTGGGTATAGTGTTTCCAGAGTTTATGGCTATAATCAACACAACATGGCCGTTCTTTCAAGCAGGTTTCTCGAATGACTTTCTGAGTACAGTTATGTAAAAAGAAAAAAACCAAAAAAGGCGTCTAGAGTGATGTGGGGGAGGGGAAGGGAGAGAAAGGGGTATGTGTGGCTGGACTCAAACCGAGGGCTTGGTTTCCTTCTCAAAGGATGCTGGGGACATCAAAAGAACAGGACTATCATGGAGACTCCAGTATGTAGCAGATTTTCAGCTTAGTGTCCAAGTTGTTCAACGTTGTTGTGTAAGCACCAATTTCAGTACATCTGGCTTGCGTGTGCGTGCGTGCGTGTGCGTGTGCGTGTGCGTGTGCGTGTGCGTGTGTGTGTGTGTGTGTGTGTGTGTGTGTGTGTGTGTGTGTAAATAAATGTTCATGTGCATGAAGACCGGAAAGTGATGTTGGGTCCTTTCTCTATCCCCCTTCACCTTTACTGTTTTGATATAAGGTCTCACTAAACCTGAGCTCATCAATTTGGCAAGAATAGCTCCCCAAAGAGCCCCAAGGATCCTCCTGACTCTACCTCCCTAGAGCTAGGATTGTAGGTGTGTGCCACCACACCCCGCTTTTTACTGGGAGTGCTGGGGATCCAAGCGTGGGTCTTCATCTTTATATGCCACGGGCAAGCAGTTTATCTGCTAAGCCATCTCCCCAGCCTTCTATTCATCTATAAAAACTAAATGTCTAAACCAGCTACATGTCCATCATCCCAGCACTCAGGAGGTGGAGTCTGAAGGATCGGGAGTTCAAGGTCATCACTGGCTTCTTAGCAAATTCAAAGCCACGTGGACTACATGAGACTCAGTTTCTAAATTACAATAATAAGAAAATGGTAATAATGAATATGTTTCACCTGCCCACCCAGTGTCAGGCAGTATTACAGGAACTGGATATATCATCATTTCTCTGCCTTTGCAGAGCCAAGGGTCGGGAGACGTGCATAGAAATACCAAAGTACTTGGCTAGTGATATTGTCTGCAGATGTGTTTTAGAGATTAAAAAGTAAACTAGGAAGGAGGAATGTGGGGTGGGAGGGCTGTGATGTGGCAGTCAGGGCAGACCTTGGTGAGAAGGTGCATTCACGCCCAAGCTGAAGGTATGTGTGTGAGTGTGTGCGCGTGTGTGCGCACATGTGAATATGAAGAGGTTGGGTGTATGAGAAGAACATTCCAGAATATACTGCAGAATTCCTGTGTAGCAGTCTGTGTGGTGGTGTGCTTGAGGAGGACTGGGATGATGGAAGAGAGTGTCTAGAATGGCAGGAACTGAGGGGAAAGAGGACAGGAACCTGCTTGTCTTTGACAAAGCATCTTGCAGGTACTCACCAGGGCCAGGACCCGAGGTCCTAGCAAAAAATGAACCTTAGGGCCAGGGAGATGACTTCCCATGTGAGCATGAGGACCTGAGTTTGGATGCTCAGCAGCCCGGTGAAAAGCTAAATGTGCTGTTGTATGCCCGGAACCCCAGTTCTGAGAAGGCAGAGACAGGAAGATCCCTGGAACTCATTGGCCAGCCAGGGTAGCCAAATCATTGGAGGTTCAGGGAGAGATCCTGTCACCAAAAAAAAAAAAAGTAGGGGAGAGTGATAGAAGAAAATACCTTAAGTTTACCTCTGGCCTGCACACACACATGTATATGTACACACCCCTACATAGACATATGTGTAACAAACAAAAGTGAAAAAGTAGTGGGTCTTCCCCTCCGTCAGCCCTCTCCTCCCAGTAGGTGTCAGGCATTCAGAACGGCTCCCCATAAACCTAAGGCCAAAGAAAACAAAATTCAGTTGTCACCTCAGGACCCTTTCCCCGGGGTGGTTCTGGGCTCCTAAGCCACAGCCGTCAGCGTCCCCTGTTACGCTCTCTCGTTCTGCAGAGCTGACTAATGGACACAGTGGTTGATCTACAGAAGTGGTTCTCAACCTCTGGGTCGCGACCCCGGTGTCAACCCTGTCTCCCAAAATATTCACGACAGTATCAGAATTACAGTTAATGAAGCAGCAACAAGACTGATTTTATGTCGAGGGGTCACCACCACCACATGAGGAACTGTGTATGGAAGGGTCGCAGCGTTAGGAAGGTTGAGAACCGCTGTGCCACAGGCTCTGGTCATACCTGGGGACGTGTCAGCTGGTGAGAGGGTTGTAGTGTGGTTGGGTGTTTCCTCCCCGCTTCCTCCTCATGAACTCTGCTCCTTCTCTTCTGCCCTTTCCTTTCTTAGTTATGTTTTTGGTTTCAGGAAATGGGGTCCCATGGTGCCCAGGATGGCTTTTAATTCACTATGTAGTCAGGACCAGCCTTGAAGTCCTGATCCTCCTTCATCCTCAACCCCCAAAACTTTTGGGGTTACAGGCATGTACCCCCATGCCTGAGTGCTTAGTTTTATTCAGGTGTAAGAAGGGCATGAGAGGAGCCTGCCAGGAAGGTCTCCCATTGTTGGGGCATCTGGTGATCATGGAGGACTCGGGGGTATTCACTGACTAGCTTAACTCGGCTCTGGGTATTATGTTTTATGTGTAGAGCACTGAGACATTATTTAAAATAACCACCAGCCATTAGTCGTGTACCAGCTAATGGGGACAAGAACGCAGGACTTCTGGGGAGGAAGGCTTTGTTTAAGTGGCTTTAGTAAAGTCACCATCTGTAATCAACATTTCAACACGCTGGCCTGCATTTTCAGGGCAGTGTATCTCTAAGTAGAAACAGGCCGATTTGGAGGGGGAAAAATGAGTTTCTCAGGTCTGGCCAGCTACTGTTCGGATCAGTCTGTCACCTCTGATTGCATCAGATGTCTCCAAAAGTGCTTCAGATCTGCCTTTCATGTGAGTCTTTTAAGCCCTCTGGTTGGACACCATCTTTACGGATCTGGGTAGAGAGAAATTAAAGTCTCTATCAGCAGAGCGGTCGGTGGCACTGAACAGGGTATCAGGGGGCTTCATCAATAAACTCCGTGGCTTACGAGATGGATATCCTTCCCGAGGCTCTGTAGTGGTTACGTTGGCTCTTTCCAATCGGAGTCTGAACTTTTCATTTCTCTTGAATGTAGCTAGACAACCTGGTTATCCAGGCCTACACTTCTGTTTTTCATTAGCTCCGAATAACATTTGATGCTCACAGAGCGAGGAGATAGGAAGGGAGGGGGAGGGGGGCAAGCCGGGCGTCCTTCACAGCTTGTGTGAAACACTTAATATCTTGCAAACCCTTAAAACATGCTCCACACATGCATTCCAGCTTTATAAGAGTAGCCAAACACTTTCAAAAATTATATGAGTTTCAGTGTGTAACCAGAGTCAAACGTAAGCCTGTTTTAAATAACTGTAATGGCCTGGCTACAGCCTCACATGGTTAGCAAATCTCTCTGTGTTTATGGGCCCAGTTCCTCTCCGGGTCACTATGAAAGACTGACTTGATCCAGTTCTGTAGAATCCATCTTTGTTCTGATTTCTGCATGACTCTGGGTTTTGTTTTTATTATGTGTATTTTTGTTGTTTTGTTTTTTGTTTTTTTGAGACAGGGTTTCTCTGTGTAGTTTTGGTGCCTGTCCTGAATCTCACTCTGTAGACCAAGCTGGCCTCGAACTCACAGAGATCCTCCTGCCTCTGCCTCCTGAGTGCTGGGATTAAAGGCATGCACCGCCATCACCCAGCCGTATGCCTATACTCTGTGGGTACCTTCGGAGGCCAGGAAAGGACATCAGATGCCCTAGAGCTGGACTTTGAGCTGGTAGTGAGGGGCCTGACGTGGGTGCTGGGAACTCAACCCAGGTCCTCTCCAAGAGCAGTCACCCTCTTCACAGCCGAGCCATCTCTCCAGCCCCAACAGTTGGAGATTTTTAAGAGACTCAGGGGTGATCCTGATGAGGTGATATTTTGTTCTTATTTTAATGAAATTGCGTGAATCCGATGTTATGTTGTAGGTCCAGAGTCCCTGTATCCTGTCCTACAGATTTGATTCTTGAATGTCTTCCCTGAGAAGAGAACCACACACACCGGGTAGGTCAACCTTACCTCAGTAGAACCACAAGAATTCATAGTACCTAGAGTGTCATGCTCTGTTTCCCCAAGATGGACCCCCCCCCCCAGTGAGGCATTTCAATTATCATCTCATTGTTTCAGAACATAAATCATGCCCAGTAATGCCCATTGCTAAACCTTCAGCTCCGCTGTGGCCAAGGAAGGGGCTGGCTCCAGTTGTATGAATCAAAGTGTCTCTTAGTTCCTTTCCTCTCCACTGGACAAAGTAGTTGACCGAAGCCACGTACAGAATGAGTTGACTTTGGCTCACAGTTCAAGAGTCTAATCCATCACGGTGGGGTAGGCATGGCAGCAGAGGTACGACACGGCTGGCTGGTCACATTGCATCTGCAGTCAGGAAACAGAGATGAAGGCTGGCGCTCAACCAGATGGCTTTCTCCGGGTTAGTTACTCCAAACCACAGCCCACAGGATAGTGCCACCCACATTCAGGGTGGGTCTTCCCATTTTAATCAACTCACAGATCCATAGTACTTCCGGTGATTCTTCATCCAGGCAAGTTAACAATAAAGATTACCCATCATGCTTATCAGATCCTGCAATCGATTAAAACAAAATCACAGCTGGGCGGTGGTGGCACACGCCTTAATACCAGCACTCGGGAGGCAGAGCCAGGCGGATCTCTGTGAGTTCAAGGCCAGCCTGGTCTACAAAGCGAGTTCCAGGAGAGGTGCAAAGCTACGCAGAGAAACCCCGTCTCGAAAAACCAAAAATAAATAAATAAATAAATATAAATAAACCCCATCTCGAAAAACCAAATAAATAAATAAATAAATAAATATCACACCTGAGGGACTGAGAATGTAGCTCAACTGGCAGAGTGCTTGCCCAGCATACATGAGGCCCTGGGTTCCATCCCCAGCACTTCATAAATCATGTGTGGTGTCACATACCAGAGATCCCATCATTTAGGAAGTGGGGGATGGTGGATCAGAAATTAAAAGTAATCCTTAGAGACATAGGGAGTTGGGGGGCAGCCTGAGCTACATGAGATCCTGTCTTAAATCTTCATCATCGTTCCTACTCTCCGAGCATGGCAGAGCAGACAGATATCCCATGTGGGGGAAAAAAAAAAACCCGCTCAACTTTATAGCCCAAACTCTTGCCTGTAGGTTCCCCTTGGCCACAGCCATCCCTGAGGAATCACCTACCATAAAGCAAATTGACTTTGGGGAAACACACCAACCCCCTTTGCACTCTGGCTGCCAAAGCTCCTCTAATTACAAGTAGCACACTAGAGAATGGGACCAGAACACTTAAATAAGGATCACCTAAAGGCTCTGAG
Source organism: Peromyscus maniculatus bairdii (assembly GCF_049852395.1). NCBI lineage: Eukaryota > Metazoa > Chordata > Mammalia > Rodentia > Cricetidae > Peromyscus > Peromyscus maniculatus. Next base: position 23,376,704 of record NC_134874.1, on the reverse strand, counting down.
CCCAAGAGTTCTCACAGAGGGCACCGTGTAATTAGGTAATCTGACTCACAGGATAAAGTTCATGTATTCTCGCCCCAGTTCCCCCCAGGGCCACCTCCCCCACCTGCTCCCTGTGCCTCTGTCCTTCAGTTCCTGAGCCCAGCCTCCAGAGAGGCTCTGCCAGAGCTAGATGCTTGCACAGCCAGATGTGGGGTCCGCAGGAGAAGTCCCCTCTTTTCTTTGTCTTAGCGTCATCACGATCCTCGGTGTCTCCTAAGACATCCTAGTTCACAATTGGAGCTAAATGTCTCCAGAGCTTGGCTTTGAGGGGAGGATATGTTACGTGGGTATGTGTATATGATCTGTGACCATGTCCTCGCCTTCTGCCTTGGCCATTGCCTAAACCAGGATTGCTGTCCTGCAAGCTCCAGGGGACCCCACTTGTCTCCACCTCTCACCTCTTCATCAGAGCCCTGGGATTATGGCTGTTCATGCTGTGCACGGAGCTTTTCTGTGGATTCTGGAGATCTGAACTTGTGTCCTCCCACTGGAACAGCCAGTGCTTTACCCACTGAACCTTCTCGCTTGCCCGGATCTTGAGTTTTGAATGCCTTCCTAGTACTGGTCTTGTAACCGTTTGAGAACAGGAGTCTGTAAATGTCACTGCCCATCAGGACATTAAGTCCTTTCCACTCTTCTCATTTATTGTGTTTAGGCATACCCAGTGTCATGTTGGCTGGCCAGTCGGAGACCTTTATCACCAGTGTGGTTTTTAGCCTTCTGTTACATTTCCCCCCTAACCTTAGGCTCCCCAAACATGCAAGAAAATGTTAGACTGTCTGGCAGTCCAAAATCCACCCCCCACGCTGTCTGTGCTTCCCCAATGCTGGGATTACAGCACACTGGCTTGTTTTTTTTATGTGAGTTTTAGGGGATCAAACTCAGGTCCCTATGCCTGCAAGGCAGGTACTTTATCCACAGAGCCATTTTCCTGTACCCTGCAGTTCTTCCATAGTGAAACCTTGCCCACCCCAGAGCCATCTTGGTCCCCTAAACTAAATCATATTGTTTGCATCACACCTACCTCAACCTCCCCCATATTGTTGATGGAAAAAAAAATACAGTGTGTGTAGCCAGACCTTCCTTTGGGCCACCAGCTCATAAATAATGATGCAGATACTTATTATTAATTATGAAAGCTTGGCCTTAGTGTAGGCTTTTTCCCAACTAGCTCTTATAACGTAGTCGAACCTGTTTCTGTTAATCTCCGTTCTGCCAAGCGTCTTGATTACCTCTCCTCTGTACCATATGTCCAACTTCTTCAGAGTCTCACTGGCGCCTGCCTCGTGCCTAGATTCATCCAGAGTTCCTCTCTCTTCCCGGAAGTCCCGCCTATTCTCTCCTGCCTAGCTATTGGCCATTCTAAACCAATCACAGTGACACATCTTCACACAGTGTAAACCAATATTCCATAGTGTGTGTGTGTGTATGTGTGTGTGTTCGCATGTGTGCACAAGCCACCATCTACAAGTACATCAGAGGACAGCTTGCATGAATTGGTTCTTTCCTTCCACCATGTGGGATCCAGGGATCAAGCTCATGTCATCAGGCTTCGGGGCAAGCAACCATAACTGCTATGCCACGCCACTAGCCCTGCTGCTGGGCTCCATTTCTGCCGTCTGCTTTCAGCTCTGCCGTTCCTGGCTGCATCCAGACACCTAAGCAGGAGCTGGTTAGGCAGCTCCGTGGGGTTAAGCGTGCCGCTTCTCTTGCAGAGGACCCAGATTCGGTTCCCAGCACCCAGCAACAGTAACTCCAGCTCCTGGGGATCCAAACCCTCTTCTGGCCTCCACAGACATGGCACTCACATGCACATGACCCTCCCCACTTCTTAAAAACTTAACAAAGACCAGCAGGGTGGCGGTGGCGCACACCTTTAATCTCAGCACTCTGGAGGCAGAGGCAGGCGGATCTCTGTGAGCTCGAGGCCAGCCTGATCTACAGAGCGAGTTCCAGGACAGACTCCAAAGCTACACAGAGAAACCCTGTCTCAAAACCCGCCCCCACCCCCACTAAAAAAATTAATAAAGACCAAAGTGGCCGCGGTGATTTCCTACACAGAACTTGGTTTCATAAATTTTTAAAAATTTCCCCAGAGTGCCTCCTCATATAGAGGTGCTCAATTATAACACAGTAATTTGAAGAGAAATAAGCTATCAGTTAATAAACTACAGTGATTGAGCCACCTCCTGGGGGAGCAAGCAGGATAAATGAGACATGCTACCCTCAAGGAATTGATTGTCTAGATGAGAATAAGACAGAGCCACAGCAAGAGTCAACTCGTAACTCACTCCCAGGTAGCATATGTCTCCTAATGGGATAAGCACAGGTGACCTTGCTTGGGTGTTTCCATGAGTTTTAATATCTCCATCATAATTCTACGTCTGTGTGTAACACTGAACATTTCTTTTCGTGTGTGTGTGTGTGTGTGTGTGTGTGTGTGTGTGTGTGTGTGTTATGCATACACATGTGTGCATGTCTAGTATCCTGTTCTACCACTCTGGCTAATTCCCTCGAGCTGGGCTCTCTAACTGAATTAGGGTCTAGGCTGGCGATCATCCAGCCCCAGAGGTCCCCATCTCCACTTCCACAGTGCCTGGCTTTTCACATGAGTGCTGGAGATTCGAACACAGCTCCTCAGACTGGCACAGCAGGCACTCTCACCCCTGAGATGTCCTCCCAGACCCCCCCCCACCTTTTTTTCTTGGTTTTCTTTTCTTCAGAGAGAGATAAATTGTCCAAGGTAATGAGTATAGAGGGTAGAAGTGGGAAAGCCTGATGTGTGCCCAAAGATGGGGTTCACACTGGGTCCCAGTGGCTCACAGCCTTTCTCCTGTCTTCCCTCTCATTCCCCCTACACCCTGCTTACCTCCAGTCTCTGAACAGTTAGTAAGATTTCCTATGCCTTATTGCTGCTAAACGACGTCAGATACAATCTTCGGTGGGGATGGCAGTTTGATGTTTCCACCATCGAGGCGTTATCCAGAGACATATATCCCACACAGATGTAAACTCCAGGTACCACATGCTGGTAGTGTGTTTATAACAGCTTGGAATTCCGTGTAGGTTTGGTTGAGACCTGTACTGGGTAGACTATTGTAGACGACATAAACTTCCAGGACAGTCACAGGGCCGTCTACACACCTGTGTTACAGAAACCGTGAGCTCATCTGACAGTCACAAACCGGAATCAAATCCTGATTTTTGCCACCCCAAGGCCTCCCTCCCTCCCCCGAGCCTGTATCCTCACTGTAGAGGGTGCCAGACGGTGCCAATCTCCAAAGGTTGAGATGACGTTTGATCGTAGTGTATTAGTTGTTTTCTCCCCGTGGTGCCATCATGCCTGGCAGGAAGCACTTTCAGGAAGGCAGGGCTGTTGTGGTGCACGGTTGGAGGGCACAGCCCATCATGACGGGGGCAGCCTGGCAGCGGGGGTGTGCGGTCAAGTAGGCACACACCGCGTCTGTCGCCAGGAAGCACAACCACCCACTTGCGCCTTTGTATACAGTCCAGATCCCCAACCCGTGGGATGGTGCCTCCCACATTCAAGGAGTGCCCTCTTACCTCAGCCCATTGGAGAAACTCCCTCACACCGTCCATGCCCTGAAGTACGTTTGCTCTGGGATTCGGGATCCTGTCAAGTTGATGTACAACATGGACCATCGATTTTGAAAAAGCCTGGGGCCTGGCAGTGTCCCGCTGGGGTTGGCTGTTCTGGTCTATTACAGCAACACCCTTCCGTAAGCCAAAGCTAAGACCCCAGGACGGTATCCACAGGGGAACACTTTTAAGTTGAGATCGTCTCTCCCTTTCCAGGGAGGCCCAGTTTTTTCTTGGTTTCCTATAACTCCTCTGAAATACGCTGCTTTGGGTAAAATCCAGCTGTTCTGTCATGTGGACATTGCTGTCTAGGTGCACGGTTTATTTGACCCTCTCCCACTCTTGAGAGGATATGTGACCTACTTCTGGGCCTCACAAAAGTAGTAATCATGTGTTTATAGGAAACACCCCTTTTGGGTAAATCACCTGTTTGTTTCCTGTGGGATCAGTGAGTAGCAGTCACATGACCAGTTGAGGTGGAAAACCCACCCTAAATGTATTTGCTATCATCCCATGGTCAGGGATCTCAGAATGTTGGTCTCATCATTGATAGAAAGATAGGCCCACTCTGTCCCCAATGAGGGAAAAGACACAACAGGTCCCTTCAAGAGGATACAAACCTAGTTGGAAGAGGTATCTATGTATTGCAAGAATCTCTTCCCTATGGAGACGCACACAGTCTCTACCCTCTTCTCAAAAAGTCTCAACAACAAACTTGATTCCACCAAAGTTCACACCAGGCTCATTGGTAGAACATGAATGAGGAGTTGCTGGCAGGAACATGGGTGACCCCAAAGCAGCCACACTGGGCAGCTGCCATCCAGATGGGTGATGGCTCTCCCACAGCTCCGTGGGTGGAGCTTCTTCAGCTAACCTTCCCTAGCCCATAGCACTTCTGTGGTCTAGACACCCCAAGGTCATGTGCAACGACTCCCTTCGCATTCTCCTTCTATAAGGGATGATGAACATTCGAGCCCACCACTCGAATCCTGATGGTCTCTTGCAAGCGGACCTGAGTGATCAAATAAAAATAGTGGCTTTTCTGCTTGAGGGAACCATGTTCTACAACACCGTAGAAGCCACTTTTCCAGCTCTCTCTATGAACTTGGAGGAAACCGACTTGGAGCGCTGTCTTCCTGAAGGTTAAACTCTTCTGGAACCCGGCCAGAATCTGTGAGGTCTGCACAGAGGTCGTCCTAAGCTGCGCTCTGTGCTCGGTAGGTCACTACCCTCCTGTTACTTCAGAGCACATACCTGACTCACTTGACATTTCCATAATTAATTTATAATAGCAGTAACCCCGAGATGAGCTTATTTATAGATTTGTGCAAACTGGGTAAGAATATAGATCAAATCTCAGATCATTAACAGGCTGGGGGGAGTTCTGCATCTGTCACATGATGGCATGAGAAGCCTCATCATCTGAGGATCCCCAATTTCAATTTCATTTCGCGTGCGCGCGCGCGCACGTGTGTGTGTGTGTGTGTGTGTGTGTGTGTGTGTGTGTGTGTGTGTGTGTGTGTGTGTTGAACCCAGAGGACAACTTTAAGTATGGTTCCACATATCCTGCCCATCTTAGTTTTAGAGAGAGGGTCTCTCACTGGCCTGGAGCTCAGTGAAACAGCTTAGGCTGGCTAGGCAGCAAATCCCAGCAAAACCAGCCTCTGCCTCCCCAGTACTGAGATTGCGAGCAGGTTCCACCACCCCTGGCCCCTTCAGAAGGTAGGTCTGGGGTTATCAAACTTAGGGTCTCAGGTCTTCAAGGCAAACAGTCAATTGGATAACCAACAGATCCATCTTGCTAGCCCCCAATTTATTTTATTTCATCCTTTTTGTGTGTTCTGTTGTCCCGGTGGTTACCTTTTCTTTTTTTTGAAAAATAACAAGTATTGCTTTTCCGTTATAAAAGTAAGTCGTGTTCCATATCAGAAACATCAAGATAAGTACAGAGAAGAAAATAAAGGTGTCTGGTAATCCCATCACCCAGAAGCACCTGCTGCTAAATTTCCGTGTGTGCGCCTCTAATACAGTCTTCATTCTGACAGCCTACTAGCAGGCCCGCTGTCTGGACACGGGGCCCTCCCACTCGGCTGCCTGCCCTGACAGGCGCGTTTCCTATGGAGGATAACATCAGATGTTCTGGGGATGGGAAGTTATCCATCAATAATGAATGGCCAGTGACTCCCAGCCTTTGCTGCACGCCGCCGTCTCCAGCCGCCCCCGCCTCTCACCCGCATTACACTGACTGCTGCTCTCAGCCCCCACTTATTCTTCCTTCCCTTGATGTGCAGGTAGAGTGGGGTTGCCGGGTCTCTCCTCCTCCTCCCTTCCCCTCGGAGGCTGTGATTTCCTCCAGGGCTCCCATGAGCCCTTTGTCTCATCCGGAAGCATAGAAGGGCCGCGTTGCCCATTGCCTCTCGTTCTGGGCTTTGTGACTGGGTTTTCACGTATATGTAATTATCTTTAAACACTCTTATCCCTAGATGTAACCTTTTTATTCTGCTTCATTTTATTTTTTTATTGAGACACAGGGTCTTTTATACCCCAGGCTTGTCTCAAACTCACTATATACCTGAGGATGGCCTTGAACTTCAGATCTTCCTGCCTCTGTGTCCAGAGTGCTGTGATGGCAGACATGAGTTAACACAAACATTTTTTTATTTTTGCTGGAAATGGGACTTTCCTAGGGCATGCTGGGTGAACACTCACTAATTGAGCTATATCTTCTTCTATTTATTTATTTATTTATTTATTTATTTATTTATTTATTTATTTGTTTGTTTGTTTGTTTTTCAAGACAGGGTTTCTCTGTGTAGTTTTGGTGCCTGTCCTATATTTCACTCTGTAGACCAGGCTGGCCTCGAACTCACAGAGATCTGCCTGGCTCTGCCTCCTGAGTGCTGGGATTAAAGGCGTGCACCGCCAACACCACCCGGCCAGCTTTTTTTTTTTTTTTTTTTTTTTAACATTTTATTCTTTTATTATGTTGTGTGTGTGTACGGAGGTCTGCATGCCACCATGTGCGTGTGAGGTCAGAGAACAACTTTCAGGGGCCGGTTCTCTTCTTCCATTGTGTGGTCTTAGGGCTGGAACTCAGGTCCTCAGGCTGGGTAGCTCACACTGACCCACTAAAGCATCTCATGGAACCACCCCTCTCCATTTTTCCTTGAATTCGCAAAAAGTTACGTATCAAAGAGTTGAAAATGAAGGCGATGCAGGTGAGCTTGCTTGATCCACCTTGGCTCGGGTACACAGGGAATCGTGACTTTTAGTTTTGGGCTCAGGTGAATTTATAAACTTTGAAATTCTTTAAAGTGAAAACTGTCACCAGACCCTTACCACAGCCCTGGCCACACTATAAATACTTGATTAATCCTTACTGGATGACGATGCAAATGAAGGGGAAATGTAATTACTCAGTCCACTCTCTCTTTCTTAATCTTGGTAGTTAAGTGCAGAAGAGATCATATAAAGATGATGAAAACATACTACCTTGGAACAGTTTTTATGGTACATCAGTGTGAATTTCCATACTAAGATATCACTGTTAACCTGAGTGAAGACTTTTTTTTTTAATTAAAAAAAAATAATCTTGACAATGCCCTTTCTACTCCTTCCCTAAATGAACATTAATACACGGCCATAAAAACTCGCAGGGAGGGCGTTATAAATTACCATGCGCTAAGATTAGGAAGAGGCCCTTTGCAGCCGCGTGTTTTATAGAAGCCAGATTCTCGAGCCTAGCACCTGCCCCTGACCCTTCAGAGTTCAACTCGGAGGCAAGAAGCTTCCTGGAGCTTCTGTTTCTCCCAGAATGGCCCCGGTCTTAGTGACAAATCCTGCCCCTCCCTGGCAGCCTGCACACCCCAGCGGGGAGAGCGGAGATTAGCAGAGGTCCCTCCTGGAGGCTGACTTTGAGCTCACCAGCAGGAGCCACTTTGGTTGAAAACTCTTTGAGCCTTTAGTCCTTGAGAAAAACTGAGAGATTGGGTCTGGGGCATTGGTCTCCAAACACTTTGTGCTTTCTGAACATAGACTGACGCTTTCTCTCTCTGTCTCTGTCTCTCTCTTTCTCTCCCCTCCCCCATCTGTGTCAGACATGGAATAAAAGTTCAATCTACAAGAGAAGAGATGGGTTTTGGGTGACTTTGGTGGTCCCCTCACACTGGTAATCTAACTTAAAATCTGTATTTTAGCACAGTGAGAAAGGCAGAGTCTGAAGAGACCAAGGGATACAAGCCTGGACAACCAAGCACAGGATAAAACTGACATTTACAGCCCTAGAGTTAATAGTTTACATTTCTGAGGACTTCCTTATGCCAGACACCATTCTAAGCTCTGGCTGGTCTTAAAAAAACTGGGGCGGGGGTGGGGGGTAGGGGGGGCGGGTTATGGGGAGGGGGAGAGGAAGAATAAGAATCAGGGGAAAAAAAGAAAGACAAAAGACAGATTGCCAAGCTAGGATATAACTTAATTATAGTAAGATGGCTTAGAATCCCCAGTGAGGGTCTGGGGGTGTGGTCAGTGGTAGAACCCATGCCTAGGATCCCCCAGTGAGGGGCTGGGGTGTGGTTCAGTGGTAGAACCCATGCCTAGGATCCCCCAGTGAGGGGCTGGGGTGTGGCTCAGTGGTAAAGCACCTGCCTGGAATCCCCCTGTGGTGGGTTTAGGGTAGAGTGCCTGTCTAGAGCTCTTCTAGTGAGCGCCTAGGAGTGTGAGTAGAGCACTTACCTAGATTCCCCAGTGAGGGACTAGAGGTATGGCTCAGTGGTACAATGCCCAATGTGTGCAAAGCCCTGGGTTTATCCCTAGTGCCAATAAATAAGTACAAATTCTGATACATGAGGCCCAGTATTCTGACTGCCTGAGAACATTTGAGAAGTATATTAGATTATTAGACGAAAGGCAACAGGCAAGATTCCCTTGAGAGATTTCCTGCTACGGTTGTCTTTATCCCCCATGTCACTGCTGGAATATATTTCTCTCAGTTGAGATCAAGGAAACATAAGTTGACCGTGTGTGTGTGTGTGTGTGTGTGTGTGTGTGTGTGTGTGTGTGTGTGTGTGTGTTTAAACACATGTGTAGAACATCTTTGAGTCAGGAATATAAGCAAGGTTGGGCTCAGTGACATACTGATGTCTGTGTGTGCAGCTTAGTGAGTGGACCATGCTAAAGGCCATTTAAAAATGAATCAGAGGTCAGAAGATGAGAAAAATGATAAGGTCTGTGCCTTTGCCATGGCAGATATGTCCTCAGAAGTTGTTTTGGTAGATCATTAGAAGGTTTAAAAACATGGGGTTTTAAGAACAACACTGAGAGTTTATTAATACCACAGACAGACAGACAGTCCTATGATAGCATGGTCGAGGCTCCAAGGAGAGTTCAGTCCCCAGCACCAGAGTCAAATAGCATGATGGGAGTTCTGAAGAGATGAATCAGAGTTCCCACGGCAGAAGTGGGTCTTCCTTTCTTACGCTTTTCTAAGGATGGGCGAGATTTCATAGTGTAAGCCTGTATCCAGGCTCTCTGATTCCCGTGCCAAAGGCTGGGAAAGGGGTAGAGCGTAGGGTCCACATTGATGTCGGTTCGCTTTCCAGCTGGGAGATCTTGGTACCTGGAAGTCCCTTATCAAGTGGCTCCTCCTCTGTCTGTAGGGAGTCTGTCCTGTCTGTGAGGGGGGACTAACTGCTGCCGGTGCTGTGGCCTGAGCCGCACTGGATTCTAGCATTCCATCCTTGCAGTCATCAAGTCACAGGACAGAGCAGATTCTCAGGACACCTATTCTTGATCAGTCTCCTACTCTCACACCAGATCAAGGAGTGCATGAACCTATCCAGAAGAGGAGCCATCCTGTCTTCCTCCTACTTTCCTAACCACCTCTGAACAGTTTGAGAAACCAGAGGGACAAGATGAAGTTGATTTCCAGTGGGGCTAAGTAACACTCTGAAGTCCCAGGAAGAGAAGAAGTTGAAGGTCTCCCACTGTATAGAGAATTCAAGGTCGACCTGGACTTCCTAAGATCCTGCTGCATTAACTTTTCCTTGGATTTGCAGAAATATCTATTCATTCTAGATAGGAAGTAAGGATAGTCCAAAGTACAATTTCACCAAATGCATTGAGACCATTGAGTTTTTTGGTCTTGCTTACAGAGAATGGCAAGAGGTTTACTTCTAGGCACGCAGGTGACCCTAAAGCATTGTCTTAGAGCAAAGGGCCACCTCAGCATGGATGAGGTCATCTGGGAGCTGCATCATCGATTCCTGGTTTTAATTTCCATTTCTCATAGTCTCTTGCAACTCCCAAGATCACTTGCAGCCATGGGAAGATGGGGGAACAATAGTTGAGGGTCTCCTGACCATCATTTCTTCCATCTTCTTTAGGAGGTGTTAAGAGCCCCATTCCTGGTACCATAGATCTGGCTACCATGTGCTGTTACTGCTCTAGTTCCCATGGCTACTGGGTCCAAATCCAAGATGGCATCCTCTTGAGGGGAGAAAAAATCACCAGACAACTGTCTCTCTCTAAACCAGATATACAAGACACTTCTCACCCCCCAGTGCACACATATCACTGCTACAGTGAGACAGTTGAGCCGGAGCCCCATTCTGTAGCGAGTCCCCCTGTGCTGGCACCTGTGTAGAAGGAGAAAGGGAAAAGGGGGGGGGGGAGAGTCGCAAAAACCCCGCAAGTATCACGGATGAGCTAGGAAGTGGGAAGCACGATATCTATCGTGGCAGGAAATGCGGAGAGCACAGCAGCCCAGAGGACATCCTTCTTGGAGGGGTCAGAGTAGGAGGAGGTCGCTGGTGCCTCAAAGATGGGGGACAGGGAACCGGACGGAGCAGCTGGGAATACCGCAGAGGAGTGTGAGGACAGCCGGTGTCTTGCTGAACGTGCACATATGTGGTGGCTCTGAGATGAGGTTGGGGAGGACAGTGGAGAGATCGCAGGGGACGGTGGAGTGAGGGACACATTCAGCGTGGACAGGAGTGAATGCTGAAGGCCTCGCTAGGAAAGCCAGACTTTTCAAAACATTTTAGGTGCCGGGGAGATGACCCAGTGGGCAAATTGATTGCTTTATAAACGTGATGCTCTGAGGTCGGAATCCAAGAGTCTGCAGAAAGCCAGACACCATTGTGCATCTCTCTCTAATCCCTGCCCTCCTAAAAAGCGGGATGTGTGGGATGGGAACACAATCCCCTGGAAGCTGAGTTCAAGGTGGCCTGGCATTATACTCTGGTGAGCAGTGGAGACGCTGCCTCCAGTGAGGGGGAACGTGAGGACCAACACCAGGCGTCGTCCTCTGACCTGCACGTGCCCACATGCAGGCTTTTGAAAACAACTTCTAAGAGGGAGAGACACAAGACAGCAGCTAGTGTGATTCAACTCTGGGGCCAGTTCTCAAATAGGAGACAGGTTATGGATTCACTTAGAGAGCAGTCTGAAGAGACCCCAGAGGATCAGGATTCTCTCTCCTGGAGTCCCAGCCAAGGGAGGCAGAAGTCCGGGCTTTCATTTAACAAGCATTTTCTTACATGAGTTAACACCATGTCATGAGTTTGTGGTCACTGCAAGCTAAAAAACTTTTATCGAGTTTCTTTTATAGCATTCTGGCTTTGTGGGAAATCTGGCCACTAAAGCCGTGGGGAAAAGGATGCTAGAGATACAGCTCAGTGGTGAAGGGTTGACTTACATTCACAATATCCTGGGTTCGAGCCCTCGTGCTTCAAGGAAATAAAAAATACAGTGACAGAGCAGGACTTCCAGGTCTTGGAAGTGTGATGCTCCAGGACACAGCTGCAGAGAGCACAAGGAAGTGATGGGGGCGGGGAAGGAGGGAGAGTGTGAAAACACAGAGGTGGGCTGGCAGGATGGCTCAGTGGCTAAAGGCACTTGCCGCCAAGCCTGGTGGCCTGAGTTCGAGTTTCAGGACCCACATGGTGGAAGTGGAGAATCAACTCCCTCAAGTTGTCCTCGGACCTCTGTACGTGCACCGGAGCACTCAGACGCACCTAATAAATAAATAAATTTTCCAAAAACCAATCACCGGAGATGGGGAAAATGGGCTAGAGCCTGCCCATCCCCTCACCCACATCACTTCCTGCTCCGCTCATAGTTGTCTCCGAACTGCAGATATTTAATTTGTAAACACTTAATAAAAACACTGTCACTGGGTCGGCTCATCTTCTCTTGACCGCCACATCAAAATCGATACATCCCCTGGGTATTGTGCCATTATTGTCTGGGCTGGGAAATCTAATAGGATTAAGTGTCGGGGCCCTATCTGACACCACAGTCCACAGTCCTAGTTAGATGAGGTTAAAGACTGGCTTGCCATCGTGGAGGCACGATTGCTTAGGGGTCTGAAAAATCATTACAGCTTGTCCTCTTAAACGTTGATTGTTCCCTGGTGATTTATTGACAAAACACAAAAAGTGCTCTATACTGCGCTCTAATTATATGTATGAGGCCATAAGATCTCATGGGAAATTAAATAAAATTTACAGCTTGATGGTTTTATGCTCCTGGGAGACATACCTTCTTAATAAGATCTTTTGGCTGGGAATATTTATGAGGTTAAAGTCCGTAGGCTTGAGCAAAAAAAAAAAAAAAAAAAGACCTAACCTTTCCACGGGAGGTGGGGAATGGGGTGCATTTTGATTTCTTCGAAGATAAATGGTCGTAATGAGATTTTTTTTTTCCCGGGGTTTAGGAGAAAAGTGTTCAGTTTGTCACATCAAGCATTCATCCCTAAAACTACTGGAGGACAAAGCCTTAAGGGCATAGGGACTTGCCGCCGCCATTTATCTTGCACAAGACCCTGCTCATCCCAGCCCGCTGCCTCTGGGGTACCCCATCCTCTTCACATTACTCTTGTGGCTTCCTGGTCTGATTAGCCTCCATCGCCGTCGGAAAGGGGAGGGAGCCGAGTCTAGTTAAGGGCAATTATCGAAGAGGTCAAGGTAGGGGAAGGAATTTGAGGGAGAGAAAAGGAACATGAATACCAATGAGCTTCATCCCGTGTACTTGAACCCACAGGAGCAGTCTCACATGGCTGAAGGAGCCCCCAGGGAGCTCCTGCCTATTGTAGACAGCGGCTCTTCCACCAGATCACTTTCTCCTTATGTCAAGGGTGGCCAAGGCCCTGGCCCTCATTCCCTGGGTGCGTTTCATCTCTCCAATGTTGATTGTTCCGTACTGCACTCTAATTATACACGTGAATCTGTAAGATCTCAGGTGCCCAACTGTACCGGGGGTAAGGAGGCAGGGATCTAATGAAGATGATGATGATGATTCTTTCTCAGCCTTCTCGGCTGTGAATACCATTCACCCCGACATCCTTATGGACCGTCAGGGAGATGCGAAGTTCGCTAATGGGCTGTGCGAACAAGAGCAATGAGCACTGTCCGTATAGACTCCGCCTCTTTCTACCTTACATGTGCTATACATTCCTGTGTCGTTTTTAAGTGTCGAGTGGTACTTTTTCTTTGTGTGTGGAGGGGGTATGTGTTGTGTTTGTGGTATATGCACACGTGTAGGTGCTGTGCTAGTGCATGTGGAGGCTAGAGGAAGAAGTCACTCTCCGCCCTAGGTGTTGATACAGGGTCTCTTGGATGGTGAAGCTCACCATTTTGGCAAGACTAGATGACCAGTGAGTTCCTGGAATCTGCTGTCTCCTTGCTCACCTCCCAGTGCTGGGGGTTTGGGTGTGCCCTGCCATTCTTGGTTTTCACATTGGTGCAGGCGTTTGGAATTCGTGTCTTCCTGATTTCACAGCTAGCCTCGCAGCCATCTACTTGGCCGCAGAATTGCAACATTACGTGTGAGTGGAAAGATAATTCTATCTAACTCAGCCTGGGGTAGTCATGATGTCTGTTATTTTTACTATTCATGTGTGTTCGTGTTGGTAAGGGTGCAGGTGCACATCTGTGTGTGTGCATGTGGAGGCCAGAAATCATCCTTCAGCGTCCCTTCTCTGGAATACCATCCTCCTCCCTGAAAAGAGGGTCTCTCATTGGCCTTGGACTTGCCAGTTAGAGTAGGCTAGCATGTCCCGGGTGCTCCTGTCTCCCATCTTTGCAGCTTGGGAACTACAAGTATAGTCCATAGTAGTATTTACTCTGCCCATGACCTTGGGCTATAGGGTCCGAAGGAGCCTTTGTACATGACCTCTTTTTTTGTTTGTTTGTTTGTTTGTTTTTTGTTTTTTGAGATAGGGTTTCTCTGTGTAGCTTTGTGCCTTTCCTGGAACTCGCTTTGGAGACCAGGCTGCCTGGAACTCAGAGATCCGCCTGCCTCTGCCTCTGCTGGGATTAAAGGCGTGCGCCACCACCGCCTGGCTGTACATGACCTTTTAAAAGGAAAGGGAGAAGGGTCACAGGCCTCTTCTCTCTGCTCCCTACTTCCTGGTCTGATCATACTGCCAGGTGGATTCACTCCCAGTCAGATCAGAGGATGACTTCAGCTGTCTGCTCCATTCTGTATTTGTGAGTGTATTTCCTCATTTTACCCTAATAAATTTCCCTAATACTCCTTAGCCAAACTCCCATGGATTTATTGCATTCATAGTCCATCTCACTGAGTTTTTAACATAGATTTGGGGATGCAGACTCTGTTGCCCATGCTTGCACCCCGACCCCCCCTATCTACCAAGCATCTCGTCAACCCCTGAAATATTCTTTTATTGCTCTATGATTTGCATAGGAGGCTGACATTCAGCTTGGCACTCCAAATTGAGGTTCCTCCTCAATTCAGACACAGCCCAGCTCAAGCCAGCGTCTCAGCCAACACACAGAGAGAAGAAAAATTTATTAAAGAGAGCTAAGTTCCCTTGATAAGCTGAAAGTGAGAAATCCCAATTTAATTTAAATATGATATTTCTGTCTTCGTTAATTTAAAGCATGTGTGTGACCGTGTATCCTTTCTTATTTGGTGGTCTGCCCTGGAGGGAAACAGGCTTGAGGGTGAAGCCGGGAAGCAAAGTCTAGGTTACACTTTAATAAAGATGAATATCCCTAAAAAATGCTCAAATTATATAGAAGTAAGATTTGTTGCAAGTTACAAATCAAAGCCTCAATTGTCACTTATCTCCTAATGATACTTCTACACAGATTATTAATTTCATTTTAGAAGCCCAATGAATGTTATATTTTATGACATTGATTAAACATCTTGCTGCCTCCCAACCATCCATCCTTTTCATTTTCAAAAAAATCCATATCGGAAAATTTTAACAAAAACAGCTCATAAATTCATTATTTTATAGCCTAGCAAAGTTGACAGTTCTCTCCTTACGGCGGGCCACAGTCCTGAACTCTTCTAGACCCAGACCATTCCTGCTGTGGGAGGTGGGGCTTTTCCCTTCCACCTGGGTCCTCCCACCCCTTTGGGAGTGGGTGGTTTGCTTGGAAAGATTTCTGAGGTTAGAGGAAATCCCAGGTGAGGATTTGGGGGTGGGGTTAGTTTCATCTGGGTCATCAGGGACCTAACTTGCTTTCTCCCTCGGAGATAAGCCAAGTCTTTCCCTCTTCTGTGTCCCTGGGGAGGGTTACCCCTCTCTGGTTGGCCTTCAGTGTCCTTTGAAAACAAAAGAGAGGGGAAAAAAAGCCCTTCCAAGGAAAGTGCAGGAGACTGATAATCCGTTAAAGAGCAGAATGAGACAGTGCGTATAAGACCAGCCTCCAGCATACTAGGGAAAGTTGAGGCTGAGTGTGTGTGTGTGTGTGTGTGTGTGTGTCCTGCACGCATACATGTGGTGTGGGCTTTCCTATGGAAGTCAAAAGTCATCCCCTGGTATCATTTCTCAGGTGGGTTTTGAGACAGGATCTTTCACTGACTCAGAGCCGATCCAGGTAGACTCAGCTAACGGGCCAGTGGGCCCCAGGTATTAATCCCCTTTCTCTGTCTCTCCAGTGCGAGTATGTGCCACTGTGTCTAACAACTTTTAAAACACAGCGCTTTCAATTAATTCTTTGGGAATTTCATTCATGCATACAATGCATTTTGATCATATTCATCAGCCATTCCTCCCCTCAACTCTTCCCAAATCCCTCTTCCAACTTCATGTCCTCTTGGTGTTTTGTTGTTTTTAATAACTCACCGAATCCAGTTTGTTCTCGCGGGTGTGGGCCCATGCCCTGGAGCATGGTCGCCCTACCTGGAGCTACACCCTTAAAGGAAGAACACTGACTCTCTCCACCAGCAGCCATCAGCTGTCAGTAGCTCCTCGGCGAGGGGTGGGGACACAGGAGCCCTTCCTACCTCCACACACATGACATTTTTATGTATTTTTTAATTATATGTATATTTGTGCCTGCATGAATTTATGTGCACCACATGTGTCCAGAGGAAGAAAACGCCTGGTCTCAGGAGTAAGAATTACAGGTGGTTGTAAGCTGCCAGATGTGGGTGCTGGAAACTGACCCTGGGTCCTCTGTGAGAACAGTCAACATCTTAACTGCTTAGCCATCTCTCCAGCTCCTACCCAGGTCTTTTTTTTTTTTTTTTTAATGTGGATTCTGGGGATCAAACTCATGCTTACAAGGCAAGTACTCTCTCAACTGAGCTGTCTCCCAGGCCCCAGGGTGACTTGAAATCGGGGAGAGAAGACCTGAGAGGCAGCTCGCCGGGTTCTGACTTGGGGTTCTTTGGGCAACAGAAGCCCCCCTGAGCTCATCCGCTTAGATTGGCTCCCATGACCAGACCCTCTTTGTTCCTTTAGCGTGGCCTGCGTTTAGTTACCACTCATTTGTGTTCAGGGAGGGTGCTGACACCTGGATTTCCATGCTAGCCTGTCGCTGAAGCCATCTTTTCCCTGGGGGTGGGGGGGGGGAGACATGTTTGGAGATCATCTTTGCATGAAAATGAAAGGACAGATCACCACAGAGCAAAAAGAAAAAAAAACCTGAGGCTCAGTGACAGGTCAGGGAGAATAGAAGATAGGCCATTTTCTAAGGCCGATAGCATCAGATCAAAAACTCCATTCAATCGGAAGTCTCTCTGCTTGGCAAATCTTAGCCAGGGTGTGTCGGAGACATGGTGGGGTGATGTATTCTCTCATTGCAACCCCAGAACATCAGCTCCACAAAGCAAGGTGCCTGGCGGGTCTTCCCAGAGGTCAACACACTGAAATATGACATCCGGATTAAGGGCGTGGTCTCCACAGCCTCAATGCTGGGAGTCCCTCTCTTGTGGGAATTGTCAAACCTTGCAGATACCCTGTACTCATCAGCCATAGTCCTTCCCTGGGGAGTCTTATGTCAGAGTAATAATGGTACCTAGTGTCCTTGGCCCGGGTTTGTATTCCTGTTGTCACCTTGCATTGAACAGTAAGTAGTATCCCATGGTTGGTGGCAATGGTGGTGTTAGGTTTCGGTTGCTGTCTGGATTGTTTTGGTTTGCGCTTGTCCATTCTGTCTTACTGAGGTTTTTTGGTTTTTTTTTTTTTTTTTTTTTTTTTTTTTTTTTTTTTTGTATTTCCCCTAGTTTAAAATGTAGACTGGCATCCCAAACAGCAGCACACACACAGCATGCCGCCCCGGCTCTGCAGAGCCTCCGTGGCGGGACCTGGCGCTAAACCAGTTCTAAATGACGTGGCCTCATTAGGAGAGGTCAGCTGCTGGTGTGTCTCGGGGCTTTCAGGAGCAGGCTGTGTGCAAGCAGCGAGAAGACAGCAGCTGTGTGGAGCCGGCTCTTCCAGCATGCCGGGAAGCTTTGCTGAGTGACACATCTTGTCCTCTTTTTTTCTGTCTCATTTCTCTCCCAGCTCTCTCCTTTTCGAATCACCCCAACCCCCCCCCCCCCCTCAGCCAACCCTCCATAGAACGCTCCAGCACCGGGGATGGCGCATAAAGGGAAAATATGGCATGTTTACAGAGAGAATTTTCGAGAAGTGTTAATTTAATATGCTAAAGTGTTCCCTTCAGCATTTTACCTTTCTTGTTGTTTTCACAAAACAGCCAAGACTAAATAATGAGCCCAGGGCTGTGCCCTTTGGTAGCATGCTAGCTCATTACCCACCGGCGGCCTCCATCTGCCCTCATGGCTGCGTAGGGAGCCATTACGATTATGATGGAAATCTCAGAAGCCATTACCAAGGCGCAGCAGAGGACCTACTGCAGACAGCCTAATGGACTAATTTGTAATTGGGAGAGGGAAATGAGTTAGCGAGCTGGGGCCGGTTTTGATGAGAGTGGAAGTACGCATGCTAAATGTGATAAATGAATAGGAATGTGTGTTTGCGCAGTGGGCTCTACAAGGCTTTCCATCTCTCCCGGGGCCGGAGGCGTGCTGACAAGCCGTGAGGCGCGGGGAGAAAAGGGCTCAGGGGAGGCAGGCAGAGATTCAAGGAGAGTAGCTAAGGATAAATCGGTGAGGAAAACTAACAGCAGCCAGAATCCAAGGGAATGGCGGCATCTGCCTTGAAAGTGGTAATTAGGAGGCATTTTGGTGTGCATGTCTTTAACAGTCAGGCAGGATGAGGAGGGAGTCCCACGCGCCTGCGGTGGGACGTGAAAGTTGGGGTGCTGGTGGGCAGAGAGGGAAGCCAACCTGGGGCCTCTCATCTTGCAGCCCATGGCTCCCGCAGCTTCTGCCTGCAAAACGGAGCTCGTCCCCAGGCAGGGTTGTGTACCACTGCAAATCCCAGCCTTAGCGAGGGTGAGGCAGGGGGATTTGCTCTGAGTTTAAAGCCAGCCTGGGCTGCATAGTGAGTGAGCTCTAAGACAACCTGGACCATGCAGTAAGTCTTAGACCAGGCTGGCCTACAGAGTGAGCTCTAGGCCGGTGAAGGCTACACTGTAAGCTCCAGGCCCGCCAGTGAATTATAGGTCAGCATGACCTACTTAGTGAATTCTAAGCTAGCCTTGGCTACATGCTGAGTTCAAGGCCAACTTGAATCACGTGGTGAGTGCTACAATGTGAGAACTTGTCTCAGAAGAAACATAAACAAAAATAATTAGCACATTACTTAGGTGCCACAAATCCCCGCTCTCTCTCCAGAGTTGCTGGCAATCCAGCCAAGGGAAGCCATCACCAGCTCTGGCTCAGGCATTGTACATGTGGAAGAACATTTCTAGGTTATGGTAGCTGATCCTCAGTGCATCTCAACCAGATGGCTCCTTGGAGGGCTAGCATCACCTGGCTGTCCATGCTGAAGAACACTGTGTGTAAGATGGATTTGGTGTCTGGAAACTACTACTTCCTTCTGCTTGTTGGTCACACCCAGGGTCCTGTCAGCCTGGTCTAGGCAGGTCTCTGGCTGCTCCCAAGGAAGGGGATTTGGTCCTTTGCCGGCCTGTCTCAAGCCTCAGTGTGCTTGGGACTGACCTCATGTCTTTCCTTCCCTTTGGATGTGGGTCTCCAGTCCTGCCCCCTAACCTCCAGGGTACCTTGCTGTCGGCTCACCTCAGTCTCATCACATCCCTTGAACATGCAGCTCAAGCCTCCCAGGGCCTGCCAACCTCAGCCTCTCCAGATGTCACCGTCCTCTAGGACTAGCCTAACCTCAGGCTTGAGGGCTGTCCTGGATCTGAGGACTCTTCCTGTCCCCTGGTTCTCACTTCCTTCCTCCGGAGCCTTCAGGGAAGAAGGAAGCTCTGGACCAGTCAGTCAGCTGAGTCTCAGTAAAGCCCTGTAGCACTTCCCATGCTGAGCCACAGTGTGACCCACTCCCAAGCTCACCCTGCCTCTGCTCCAGGGCACTCTTCTTCCATCACATCGGAGTACACAGGGAAAGTTCCCATTTTTCTCACCCACCATCAGGAGGAGGTTTTTGGTTTTTCGAGACAAGGTTTCTCTGTGTAGCTTTGCGCCTTTCCTGGAACTCACTCTGTAGCCCAGGCTGGCCTCGAACTCACAGTGATCCCACCTGCCTCTGCCTCCCGAGTGCTGGGATTAAAGGTGTGCGCCAACGCCACCATCACCCGGCAGGAGGAGGTTTCTAATGAACTTCTTTGTGGGGTGGTGGTCCCAGCTGGCCTAGTTTTAATGACTATTGACTTAAGTGTACGATTGACCTCACCTGCTTTGCGAATGAACCCGATGGGGGTGGGCCAACCACAGATGGGGGCTGGAGAGATGGCTCAGTCCTTAATAGCCCTTCCGACATGAGCATGAGGCGCTGAGCTTGAGCCCCAGTGCTGATAGCTGAGCAAGCTGGCCATGGTGGCGCACTGGTAATCCCAGTACTAGAGAAGCTGAGACAGGGAACCCCTTGAGTTTGCTAGCCAGCCTGCTTAACTGAATTCCCAAGCCCCCGGTCCCAGTGAGAGAACCTCTCTAGGAAAACGAAGTACAGGACTGGAGGGATGGCACAGTGGTTACGGTCAAGTGATGCTTTTCCAGAGGAGCCAGGTTCGGTTCCCAGCACTCACATCTGTTAGCTCATACCACTTACAACGCCAGCTCTAGGGGCTTCCATTTCCTTTTGTGGCCTCTGTGGGCTCCTGTACACATGTGGTGTTAATGCACACACACACACACACACACACACACACACACACACACACACACACACACCACATACACACACACTAAATGTACCAAAAATTTCTAAAAATAAAAATAATGGGAGAAAGTTAAAAGACAATACTATTCATGAATTAGATTTTTTTTTAAAAAATGAATAAAATACCAGAATACAAAATCCTTCAAAAGCCTTGTAGCTAGGTATGGGTCAGAGGAGATGTTTTCTCTACAAATGAAAGAAGGTCCACTGGTATGGGCCTGTCAACTGGTCAAGATTATTGCGGCAGGAAAGATCACAAGTTCAAAACCTGCCTGGACTACAGAGTGAGACAGAGTCTCAAAATTAGAAAGTAAAAAGGTATCTAGGTCAGTGGTCGAACACTACCAAGAATCCCCTAGTAAGGGGCTGGGGGGTGTAGTTCAGCAGTTGACTGCTACCCTGTCCTGTTTGTAAGACTTGAGGTTCAGTACCCAGCATTGCAGACATAAAGACACTAAATAGTGAAGCCCAAGAAAGCTGCAGCCTTTGCTCAAGCTTACAAAACCACGTAAAGACAAAGCAGAGATCACAAGTCCAGAAGTGCTGACGCCCAGGGCCTGCTACAGTGGCTGTCAGGAGGGGTGGGGGCATAAACTACTGTCTAAGCAAGTCTTAAACCTCCTCCTGGCTCAAGGAAAGGCCTGATCCACTGTAAATCCAGTGAAGAACATTTTAGGACCCACTTACATTATGCTTTGAAGACCCTGCCAGGGAAGAGGAACGTTCCGCAAGTTTCAGCCTCTGTGGGGTGTTCCTGAGAGCTCTTCTCTCGTGCCTGATTTAATGAATAAATTATGACAACTTTTGCATCTTTGTCCACATTATGCATGTTTATTTGCCCTCCCCCTATTCCTTCCCTAACTTTCCCATACTATATTTCTTTTCTTGGTTTCTCCTTGGGAACCTGCTACTGGGCTTTTTTTTTTTTTTTTAAATAATTTTAAAGAAATTTGTTCTTAGAGATTGCTGATCAAGATGCACACCTCCTTGTTCTCTACATAAACTTATACAGGCTCAAAAGTGGGCGCGACAGCAAATGCCTGTCATCCCAGCACTTGGAAAGTGGAATCAGCAGGACCGGGAGTTCAAAGTCATCCTCAGCCACATAGTGAGTTGGAGGCCAGTTTGGGCTGCATGAGATTCTGTCTGAATAAACAAAAAAAACTCAACAGCAAAAAAACTGCAGAAACTCAGGGAAAGAACATTTATACCTGCCGAAGGAAGGGTATGCCTTTGTGAACCCAGAAAAGGGGGGGGGGGGTGGTTACAGATTTGTGGTTAGACATGAGCTCTTTGGGGAATAGATGATGGTTTGTCTGTCTGTCTGTAGAACTCACATAGGTTCCTGCATACAGCAGCACTTCTCAGCAAATCCACGTATCATTGAGTAGCTGGAGGCTGGTGGGCCAGATAGCCCGGTAAATGACTGAGTCCACAGATGCTTAACATGAGAGTGAAATCGGACTTGAACTATTAAGGGACCTTCTCAATTGATTCTCTCTCAGGAGTCTGCAACACTTTTTTATCTCTGATGTGCTCTGGCCAGTTCTCAGGGTTCTTTTATGCTCTTAGACTGAAAAGCTTATTTCTATAATGCATCATGGAAAATACATTCTGTTTGCCAAACAGCTGGTGGGAAAGTGTATTACTGTGGCTATGGTTAAGGAATAAGGACAGATGTTAGGAGGAAAGGTAACAAGGCCCGAGACATCGCCTGGATTCAATCTCATGCATACAGTCTTCGGTAAATCATCTTTCTTGAGAGGTCTACTAATCCTTTTATATATATATGATATATATATCATGGGGGGTGGGGAGCTGGAGATGTGGCTCAGTGGTAAAGAGTGCTTGCTGCCCTCCCAGAACACCTGAGTCTGGTTTTCCCAGAGCCTACATCAGGTGGCCCACAACTACCTGTAATTCCATCTCCAGTGGTTCTGATGACCTCTTCTGGCCTCTGTGGGCACTACATCCATGTGCAGATTTCTCCACATGCAGACACACATACACATGCACATAAATATAAAACCTTTGTGTGTGTGTGTGTGTGTGTGTGTGTGTGTGTGTACCTGAAATTTTATGATAATGTGCTGGCTCTGTTATCACAAAGGTGTTTTGAGGGGACAGTAAATAATATATAGAACAGAGGCAAGACTCTGGGCAATCAAATACATTTTGCAAATGAACTAATAAATAAGTAAACAGAATGATAGGGTAGGAGAAGTATTCTCTGCCAAAATACCAACCAGGAAATGTTCCGCATTTATATGCAGAAAAAAAAAAAGAACATTAAGATGTAAAATAAAGGCACTTTGCCAGGCATGATGGTAATCCCAGCACTCAGGAGGCAGAGGCAGGTGGATCTCTGTGAGTTCAAGGACAGCCAGGTCTGCAGCCAGAGCTACATAATACAGAGAAGTTGTCACAAAATAAGTAAGTGGCACGTGTTACACAAACACGTGAATTTGATCCCCAGAACCGTGTCCAGGTAAAAGGAAAAAGTGGACTCCACAAAGTTAGACCTGAGTAAGTGAGAATAGTGGTGTGATTTGAAATCAGCTTCCTTAGATGTTGTCTTGGTTTTTGTTTTCTGAGACAGAGTCTCAGGTAGCCCAGCCTAACCTTGTACTCACTACATTGCCGGGGATGACCTTGAACTCCTGATCTTCCTGTCTCCTCCTCCCAAGTACTGGTGGTATTTCAGGCGTGCACCACCATGGCTGCTTTATGCGGTACTAAGGATGGAACCGAGGGCTTTGTGTGTGCCAGGCTAGGCAAACACGTCTGACTGACTAAGCCACATCCCTAGGCCCGGCTTCCCCTTTGACCTAGAATTCAAGACTCAAGATTAACGGGCCTTTTTATGGCCAAGCTGACCCATCCCTACGAGCCTGGCCTTCTTACACAAGGGGTTGTTCTCATCCACAAATCAAGTTGGGAAATCTGATCCTTCCCTTCAGTGTCTAGGTTTAACTATTTTTTTTTTTATCCAAATTACGATAATTATACAATGAATCAGACTCCTACGGGGCTTTGAAATTCCTTTTATCATTCTTGAAAAGCATCATGAGCCTCAGGTTGATTGACCCAAACACCCAGTTTCATAAAGAGTTTGTTGGTGACCCGTGGTGAGGAAAATGCCCAATACAGCTGTGTTGGCGAGGAGAGCCAATCTCAGAATGGAAAGGAGAGTTGACTGGACCTGAGTCCCTCTGTTTCCTTCTCTTGACTTTGAACTAGCTCCCCATCCCGTGGCCCCATTGCACCCCGCTTCCTTCATTTGCCTCAACCCCCCTTCTCCTTGCTGGGTTGCCTCCTGTATAACCCACTTAAGAGAACAGGCCGGAGGTGGCTGGGGGCAGCGGGGTGATTTATTGCTTTGCAGGGACCTCACGAAACTTCCCAAGTTGATTTTTTTTTTCCCCTTTGTACTTTTGAAAAATCAAACATAGTTCAGAAAGTAAACATCACAAGTTGACATCGCAGCCCGAAGCCCAGGAAAAATGTTTCTTGTGAAATGTTTTGGCAGGTAACACAATTTATGAGCATTTTGGTTGTTTTGATTTCCCCCCTCCCCGGTCACTGTTATTCCTTGCCCCCCAGAGTGAGGTGTGGAGAGATTATATTGGCTGGTTTCCATGGTGACACTGAGGAAAAGTAATCTTTGAAGGAGGCTTCTACTGTGTTATTTCATGTGCGTGGACCGTCAACATCTACGCTGGGTGGCTGTTACCCCTAAATTCAAAAAACGCAGAAACACTTGGGCCATTTCATGTAAATGGACAAGTGGAGGTGATATTTTCCTTGGTCTTGTGCCCACCCTCAACACAAAAGTCTCTCAGTCTCCCAGGGCACCTGGGAGAGAAGGAACAGTTCTGCTCAGTGTTAAAAGTCTCCTCCTCTCCTCCGAATAACCATTAAGAAAGAAAAACAGCTCCAATTTAAAGTCTGCCTCACCTCCAGCTTCGGCCAGGGATTAGACGGGAAGTTCCCTTTGGGGCGTAGTTCGCTCACAACCCGAATTAGAAAACCTCAGTGACGTTTTTAAAAGTGGAGTGTATTTGGGGTTCACCACGGCATGAATCCTCCTAAGCAGTCCTGAGTGTCATCTGGAACTTTCTAGAGTTGAGAAAGGATTGCATCCAGCCTCCCAGAGAGAGGGTGGAATAAAGGATGTATTTTGGCATGAAGCTGACAGTGCTCTCCCCTTTTGCCCGTCACCCCAACATGCAACACGCTCAAACATATACAACACACACACAGAGAGAGAGAGAGAGAGAGAGAGAGAGAGAGAGAGAGAGAGAGAGAGAGAGAGAGAGAGAGAGAGAGAGGCTGTCATCTTTAACAGGGAGTTGTGACACAGGAGAATAGGACATTTGTTCACAGTTCTCCTTGCACACATCTGTGGACAGGTCTTTCTTTGCACTGCATTCGGAAACCGAGAACCCTGGAGTGCTGGCTTTGCTTTTGGACAGCGTCTTGCAGGTGATGGTTGCCTTTACCTTCTTCAGGTCCTTTCTTGACTACACTGTCCTGGTTAAGTATTGATTGTCACTGTTAGATCTAAAAATCCCTTGACTTGGCCTTCAAGGGACATTTCTAGATTGAGTTAACAAGATGAGAACCCAGGGGCTGGAGAGATGGCTCAGAGGTTAAGAACACTGGCTGCTCTTCCAGAGGCCCTGAGTTCAATTCCCAGCATCCACATGGTAGCTCACAACCACCTGTTATGGGATCTGATTCCCTCTTCTGGGGTGCATGAAGACAGGTCACTCATATACATAAAATAAATAAATATTTTTTAAAAAGGATGCGAACACAGACAATAAGTGTAGACGGCACCATTCCGTTGGCTGGAGCCCTGGATTGACTAGAAGGAGGCATGCTGAGCACCAACATCCATCCCTCTGCTTCCTGACTTTAGATACAGTGTGCCCAGCTGCCTACCCTCCACCACACCTACCCTGTCGTGAGGGATAGTACCATCCAACTGAGACCCACAGTCAACCCTTTCTTGTTCATGTGGCTTTTTTTTTAGGTGTCTTATCACACCATCAAGAAAAGTAGTAAGTGCATATTCTTTTATTTGAACCTTCTGATGATCGTGGTAGGTGGCCTCTTATGTCCTCCCTACTTCAGGCTTGAGAGACACGAGTCTGGGTAGCCCTACTCTTTAGGGACAGGACTGAGTCTGGCACACAGGACACAGCTGTGGTGTGCTAGTGCAGACCACCATTCCATCACTGGGGGAGTACAGGCAGGACAATCAGGAGTTCAAGGTCAGTCATCCTCAGCTACATAGTGAGTTGGAGGCCAGCCTGAGATCCACGAGACCTTTTCTCATAAAACTAAAGAAAAGCTCTGGGGTGAAAAGGAATGGGGAAGTGTTATTGAGGTGTGATATTTGAATAAAGACGTAAAGACAAGAGAAGAAGTTGTGAGGATCTCTGGGAGATGAGATCACAGTAAAGGTCAAGAAGAATGGGAAGCTTCATGTATTAACTTCTTGTTTTTGTTTTTTAAACATTTACTGATGATGGATGTATTCGTGTGCCTATGTTTGTATGTTATGTGCTGAGGCACACGTGGCGGTCAGGGGGCAGTGTGCATTAGTCAGTCATGTGACAAGACTTGCCCTGGAGACATGCAGCACATGTCTCCTCACCCCGGATTGGGAACCCATGACAGACCAAAGTATGGATACCAGCAGAGTTGAACTTGGTGGACCAATGGGTTTTATTGGGGTGACTTACAGGAATATGGGTGAGGGGTTACTTAAAGAAACAGATAGATTCAAAGACAGGTGCATCACCAAGGCCCACCACAGTATGAGTGACAGCTCACAAAGCTGGGAATCCAGAGCACCTTGCATGGCCTGCAGGCAGCTTAACAGATTTGGAGAGTGTCCTTTGTGGGTGTCTCAGTTAGTTTAAACCTCTCCCAGGCAGTTTGGCTGGCTTCTACTTCATCCGGGCAGCTAGTCTGGACTCGAGAGTCTTCCTTATAGCTTATCTTCCCTCTGAGAGTCTTCTTTGCAGCTTGGCTCTGCACTTCAGAGAGGGACTCTCTTTTATTCCTTACTTTTATTTCTTACTCTGGCAAGGAGGGGCCTGGTGAATCTGGTTGGTTTCAGGGACTTCCTGAAGCTATTTGTTTGTTTGTTTGCCTTCCTGCCTAAGGAGCTTCCCTGCAGGATGGATTGTTTCAGTCTCATAGGAAACTGTTACACAACACTTTCTTTTTTTTTTTTTTTTTTTTTTTTTTTTTTTTTTTTTTTTTGGTTTTTCGAGACAGGGTTTCTCTGTGTAGCTTTGCGCCTTTCCTGGAACTCACTTGGTAGACCAGGCTGGCCTCGAACTCACAGAGATCCGCCTGCCTCTGCCTCCCGAGTGCTGGGATTAAAGGCGTGCGCCACCACCGCCCGGCTACACAACACTTTCAATCATGTGGGACCTGAGGATTCAACTCAGGTCATCAGGATTCGCAGCAAGCACCTTTACCCAATCAGCCATCTTGCTGGCCTATGCTTTGTTCCTTTTAGATCCTTTTGAATGTGTGTGTGTGTGTGTGTGTGTGTGTGTGTGTGTGTGTGTGTGTGTGTAAAAACTTCTCAGATCCTGAAAACTTGTCAGATCCTGAGCTCAGAACATGGCTTTAATTTTTGCTGTAATGACTTCCTGAACTTGGGGAGCTTTTTATTAGATGCATTCTGGAAGTCATAACCATCAGTCCTGGATCAGGCTCACATTACCTAGTGGGGGTAGGGGTAGAACTGTGATTGGGTCCTGTGTTAGTGATTGGACTGCCCTAGTCTGAAATGCTGTTCATTGAAAACATGTCAGGCCCCTGGTTTCAAGTGTTCCTCTTCGATAGAGGGGAATAAA
Source organism: Peromyscus maniculatus bairdii (assembly GCF_049852395.1). Taxonomy (NCBI): domain Eukaryota; kingdom Metazoa; phylum Chordata; class Mammalia; order Rodentia; family Cricetidae; genus Peromyscus; species Peromyscus maniculatus. The sequence continues at coordinate 23,349,674 of NC_134874.1, read as the reverse complement.
GGTCTTATAGGCAGGGGGTGAGGGAAGGGATTTGAGGTAGGGGCAGGCAGAAGGGATCCTAGGTTTTAAATGCCATTCAGCTGCAACCACTAGTTATCTGGAGCCTGTTCAAACTCATTTGGAGAACAGTTGAATTTTTTAAGTGCCTTTTGATTCTCTCTTTCATTTATTTTAACTGATCTGCTGGGATTAGGAGCTTGGTAGGGGAACACCAGACCGCTTGCCAAAACGTGTGAATAATTAGAGCCGCGATGATGTGTGCCAGATAGAAGGGGAGTCTTCACAGTTCTGATTTGATTCTGCTAAATGTAGTTGTAAATCATGCCGCCCCGGCAACAGTGCCTTGTCAAGGGCCTGCGGACCAGAGGAGGAGTCGGCCTGGGGACAGCCAAGGGCTGTGCAGTGCCGGGGGAGGGGCTGCCCCCCTGTGAAGAGGGGTGTGTCTGTGATAGCTCCGGTAGGCAGAGTCACGGCCCTTTCAGATTCTCTCTCCCCCTTCAATCCAACTTTTCCTGCATTTTGCCGGGCAGCTACCAGGCGCATGCAGCGGCAAGCAAGAGACATGGTCTGAAGGTAGAAGCAAGGACGGGTATCTGAGGTTGTCCTCTGACCACACGTGGACTGGGCATGCATAGGCCACTGTTTTGTTGTTTGTTTGAATGAAGTGGGCTGGAAGATGACTCAGTGGGTAAGAGCATTGGGTGCTCTCCCAGAGGACTCAGGTTTGGTTCCCAGCACCCACATGGGGACTAACAGTTATCTTTAACTCCAGTTCCAGGGGATCCAATGCCCTCTTCTGGCCTCCAAGGGCACCATGCACACATGTGTTACACAGACATACGTGCAGAAAAAGGCAAAATAATTTTTAATTTAATAAAAATGAAATGTAAGGTGATTAATTGGAATGAAAGAATCATGGTGTAGGGCAGAGAAGTTCAGTGAGACTCCAAGACAAACAGCAGAGAGATTTCTTCTGGTTCTTACGTAATTTAGCACCGGAGGGTCACTATTGGTTAAATGCATCTGAGACACATTTCAAGTGACTAGGGAAATGGCCCATGGCCCATTGGTAAGGCTCTTGCCTCGTAATCGTGAGAACTTGAATTAGTTGTTCAGAACCCATGTTTTGTTTTTTGTTTAAATGGGTGTAGTAGTGCATGCCTGTTAGCAGAGACAGGCACATCCCTGAAGCTTGCTGGCCAGCCAGCCTAGACATTCGGAGAGCTCCAGGTTCAAGGAGAGACCCAGTCTCAAAAAAAAAGCAAAAACAAAAAACCCAGCAATTGAGATTGACATGAAGTTGACCTATGGCCACTACACACACACACACACACACACACGCATGCACACACGCACACACATACACATATACACATATACGGACGCATGCACGCATGCACACTCATGCCAATTGCTAGAAGAGTACCAGATTTCTAGCATGTAAAAATGACTAATGGTTGAAGAGATGGGATTGCTTGCTGGCTTGATTTGATTGTTAGACTGTATGTCTGATATTGAATTACTGTAATGTCCTCACAAAGATGTACAGCTATAACATCACATTTTTAAAGCAACTGCCATGCACTCCCTGCTATGATGGACTAGACTTTGAACTGTAAGCTCAAATAAACCCTTTCTCCAGGAAAATAGATAGATGATGGATGAATGGAAGGAAGGAAGGAAGGAAGGAAGGAAGGAAGGAAGGAAGGAAGGAAGGAAGGAAGGAAGGAAGGAAAGGGAAGGGAAGGGAAGGGAAGGGAAGGGAAGGGAAGGAAGGAAGGAAGGAAGGAAAGGAAGGAAGGAAGGAAGGAAGGAAGGAAGGAAGGAAGGAAGGAAGGAAAGGAAGGAAGGAAGGAAGGAAGGAAGGAAGGAAGGAAGGAAGGAAGGAAGGAAGGGAGGGGCTCAGTTGAGAAAGTGCTTGCCTAGCATACATGAAATCCTGGACTCCGTCCCCAACACTGCATAAACTGGGTGTGGCGGTACCCAGTTATTATCCTAGCACTCAGGAGGTGAAAGAAAGAATCAAAGGTTCAAGGTCATCCTTGGGTACATAGATAATAAGGGGTCCAGGGACCTTCCTGTCTCCACTTCTTCAGTACTGGAATTACAAATTTGCACCACCATGTCCAGCTGTTTACATGGGTGCTGGGCATTGAGCTTGTGGAGCAAGCACTCTACGGACTGAGGTGTTATCCCAGTCCTCACCATTGCTTTAAAGGACATGCCAGCCAACCTACTGAAGTCCTCTTCGAGTCCTGTGTGAGGGGGACCTTGGGGTGCCCCATGCTGCTGTTGTCAGCCACAGCTCTCTGGTGCGGTCATAGTCATCCACTCCCATCCGCTGGAAGGACATCTTCTAGAGGTACATAGGTATGTGATGCACAGGATCCATGGCTTTTGAGTCTGAAAGACCCAGTTGCCCAGATCTCCAGCGGAAAGTGCTTCCCTTCTACAGGCTTAGTTAGGAACGTTAGCCCCTCTTCCATCTTTCCTCTCCAGCCCTCTGTTCCTTAGCACCTTGTTAACAATGACCTTTCTCGACATCCAGAAACAGACAGTCAACAGAAGACACTGTCCTCAGGGTGGCCAGTCACCCCCAGTGTGCCCCATTGAACTAGGTGACAGAGCACACCTGTCTGAAGTAAACTGAGTATAGTGACAGACGGTGTGGAGGGTCCCGGAGGCAGCCAGCAAGGGTCTGAGGTCTTCAGACCTGGGTTTCACCCACAGCTTCTGGTGTTGTCTGCAGAACTCAAGACCTCAAGCATGTTCCCCTACCCTGAAAAAAAAGTGGCGATGTGGGTGGTTTGAAGCACGCGGTCATGTCTACCAACGAGCTTTATCCTGACTCTCTGTGGTCTGAGGCAGAAAGTAGCCACGTGGTGGTTCATAATAGTTATCATCTGCGTGACAGGCTCTTGAATCATCTAGAAGATAAACTTCTGGTCATGTCTGTGAGAGATACCTAAGTTATGTTCATGGAGGAGGGTAGACCCACCTTAACTGTGGGTGGTGGCACCATCCCATGGGATGGGGACCAGAACCACATGAAGGGGGGAGGGGAAGCAAACTCAACACCGGCATTCGTCTCTCTCTGCCTGACTGTAGATGCCACGTGACCAGCCGACCTCCCCACCATGATGGACTCCATTCTCAAACTGGAAGTCAGAATAAACCTTTCCTCCCTTAAGTTGTATTTTAGTCAGGTATTTTGTCACAGCTGTGAGAAAAGTAACTAATACCATCCAGAACCACCCATCCAAGGGGCTCTAGTCAACTTCCTGCCTGGCTGTGGGCTAGAGGAAGCTCCCATTCTGGCGGAGCACAGATACATTAGCAAACATTTTTCTGGGATAGCTGATCTGGTTCTGACATAGTTGTGTTGTGTGAGTGACAGCTGAGGATGGTGGGATCTTCCCTGGAGATGCTCTATGCCGTCCATCATTTGTCAGCAGAGGAGTTACACCAGATCCTAGCAATCCTCCTGTCTGCACTCTTATCAACGCTGGAGTGACAGGTATGTGGGTGGCCACATAAATTTTGGCGAGGGAAAGGGGTGCTGCTAGAGATTCAAACTCAGAGTCTCAGGTATGCAGCAAGCATTCTTACCTCATGAACCACCTCCTCTCTCCAGCTGCCTCGGTCCCCGTATATTTCCCATCTACTACCTTGCAGATTACAGTCCGGGAGCTGAACTATCTAGATTAGATTTAGTTAATTAGAACTTTCTAGACAGACCATTCTGATTATCTACCAACTGCCTTCCTTCCAACAGCTCCCGACAGCCATATATAGAGTCTGTAAGTGAACCCAAGTTCAAGAATGTTTATGGACTAGAGTCCCTGGGTACCGGTGACCTCAGATCACACCTCTCTTGCCAACTAGAGGCTTCCTGGAAAATACCTGTTCTTCCCATTGGCCATGCTAGCATGTCACTGGGACAGCATCGAGGCAGCCAGGCATCAAATATGACGGACAGTACAGTCACAGAGATGGGTGCCGAGGGCTTGCAGATGAGCTCTGAATAGCCATGTAGAGGTGAGATTAATTTGTCTGGAATCTCATGGTGAGAGGCTGAGGACGTGACTCAGCAGGAGAGCCCTTGCCTAGCATGCACCCTGGATTCCGTCCATCCCCAGCACTGCGGGGGAGGGTGTGGAGATACTGAAACGCACAATTAGTGTGTTTTGCTTCGACAGAGACGGGGGGGGGGGGGGGGGGGGCTTTCTTCACTGGCTCTCCAGCACCTCTAGACCTTCACTCCATTGGTGCTCACTAAATGCCCATAAACGTGTTTTTTTTTTTCACTTGTTCAATAACCCGTGAGAGACCACCCCGCTGTGGCTTCATTCTCCTAGGAGAAGCAGAGAGAAACCAGACGAGGTTGGCTTTCATCTGGGTCCTTCCTCGGGTTTTCCCAGAGAAACGATGCCCCTGACATTCACAGGAGGAGTGTTGGTCTTCATGAGAGCCGCTCCACATGACAGACCCGGGGACAGGTTTCCAGACAGCTGTTGTTCAGCTGAGAGGCGAGCGCTTGATGCATGGCGCCTATTAGAAAGTGTCCAAACGGAAGGGCCTGCGCTTGCTTATGGGCCCCATCTCAATTAAAAAACCTGGCTACTTGGAATGGGGGGGTCATAAGTGTCAACAAGATGGAGGGCTTTGCCTCTTGATGAGAAGAAGCCTGGGAGTGACCTGGGAAGCTCCTCACCAGCACAGATGGCATGCAGTCCCTGAACCATCCTACAACCTGGGGTGAGTCCAGCTGTTATCCTGCGGACAAAGCAGGCCAGCTCGGGCAGAACACAGCTGGAGAACCTGCACCCCAGGGGATGAGATCCTCTCATCCGAAGGCTCTGGGGAGAACTGCATCTTGCACTTGTCGCCATGCAGAGTCCACAGTCATGGCAAGCTGAGGTGGGGGGGACCATGCCGTACCTTCCTTGTGTGTATTCATTTTTAGCTCTTTCTTGGTTCCTTGAACCCCGCTGAGTAACAGCCAGGTTTAAGAAGTTCTGGCTGTTAATCTCAGGCCAGAGCAGCATTCTCTTGCACCTGACACTCTCTCTCAGGGGGCTTGCATCTGACACTAGAAGGAGCTACCTTCCCAAACCCAGAAGGTGCCTTGGGGCTAGCCAACCGATGGCTGCAAAGGCACCACTGTCACCCCGTCCTAGACCTCACCCCAGGCGCCCATCCCTTGCTTAATGCCCCAAGATGCACGGGAGTAATGCTGTCTCCTTCTCCCTCGGGCCTGGCAGGGAGTGGAATTTTGACACAGCGCTTTTGATTGAAAGGCAGCAAGAGGCAGATGGCTGGGTCCATAGTTAGCCGGATTCACTCGCGGATTCCGAATTACTGATGAGAAAACCCACACTATGAGGCATGTCCCATATGCCTATTTCCCAGTTTTCATTTGTTGTAGCCCTGTTAATAATACTAGGATCTTCCCCTCTCCGTGGGAGCTGCCATAAGGGCGTCTACCTAGAGACATCTGGTGCCTCCTATTCCAGACACCACAGTACTGGAAACTGCAACGTGGGCTGTTGAGCCCTCCTTCCTTCTGCCCCCTCCACAGATCTCTCTCTGTCCCCACACTGTGCTTGGAGGACTCCCGCCTCACCTGTGATGAGAACTAGCACCCGGATCCCACACACACACCTTTTTTTTTTTTTTTTTTTTTTTATTTTGACGTCCAGTCTCATGTAGCCCCGGCTGGCCTGGAACTTTTGATGTACCCGAAGATGACCTTGAACTCCTGATCCTCCTGCCTCAACCTCCCAAGTGCTGGGATTATAGGCATGTGCCACGCCACACCTAGTTTTTTGGTGCTGGGGATGGAACCCAGGTTCTTGAGCATGCTAGATAAGCATTCTACGAAGTGAGCTGCATCCCCGACATCTGTACCTTTGTTTTGGACCCATGGGACCCCAATGAATTCAGAGCTCCATCTGTGAGCCTGGGATGGTGGTGCACAATTTTGACCCTGGGCCTTCAGATGCTATTGACTCCTGTCTGTTCAGAGCCCAGTGGTGTTAACAAGCAGTAGATGGTTAGGGACACTCACACAGTCTCTGCTCCCTCTCTCTCATTTTATTTATTTATTTATTTATTTATTTATTTATTTATTTATTTATTTAGGGGTTATGTCTAAATCCTCAGTACAAATTGCCATCTTTCTGGACTCCCAGCGGGACCCATTAGAGTCTGTGGGGCATTAATGATCATTAATAGTGCTGTCAGAGAGAAGGGGGGGTAGGAGGAAGGACTAGGGGGGGGTAGCCAGGGAATTGCCCCCTACCCCTCAGTCTCAGAAATGGGAAACTAATGCATCTGCTTTGTTCATGCAGCCTAGTGTCTGGTGTCGGTTAACGGGCATCTTTAATTGTGCAGGTTGTCACCGGCAAAGGTACTTAACTTCACGCCCTTTCAATCCCCTCATTGCCCGAAATGTTTCTTCCCTTCTCTACTTCCTTCCCCTGCCGCCTCCCTGAGGTCTCATAGGCCAGTTCCTAAATCTTGAACTTGGAAAAAGATACAGGGAAGGTTAGAGAAAGCGTGAGTGTTCCAGAGTGGGTCCCTAAAGGTACGGCATGCACAGCCTCACTCGGGGTCCTGCCCACTAGCTGGGTTTTCTTTCAAGCACTTAACCACACAGTCACTAATCAGGTAGAGACACTTGAATTGCTTGCTAACTAGCATGCTGTCAATGCCATGCAAATAAGACTAAGTGTTCATTTGTTGGAATAGCATGCAATCGCCTGCGTTTTAGGACTGCTATTTTGAGCTAGAAAGATCCTGATTTGGAGTCTTGTTCAGAAAGTGAGCCCCTCGCCCGCTTCTTCCCCCCAGAATTTTCCTTCTCTGACAGTCCCACCTTTACCAGGCTAACTTGCTTTTGCCTCTGTATGGCTCTATATTTTTTTCACCCATCTATTCTTTTTCCCTTCCAATCTCAAGATTTTTGGCGCCTCATCCTTGTCTAGGATATTCCCCAGACCACAGACAGGCTGTTTGTCCCTGTTATCATATGTACAGATTATGTACCCTCTCCTTCACATGTTACTTTACACAGTATGGAGTTCCTAGGATGTCCCGAGGCTCTATTCTCCTTGACAAGGAGAATATTCTAGAAGGAAAGATAACCAAGATGCCCTCACTGAGCTCTTGCTAGGGCAAGACAGGCTCGGTTTATTTGAGAAAACACCCCTTTCCTTAGCTTCCTTAGATAACTTCATTTCCACTTCAAATTGTACCCCCGGGCTTAGAGGTGTGCCTCAGTTTTGGTAGAGTACGTGTCTAGCATGCACACATCCCTGAGTTCTGTCCCCAGATTGCACCAACTAGATACGGCCATACAGACCTGTAATCCCACCCTTTAGGAAGCAGAGGCAGGACAAACAGCCTTTGGCTCAGCCTGCAATATATGTGACCCCGTCTCAACAAACAAAGATGAGCACCAACAACAGACAAACATCATTTGAACGTCAGTCATTCCGAATGCATCTTTGTTTCTAGCTTTGTGTCCACAGCCCCTGCCTTGCCTTTTACTGCGAGAGGTTGAAGCAGGGAAATGCTCCGGCCTTGGGGCCTCCCCCCCAACTCGCCTTGTTCTTATCCACCTCAGAATACGGGGAGCCCTGTGAGACCGTTTGTTGCTCTTGTTTCTAACCTTCCCCACTCTGAGCTATTCCAACGTAGTGTCTTGTCCCTGAGACTGTGGCCTGTGCAGCTTTCTCTCTGCCTGTCCACAATGGGTGAATCTCACTTGAGACTTACTTAGCTTACATCATCTCAGCCATGTGCCTTCCTCAAACATCATCTTCCTTATTCCTGTAGATGGGAATTTTCATAGCCATCGATCTTAGCAGCCAAGGAAAATGAATCCCTCTTTCTCTACAATACTCAGGGCCTCCTTGATTCCTATATTGGTTTAGTTTTAACTGTCAATTTGCCACAATTTAAAGCGACATTAGAAGAGTTTTAATGAGGAGTCATGTAGATTAGCTTGGTCCCTGAGCATCTCGTGTGGGATTGTCTTCATCGTTAATTGAAGGAGGAGGACACACCATGGATGTGGGTGTCCATTTCTTTGGCTGGCCCATAAACTTTATGCATAAAGAAAGCTAGATGAGCATAGAGAGAGCAAGCAGCAGCATGGATGTATTTATTTGCTTCTATCATACATTCTATATGGATGTGATGGGACCAGGTGACTGAAGTTTCTGACTTGACTTCCCCACAGTGATGGACTGTAACCTAGAAGCATGAGCCCCATAATCCCTTTCCTCTGCTCTTGGCAATGGTTGGGTGTTTCATCACAGCAATACAGACAGCACTAGGTCAGTAACCATATACTCCCAGGAGCTGGAAAAGATTCTCATCCTTAATTGCAGGACAGAATGGGCACTGCCCAAAGCTCTTCCAGAAGCTTAACAAAGCCAAAACTATTTTCCTAAGAGCAAGACTTTTGAGCAAGAGAGATGGATGGCCTAGTTGTTAAGAGTACATTACCTTTCTTGCAGAGGACCCAAGTTCAGTTCTCAGTATCCGTATCAGATGGGTTACAACCATGTGTAACTCCAGCTCCAGAGAATCTGATGCCCTCTTCTGGCCTCTAGCCTCTAAGGGCAATGTGCACGCGCGCGCGCGCACGCACACACACACACACACACACACACACACACACACACACACACACCCAAACTCATACACATAAGGTTAAATTTTTTAAAATATTACTTTAAAAAGAGAAAGATATTCATTTCCCTTTTCACTTACTTTCATTCTCTCGTGAATGTATGACAGATTTTCCAGAATCTACAGCAGGCAACTGAAACAGATCGAATGCCAAAGCAGATAGGAGAACCCAGCTGTCTCCCACTGAAGCAGATATAACAGAAACTCAGAACTGCCTTTCTCCTCACAGTTTCACTTTGTTTTGTAAAATACAGTTATTTCTGGTTAAAATGTATACATAATGTAGCGTTCATATGTTCTGCATGGGTTGTTGTTTTGTGTGTTCGTGTGTGTGTGAAGGTAAATATGTGTGTGTGTGTGTGTGTGTGTGTGTGTGTGTGTGTGTGTGTGTAAGCTGGGGGACAGTCTCTGGTACTGTCTGTTTCATTGGTTATTTTTGATATGTTTTGTCTTGTTTTTGCTTGGAGACGGTGTCTCTCACTGACCTAGAACTCACCACGTGGGCTAGGCTGCCTGGCTAGTGAGCCACAGGGATCCTCCTGTCTTCACTTTCCTGCTCTTGGATTACAAGCCTAATTTTTCTTTGAAAAAAAATTTTTTTCCGAGACAGGGTTTCTCTGTGTAGCTTTGCGCCTTTCCTGGAACTCACTTTGGAGCCCAGGCTGGCCTCGAACTCACAGAGATCCGCCTGCCTCTGCCTCCTGAGCTCTGGGATGAAAGACGTGCGCCATTACTGCCCAGCACAAGCCTAATTTTTTCTGACAGAGCCTCTGGGGATCAAACTCAAGCAATTTCTTTATTGACTGAATTATCTTCCTGGTACTGTTATGGTTATAGCTGTAAGTGAACTGGAAAAAAATTTACCTTTTATTAATTGTTAATAATCTAGCAATCAACAGATATTCCCTACCAAGTAAAAACTTTTAAAAAGTCCCCAAAATTTTTGAAGTGGTCTGGGAAATTGTAGCTTGATGATAAAGAACATGCTTAGCATACAAGAGTCCCAGGATGCAACCTCTAGCATCCGCCACCCCAAATTTCAAAGATACAAGAGGTTCTGAGGCCAAAACATTTGAGAATGGGATAATGCCCAGACACTCTGATTTCCATATGGGAATAGCTGTGCGTGTAGACTGCCTGTGTTGTGAAAATGGGATTGTGTTCTTGTTTGGATACATTGGCTCTGCTACTCCAATTAAGGAAATCCGCCGTTAAGTTTGGAGAGACCCTAGAAATGTGGCATCTTCAAGCTAGGCATCCCGTTTCTTGGCAACACTGTCCATTTATGATTGTTGATCATCCTCGTGTATGAAGAGCTCCCTCCTTCATAATGAGAGGCGTCCCAGTCCAATTGATAAGTTATTGTTCAGCCCTCCTGGGCTCCACCCAAAGTCATAAGCTATATATGGTAGTGAGCATGAAGTAGCAAACTTTCTAGAATGCTGGAAAGGGAGCTGTTTGGTTAATGAGCAGGGACAGGGACACCAGCAACATCCATTTTTTTGTTTCTCTGGCCAATGGGAGGCTCCTAGTCTGGTTCTGAAGGGCGGTGTGGATTGGCCATCGAGGCCATAATAACATGGTGAGGTCAAATGGACCATATGTTCAAAAAACTCCCAGCAACCAATGACCATGATGAGACTCCAGCAAAGAGGTTCCTAGTAGTGGCACACGGGCATTTGCAAGGATACTTTTAGACATAACTTGGTGAGCCTGCAGAGGCTAATGTTTCGAAATGCCACTCTGGGCTATTGATAGAGCTGAGGCCAGACCACTTGGAGAGGAGTGTGACATTCTTTGGAGGCCTCGGACTCACTTAAGACTCTATAAAAGTTACCCTAGGCTCAGAGGATTAGGGAGCAGGTGACACTTTTCAGAGTAGGGGTTGGGGTGTGCCGGGGAACCCTGGTTCCCTCTCACTCTGGAGCAAAAGACTGACCCTTGGTTTTCCTAATGTTAGTTCACGTTTTGTGGGGTGTACTTTAAACAACTCTCCTCCAGAAGTCTGAGGTCCTTCTTATGTGGAAGAAGCCTTCCTGTTGGCTTCTGGCCCTGGAAGTATGGAAATGGGAATTCTTTATAACTGACCACATCAGCTATAGGTCTTTAGTGGAGGTACCACCCTACAGAAATGTCACCAAAGGAAATAAGTGCCTTTATCTTTTCCTTCTTAATGCTCCCCCAAAACTTCATTTCCAAGCATCATCATCATCATCATCATCATCATCATCATCATAATAATAATAATAATAGGGCCAGCATCATTTCTTACACATTCACATTAGTGTATGACGTTAGAGGGTGGGTCTTGGACAAGCGTACATGGCAAGGATCTCTCAGGAGGATCCAGCTGTTCCAGCACTTTCTGAAAGCCTACAGTTTGCCTTTTACCAGTGCCAGCAATTACAGGAGAAGCCTACTCAGCTCTAAGCACTCAAGTGTTGAGGGACAAAGTATTCGTTTCACGGGTCTGTATAATAGGAAACAGGTGGATAAATACTGAACTAGTGTACTCTTCACAGTAATGGCCTCTCACTGCAGAATATCATGTGGAAGGTTTTGCTGCCATTTGACAACATGGGTCATGTTTTAAAACAAACAAACAAAAAATCCCGTCATAACAACCCAGAGGCAACCCCCAGTAACAAAGCCCGATAACAGTCCAGATTTATGGACTCTCTGGGTGATGTATCTACCAAAGTGGCCGTCTGATCAGACCCACAGCCTCCTAAATGAATAAATGGAGAGCCTGGGACCAGAAGCTGCAGCCTCCAGAGGAAGCATAGTGTTTTTCTATAATTGGATATGGTTTCCAAGGCCTCGATCAAAGAGCATTCCATTAGGAGAGTCGGGGTGTGGTAAGAGATAGCAGTGAATCTGTCCAGCGTGGAGGCATTGCTATTCATACCTCCAGCACAGTGCCTACACCCAAAACCACGCACACCTCTGCCACCGCTCTTCTCGGGAGTGTTTGCTGTGACCCCAGGGTTTGCTGCTGGGATGGAAATGTTCCCATCCCCATCTCACCCCTGACTCGTTT